>NC_059088.1:17270750-17624390 GCF_020497125.1 Mauremys mutica
CAGGACTCCTAGGTTCTCTCCCTAGCTCTGGGAGAGGAGTGGGGTCTGGTGGGTTAGAACAGGGGGGCTGGGAGCCAGGACTCCTGGGTTCTATCTATGCCTTGATGTGTTTTGACCCTTAGGCAATGGTTCTTCCCAGCACTTGGGAGGGTTCCTGTTTGTTGTGGGGCCCTGTAATGGGTCAGTGAGTTCTCACACCCCAGTTTGATTCATGAAAAGGGCCCAGCTGGTACTAAACTGAGCCCCTCAGCAGGAAGGTAAGGGCTGAATGGACTAAGGGGAGAAAGCTCCTTCCCCACCCCAGAAGGTTTCCCTCGCCTTTGACCCTCACTTGCCCAGCACCAGGGCCGCCCAGGGATTCAGGGGGCCTGGGGTGTTCGGTGGCGGGGGGTCCCCTAACGCCGAATCGCCGTCGAAGACCCGGCACTTCGGCGGCGGGTCCCGGGGCGGAAGGACTCCCTGCCGTGGGTCTTCGGGTCACTTATGCGGCAGGTCCCAGAGCGGAAGGACCCCCCGCTGCCGAATTGCTGCCGAAGACCCGGAGCAGAAGAAGCTCCGGGGGCTGGGGCCCCACAAGAGTTTTCCGGGGCCCCCAGAGCAAGTGAAGGACCCCGCTCCAGGGGCCCCAAAAAAGTCTCGTGGGGGCCCCTGCAGGGCCCGGGGCCTGGGGCAAATTGCCCCACTTGCCCCCCCCAGGTGGCCCTGCCCAGCACTGAGATGCCACCACCTCTGGAACAGGACAGCTGGGGGACAACCGCACAGCTAGGGCAGGAAGTGAAGGAGAATCCCGTACCTGAGCACAACCCCAGTGCACACGTGTGTGTGTGTGGGGTGGGGGTGAGGGCATCAGCCTGCAGATGTGGCCTGGAGATTGGAGTTAACAGGCCACAGCATCATGTCTCTTGGTAGCTTTTTTCCAAGCACGTGCCCGGGGGGACTGTGGGGTGAGATCATGGAAGAAAGCGGGGCAGAGCGCGGAGGGTAATTACCTCCGGTGGGAGGCTGGCTTCGTGCCAATCATGGAGCCAAGGCTGTGGCCCGGGCACCAGCTCCAGGGGGAGCACAACCTGTGGAAAATAAACAGCGCCTGGTGATGGGGCTAATTAAAGCACCTTCTGTGATCCGCCTGGGGACAGCGTGCCTGGCTGTGGGTTGGATGGGAGACCCTCGGGGCGGTGATGGGGGGTGGGGTTAGTAGTTGGAGTGCAGGGAACAAGGGGGGCATCCGTATGCAGTGGGGGATGGGGGACTGGTGTTACAGCTTGTGGTTGATAGGAGATTGATCCCTAGCTGGAACCTTGTCCCAGAGTGCACCCCTGTATACACTGCCTCCCACTGCACCACTATATATCCTTCTTCCCTCCTCTACCCTGCACTCTGCCCCCTATAGACAGCCACATTATATCCCCATGTACCCTGCCCCCACTGTCCCCCAATATACACAGCCTCATTATATCCCCAATGTACCCTCCCCCACTGTGCCCTGCCCCCACTGCACCCCAATATACAGAACCTTATTATATCCCCCATGTACCCTGTCCCTCAATATACACAGCCTCATTATATCTCCATATACCCTGCCCCAACTGTACCCAATATACACAGCCCCATTATATCTCCCACGTACCCTGCCCCCAGTGCCCCCCAATATATTATATTTCCATATACCTTGTCCCAAGTGTACCACAATTCAATATACACAGCCCCATTATTCATAGACTCTAGGACTGGCAGGGACCTCGAGAGGTCATCGAGTCCAGTCCCCTGCCCTCATGGCAGGACCAAATACTGTCTAGACCATCCCTGACAGACATTTATCTAACCTACTCTTAAATATCTCCAGAGATGGAGATTCCACAACCTCCCTAGGCAGTTTATTCCAGTGTTTAACCACCCTGACAGTTAGGAACTTTTTTCTAATGTCCAACCTAAACCTCCCTTGCTACAGTTTAAGCCCATTGCTTCTTGTTCGATCCTTAGAAGCTAAGATGAGCAAGTTTTCTCCCTCCTCCTTATGACACCCTTTTATATCCCCCATTTACCCTGCTCCCACTCCCCCCACATACACAGAGCCCCATATATCTCCATATAACCTGCTTCCACTGTGCTCCCCCCCCCACTGCACCCCCAAGACTCCCTGCTCCCCCAGCTCACTGGGTACCCTGTCCCCCATCGCCTCCCCCCGCTACCTTGGCCTGCCCTGCCTGTGGTGCCCTGTTGCCATTCAGGGGCTGACAGGCGGTGATGGACGGTGTGGCGGCCATCTGCTCCCCATGTGGGGACGGGCTGGTAGTCGTCTGCCCTCGCCAAGGGCCGCAGAGGCCTCCAGATGGGGCTAGGCCTCCGCGGCCATCGTGGGCCTTGTGTCCACAACGGGCACTGAGCCTGCCCTGACTGTGGGGAGTCCTACCCTTTGCCCCCCAGCAGGGCAACATGGATGCTGATGTGATCCCCACAGCCTCCTTCAACTCACAGGGGAAACTTGGTATCAGAGAACAGTTCCCAGAAGTCCTGGCTGTCAGCGCCCCCTTGCTCTAACCACCAGACCCCACTCCCCTCCCAAAGCCAAGGCAGAACTCAGGGCTCCTGGCTCCCAGCCCCTCATGCTCTAACCACTAGACACCACTCCCCTCCCACAGCCGGGTTGGCGGTGGGGGCAGAGGCAGAACCCAGGGATCCAGGCTCCGAGCTCCCATAGGCAGAGTGATGAGGGGCACATCCTGGGTGTTGGAGGGAGGAGGCCGGGGTGCTGGGCTTTGCAACAGGCTTCCCCTCCATTCTCCATGCCAGGCCCTGTCCCCTAACCCCCCATTCCTCCTTCAGGAGCTACCTCACGAGCTGCCCATTTCAGTTACAGGCCAATGTACCTGCCACAGACAGTGGGCCGAGTGGGTTATAGCAGGGAGGGCTGGGAATCAGGACTCCTGAGTTCTATCCCCAGCTCTGGGAGGGGAGTGGGGTCTAGTGATTAGAGCAGAGGAGCTGGAAGCCAGGACTCCAGGGGTCTGTTCTCAGCTGTAACCTTGTAGAACCCACTGCCTAAAGCTGTGCCTCAGTTTCCCCATCTGTGAATTTGACACAGTTGCCCAGAGCAGGATGGGGAATTTCAGCCTTGGGCAGAGGCTGGACAGCAGCTGTGAGCAGGACACAAACCTCTGCCATTACAAAGCATCTCTCCTGTTGGAGGGGGGAGGGGGAAGAGGGCAGGCTGAGACCAGCCCCAAACCCTAGGCCCTTAGGCTGGGCTGCTGGGACTTTAACTTCTCAGGAGCACTTCGCAGGGCTCCAGAGCCCCCAGGGCTGCCCCTGCCCACCTGGATATCTGTGTCTGGGAGGGGCGGGGGGAACTCCCCCTCACCCAACTAGCTAGCTATTATCTCCAGGCACATCTATCTATCTATCTATCTATCCCCAGACACCCTCTCTAGCTAGCTAGCTAGCTATCCTGGCAGTTGGTTTACTATATAACCAAGTGCCAGCCCCTCCTCCCACTTTTGTCCCTGTGAGGCGAGGCGGGCGGGGGGGCCCGCTCTCACCATGACGACCTCTGCCCCCCTCCGCGGGGTCGGGGACCCCGATTGTACTGCCACGTCGTGCTTCATTAAATCTTGATCTGAGTTCATTAAAAGTGTGGTTTGGACATTCCTGCATAGTCTATTAATCCTGGCCCCCCTCCCCCTCCACTCCCAGCCGCGGCACCATTATCCCCTGCAGGGGTCACAAAAGTACCATCTGTTTCTGCTGCGTTCATTCCCTGCTGACATGTTGGCAGTGTGGGAGGGAGGGGATGGGGGCTGCATAGCTGGGCCTGCTCGCCTTCCTCTGGGCATTGCCCTGTGGCCTCCTTCCCTCGCTGGGGTGAAAAGCCTGGGGACTGGCAAGCTAAGGACCTAGCTAACCCCAGACACCCCCTCGGCTCTGTCCGTCTATCCCCATACACCCCATCTATCTATCTATCTATCTATCTATCTATCTATCTATCTATCTATCTATCTATCTATCCCCATACACCCCATCATCTATCTATCTATCTATCCCCATACACCCCATCTATCTATCTATCTATCTATCTATCTATCCCCACACCCCCCCTCTATCTATCTATCTATCTATCTATCTATCTATCTATCTATCTATCTATCTATCTATCTATCCCCATACACCCCATCTATCTATCTATCTATCTATCTATCTATCTATCTATGCCCTGTCTATTTGGGGTGCAGGCCAGTCGGTCTCCATGGCCCATTCTAACAGGCTGCTTCTCTATAGAACATGGCAGCTGGTTAAAGGACGTGGCAAAATGTAGTTCACCCCAAATCTTCATAGACGATGGAGACAGGAATGGCTTTCACTCCTCTCCCTGCCCTGGGGCCGGAGAAAATAGAAGAAAGGGTCTGTGTCCCATTCACCATCCCCTGAGCCAGCCAGTGCCCCCACCCCAGGGCTGGATTACAGCCATTGCCCCCTGGAGGAGAAAGGCTCCATCTCCCATCCCCACCCACCTTGATGAGTAGGTCTTACAGTTGCGTGGGGCTGTGTGTGGTGGGGGACACAGAGACAGGCTCACCCCATGGGGGACCCCTTCATTCCCAGCACCAGCATCATTGTCCATGCTCAGTTCTCTGGGAAGTATTGAATTTGGATTTTTGAAAGCTCTCTAGTCCCTTCAGATGGATGAAAGATGGAGGCCAATACCCCAGCCAAGGTCATGGTGCCCCCCAGAGCAGGCCTAGAGCAGTGCTGGGGGGAAGTACCTCAGGGTTGGCTTCACCAAACCAGCAGGCCTCATTTCGGTGACAGGACCAGGGTTAAGTTACAGGACAGAGAGTGGGGGTGTGTGTGAAGAGGGGCAAGATGGGGTGGCAGGACCCCATTTTCCTCATGGGGGGATCTTTCAAAATTTTGGGATGGTCTGAAATTTGGATTCCACCGACCACCCAGAGATCCCAGCATGGGAGTCTAGAGGTGGATGGCGGATTCCTTATGGCCCCTGCCCCACAACACCCCTCACCCTGGTGTCTTGGCACATGTCCAATTTTATGCCCGCTGTCCAAGCGGCTGGTGTGTTTGGGGTGGGGGGAAGGGCAGGTGGCCCCTTGCTAATCCTGTAATCTCGTTAAGAAAAGATGATTAATTGCCAACAATCCTTACAATTAATTAGAAAATGGGACAGGGAGAGGAGAGGCTAGTGAGGGGTGAGGTCACCAGACTGGCATTGTTTGTGGGGGTGGGGGCAGGTATTCGGAGGGACTGTGATGAGAGGTGGCATCAGCTGGAAACAAGGCGGGAGGGGGCAAGGGGGACGATCCTGCCCATTGATCCGTATTTCCTAGCTGTGGATTTTCGCACAGTCGGTTGGTTTAAAGCACACGGCCTTAAACCCCTCGTTCTGCTGGCGGATTAAGCCCTCAGCCCGTTTGTACAGGGCATATGTTGTGCCATTATGTTCACTTGCGCGCACACACACATACACACACACACAAAACCTGTTGGCATTTTGCCGCCACCTGATGGCCAAGCGGTGCAATGCTGGGTGACTCCCACCCGCTGAGCCTGTCTCACAGCAAATTCTTTACAGGATTAAATAATTAATGGCTGGAGGGAGGCTGTGGCAAGGGACTGTGAAAGCTGGGCATCCCCCAGCGGTCCAGGCAGACGAATTCTTCACCCCTTCGGAACACCCTGGGAAAATGCTGGGCAGGCAAGGAAATGAATTTCCTGCCCACAGCCCCAGTAACTAGAGCTCTGTGGAAAAGAAGGAGAATCTCTGTGATGTGAAGCCAGAGCATCTGGCATGGCACTAGGCATGCAACCGGGCCAGTCACAAGAATCTCTTCTCCGAACAGCTCCCAGAGAGGGAAAAGTTTAAGGGCTCTGCAATGCGCAGGCCAGGAAAGGCGGGGATAGCAGAGCCTTGGTCCTGACCTTCCATCACAGGCCTTGCAGAGAGCAAGGTGGCCTGCATTGTCCTCCACGTGCTCTGCTGTCATATGATTGGTTCTGAGCCAATCACATGCTTCAGGGTGGCAGGGGAGCATCTGTAGCGGTCAGGAAGAGTTCCCCCCCTGCCCCCCACAATGCAAAACTGGCCAGATGGCTTCTGGGTTTTTTTTCCCTGCCTTCCTCTGCAGCATCAGGGATCAGCCACAGCTGGGGACAGGACACTGGGCAGAGTTACCACCTACTAGCAGGGCCGCCCAGAGGATTCCGGGGGCCTGGGTCTTCGGCAGCTGGGGGCCCTTCCATTCCGGGACCCGCCGCTGAAGCGCCCCGAAGACCCGCGGCGGGGGCCTCCCCACCACCAAATTACCGCCGAAGCGGGACCCGCCGCCGAAGCGCAGCCGGGTGTTCGGCGGTAATTCGGCGGCGGGGGGCCCCCGCCGCGGGTCTTCGGGGCACTTTGGCGGCGGGTCCCGGAACGGAAGGGCCCCCCGCCGCCGAATTACCACCGAAGACTGAGCTGAACTTTGGCGGTGGGTCCCGCTTTGGCGGTAATTCGCTGGCGGTGGGTCCTTCCGCCCCGGAGCGGAAGGACCCCCCGCCGGCGAAGACCGGGAGCGGAAGAAGCTCCTGGGCCCGGCCCCGCAAGAGTTTTCCGGGCCCCCCGGAGCGAGTGAAGGACCCCGCTCCAGGGCCCCCGAAAAACTCTCGTGGGTGCACCTGCGGGGCCCAGGGCCCGGGGCAAATTGCCCCTCTTGCCCCCCCCCCCCCGGGCGGCCCTGCCTACTAGGGAGCTCTTTCTGGCTGCCTGGCTGGTGGGTCTTGCGCATGTGCTCAGGGCAGGCTGACCGTCAGAGTCGGGGTGGGACAGGGCCGGCAGTGGTCAGTAGGGGGGACACCAGGGCCTGGAGCCATCCATGGTATGGCGATGCTATGGACATCGACAGCTGTAATGCCAGACTGGCGCCGGGATCCCATTGCCTGGGGAATGGGCCCTGCTCTGTGTGGGAGGGGAGGCAGTGCTGGGAGATGTCCCAGCTGGTGCCAGCTGGCGGAAGGGATGGGGGGAGGGCAGGGAGCGTCACCCAGAGGTGGAATCTCATCCCTTCCCCTCACTATGTGGGCAGCTGGGAGGCAAAACTACTCAAAACAAAATACAAAACTACTCAAGATACTACTCAAGATTGTTAAGTCCCAGGCAGACTGCGAAGAGCTACAAAAGGATCTCACAAAACTGGGTGACTGGGTAACAGAATAGCAGATGACATTTATTGTTGATAAATGCAAAGTAAAGCACATTGGAAAACATAATCCTAACTATACATATGATGGGGTCTAAATTAGCTGTTACCACTCAAGAGAGAGATCTTGGAGTCATTGTGGATGGTTCTCTGAAATCATCCGCTCAATGTGCAGCGACAGTCAAAAAAGCGAACAGAATGTTGGGAATCATCAAGAAAGGGATAGATAATAAGACAGAAAATATCATATTGCCTCTATATAAATCCAGGGTACGCCCATATCTTGAATACTGAGTGCAGATGTGGTCGTCCCATCTCAAAAAAGGTATATTGGAATTGGAAAAGGTTCAGAAAAGGGCAACGAAAATGATGAGGGGTATAGAACAGCTTCCGAATGGGGAGAGATTAATAAGACTAGGACTTTTCAGCTTGGAAAAGAGGCGACTAAGGGGGGATATGATAGAGGTCTATAAAATCATAGGTGGTGCGGAGAAAGTAAATAAAGAAGTGTTATTTACTCCTTCTCATAATACAAGAATAAGGGGCCAGCAAATGAAATTAATAGGCAGCAGGTTTAAAACAAACACAAGAAAGTATTTTTTCACACAACGCACTGTCAACCTGTGGAACTCCTTGCCAGAGGGTGTTGTGAAGGCCAATGCTATAACAGGGTTCAAAAGGGAAAGATAGGTCCATCAATGGCTATTAGCCAGAATGGGCAGGAATGGTGTCTCCAGCCTCTGTTTGCCAGAAGCTGGGATTGGGTGACAAGACATTCCCTCTGGGGTACCTGCCATTGGCCACTGGGCTTGATGGACCTTTGGTCTGACCCAGTCTGGCCATTCTAATGTTCTTGGCACACACCGGCTGGCGTAGCTCCACGGGGATTCTCCTGCCCAGACCTGGGGACACTGTGTGGGCCTGGCTACCGGGTGAGTGGTGGGATATGGGGTGGGACAGGCCCACAGGTCTGATGGGGGGGAGTGATATCGGAAGGGAAGGGCCCATGGGTCTGATGGGGGAGGATATGGGGCGGGATGGGCCCATGGGTCTGATCCAGGGTGGGAAGGTTACAGGGTGGGATGAGCCCATAGGTCTGAATGGGGGCGGGGGATATGGAGCGGGATGGGCCCATAGGTCTGATAAGAGAGGAGATACACGGCAGGATGGGCCTATTGGTCTGATGGGAGAGGAGGATACGGGGCTGTAGGGGCCATGGGTCTGATCGGGGTGGGAGGGAGAACACGGGGTGGGATGGGCCCATAGGACTGGTCAGGGGTGGGGTAGGGAAGCAGGTTACATGGCAGGGCATCGGGGCACCTCAGTCCCTCCTGTTCTCTGCCTTGGCACTCAGCAGTTGAGTCTACTGAGGCCCGAAATGCTCCAACCTAAAGTTACGGGGTTCATTATCCAGGGTTCTGTGGTGGCCCCTGGCCTGGGCTCTCCTGGCGTGCTGGTCGGGCATTGAACTCCATGACACTGTGAATGGCGGCTACTCGGGGGGCGGGGAGCAGGGCCGGCTTTAGGCCTATTCCACCAATTCCCCCGAATCGGGCCCCGCGCCTAAGAGGGCACCGCACCCAGTGAGAATCCCTTCCCTGGCTAGAGGCGCCTTTTTAATTTTTACTTACCTGGCGGCGCTCCGGGTCTTCAGCGGCACTTTGGCGGCGGGTCCTTCAGTGCCGCCGAAGATCTGGAGCGAGTGAAGGACTCGCCGCCAAAGTGCCGCCGAAGACTTGGAGCACCGCCCAGTGAGTACAAGCCCCGCGTGATTTTTTTACATTTTTTTTTTAAGTTATCCCTGCTGGGGCCCCGCCGAAACTGTTCGAATTGGGCCCCGCACTTCCTAAAGCCGGCCCTGGCGGGGAGGCACGGAGGGCGGGGGATTCAGAGGGGAAGGCGCCTGCACATACAGCCACCAAGCCCTGGCTTTCTGTCCTGATCCCCAAATCCCAGGACAACTCCCCTCCCCCCTCTCCCCGCCCACCCCCCCAGAGCCTGCAGCTCCTGTCTATGTCAGGGCCGGCAGTGGACAGTAGCAGGGACACCCAGGGCCTGGACGCCGACGGCTGTAACGCCAGCCTGGGCGCTGGGATCCCATCACCTGGGGAACGGGCCCTGCTCTGTGTGTGTGTGTACGCAGGCGGGTGGGTGCGTATGCCCCTGCTGGATGGAACTAGCCCTGCTCTGTGTATCATACCCCTTGTACTGCTCCTGGCTGCGGGGGATTCTCCTGCAGCTGATCCCTGAGCGGTGGGGTGGGTGGAGGCAAGTGCTGAGCTCTTGCCTGAGGAGCTCTGAGCCCAGCCAGCCCCTCCCTTGCCTCTGCCTCATCCTGTAATTAACTGAGCCGCCCCCAGGGACTCCAGCCGCATCCCTGGGCCAGGTTCACAGGCCAGTGGAGGCAGCCCTGGGAGATGTCCCAGCTGGTGCCAGCTGGCGGGAGGGATGGGGGGAGGGCAGGGGGCGTCACCCAGGACTGGAATCTCATCCCTTCCCCTCACTCTGCAGGCAGCCAGAGGCTGGGCACACACGGGCTGGCGTAGCCCCACGGGGATTCTCTTGCCCAGAGCTGGGGACACTGTGTGGACCTGGGCATCGGGTGAGTGGGGGGATATGGGGTAGGACAGGCCCATAGGTCTGATGTGGGGGTGGTGATATGGGATGTGAAGGGCCCATGGGTCTGATGTGCGGGATATGGGGCTGGATGGGCCCATGGGTCTGATCGTGTGTGTGTGTGCAGGATATGGGGTGGGACAGGCCCATGGGTCTGTTCTGGGGGGGGGGGGGAATAAGGGGCAGGATGAACCTATTGGTCTGATGGGTGGGGAGGATACGGGGCTGGATGGGCCATAGTTCTGCTCAGGGGTGGGAGGGGGAACACAGGGTGGGATGAGCCCATGGCATTGATCGGGGTGGGGGAGAGGAAGCAGGCTACGTCCCCAGCATCTCCCTCTGGCAGCAGGACTGGCCTCCAGGCAGAGGAGATGGGGCACGGCCATGGGGATGAAGGGCAGCGCCCCCTAGCACCATGCTGGGGAGATGGGGCAGAGACGGGGGGATGAAGGGCAGTGCCCCCTAGCGCCAGGTGGGGAGATGGGGCGCGGCCAGGGGGATGAAGGGCAGCGCCCCCTAGCGCCAGGCAGGGGAGATGGGGTGCGGCCAGGGGGATGAAGGGCAGCGCCCCCTAGCGCCAGAGTGGGGAGATGGGGCACGGCCAGGGGCATGAAGGGCAGCGCCCCCTAGCGCCAGGCAGGGGAGATGGGGCACGGCCAGGGGGATGAAGGGCAGCGCCCCCTAGCGCCAGGCAGGGGAGATGGGGCACGGCCAGGGGGTGGGGAGATGAGGCATGGCCGGAGTGGGGGTGAGAGGCAGCTCTCCTAGTGCGCGGCGGGGATACAGGGCATCGCCAGGGGGAAGAACGGCACCAGGCTGGGGAGATAAGGTACGTCCAGGGGGATAAAGGACAACTCCTCCTAGTGCCAGGCAGGGACATGGGGCATGGCTAGAGGGATGAAGGGCAGCTCCCACTAGAGCCAGGCGGGGAAGATTGGGCGTGGTTGGGGGATAAAGGGCAGTGCCCCGTAGTGCCAGGCAGGGGAGATGATGTACTGCGAGGGGGAAGAAGGACAGAGCCCCCTATCGCCAGGGCAGAGAATATGGGGCACAGGCAGGGGGATGAAGGGCAGCGCCCCCTAGTGCCATGCTGGGGAAATGGGACATGGCTGGGGAGATGAAGGGCAGCGCCCCCTAGCGCCAGGTGGGGAGATGGGGCAGAAGTGGGGGAGAATGAAGGGCAGCGCCCCCTAATGCCATGCTGGGGAGATGGGGCAGAGACGGGGGGATGAAGGGCAGTGCCCCCTAGCGCCACGTGGGGAGATGGGGCACGGCCAGGGGGATGAAGGGCAGTGCCCCCTAGCGCCAGAGTGGGGAGATGGGGCACGGCCAGGGGGATGGTCAGTGCCCCCTAGCGCCAGGTGGGGAGATGGGGCACGGCCAGGGGGATGGTCAGTGCCCCCTAGCACCAGGTGGGGAGATGGGGCGCGGCCAGGGGGATGAAGGGCAGCACCCATTAGCGCCAGGCAGGGGGGATGGAGCAGAGCTGGGGGGATGAAGGGCAGCGCCTCCTAGCACCAGGCAGGGGAGATGGGGCGCGGCCAGGGGGATGCAGGGCAGCGCCCCCTAGCGCCAGAGTGGGGAGATGGGGCACAGCCAGGGGGATGATCAGTGCCCCCTAGCTCCAGGTGGGGAGATGGGGCAGAGCTGGGGGGGATGAAGGGCAGTGCCCCCCCAGGCCAGACGGCAGAGATGGGTCATTGCGGGGGGAAGTAGGACAGCGTCCATTAGTGCAAGGCTGGAGAGAAGGGGCACAGTGATGGGGATGAACATCAGCGCCCCCTAGCACCAGGCGGGAAGATGGGTACGGCGAGTGGGATGAAGGGCAGCACCCCCCAGTGCCAGGCTGGTGAGATGGGGCACAGCCTCGGGGATGAAGAGCAGTGCCCCATAGCGCCAAGCTGGGGGGAAGGAGGAGAGCTGGGGGATGAAGAGCAGTGCCCCATAGCTCCAGGCTGGTGAGATGGGGCACGGCCTGGGGGATGAAGAGCAGTGCCTCATAGCGCCAAGCTGGTGGGAAGGAGGAGAGCTGGGGGATGAAGAGCAGTGCCCCATAGCGCCAAGCTGGGGAGATGGGGCACAGCCAGGGGGATGAAGGGCAGTGCCCCGTAGCTCCAGGCTGGTGAGATGGGGCACGGCCTGGGGGATGAAGGGCAGCGCCCCCTAGCGCCAGGCAGGGGAGATGGGGCACAGCCAGGGGGAGGAAGCGTAGTACCTCTTAGCACTAGGCTGGGGAGATGGGGCACGGCCAGGGGGATGGTCAGTGCCCCCTAGCGCCAGGTGGGGAGATGGGGCAGAGCTGGGGGGGGATGAAGGGCAGCGCCCCCTAGTGCCAGGCAGGGGAGATGGGGCACGGCCAGGGGGATGAAGAGCAGCGCCCCCTAATGCCATGCTGGGGAGATGGGGCAGAGACGGGGGGATGAAGGGCAGTGCCCCCTAGCGCCAGGTGGGGAGATGGGGCGCGGCCAGGGGGAGGAAGGGCAGTGCCCCCTAGCGCCAGGTGGGGAGATGGGGCACGGCCAGGGGGATGAAGGGCAGTGCCCCCTAGCGCCAGGCAGGGGAGATGGGACACAGTTGTATTTCAGTATATCTCCAACTGTATTTCAGATTCACAACCATCCACTGTGGTCCCAGTTTATCCTCCCAACCTGTCCCAGCAGCAATGGTGGGGATGGTGTCCAAGGGACCAGGCATCACATTCCTCTGTCTTCTCTTTGGTGCCTTCACAAGAGGTGAGAGAACTTCCGCCGATGTTCTCTGCAGACGATCATCTCCAAGTAGTGCCAGGAGCCAGACATGGACCGACTCTCCCCTGCCACCCAGCCACCTGTTCCCCATTGCTCACAGTTCTCCCAAACAAAATCCTGCCACGCTGAAGTTTTCCATGATGGGTCTCGCTCCAGAGGGCACAATTTTTGCGAAGTTTCATTCAAATCTGTCTGAGCTTTTCTGAGTTACAACCAGAGGATCTCAAGCCCCAAAAGTCATCAGTGTTGGGGGGGTTTTGCCCACCTGTACCAATTTCCTTCAAACTTGGCTTGTTTTGGAGCTCTCACTGGTATCTAAACAACAAGCCAAGCAGGATGAGAAATGGATATGGATATTTCCATCTGTATTTCCACCAATGATCCCATCAGAAATTTTGCATGTAAATCAATTGAGAAACTCTGGGCCAATTTCTTTCAATCTTGGCTCACTTTGGAGTTCACAGAAAGATCTAAAGAACAGGCCAAGTTGGATGAAAATGGAACAAAGGATTTAAAGTCACATGGTGCTTCAGCATATTGTATCTTTCTGAGCTTGGGCGAGACGGTGGGCCAGAGTGGGGGATTCTGGTGTGTAATTTCCTGGAATAATTAATTAATACTCAATTTTGACATGAAATCTTTAAAAATTAGAGGTTAATTAAGTCCCTCCTCTTTCCTCTCCCAGGGGCCAGCGCCCAGCAGGCTTTCAGAGTGGAGCCAGATAACATCACAGTCCTGGAAGGGGCTGTGGCTCTCTTGCAGTGCGTGGTGGACAATCCCTCAGGCGTGATCCAGTGGGTGAAGGATGGGTTGCTGCTAGGACCAGACACAAACATCCCTGGATTCCCCCGCTACAGTATGACGGGAGACCCCAGCAAAGGCGAGTGGGTTGGTTTGGCCTCCAGACAGCCAGCTGGGGCTAAGTGTGTCTATCCCTCCCACCCCCAGTTCAGCCATTGTGGCTGCGAACCAGCTCTTCGGACACCTGTGTATGTGAGAGCCCTGATTGGCCCAGTTCTAGGACTCCTGGGTTCTATCCCCAGCTCTGGGAGGGGAGTGAGGTCTAGTCGCTAGAGCGGGGCTGGGAGACAGGAGCAGAGCCAGCACAGAACCCAGGCGTCCGGGCCGTATAGATTCACCATTCCCTCTGTGTCCTGCCCAGCAGGGGAGCACCACCTGCGGATCGTGGGCAGCCAGCTGGCAGATGACGGGGACTACGAGTGCCAGGCGGGGCGCTCCGAGGAGAGCCCAGGCATTGTGTCGCACACGGCGCTGCTCAGTGTGCTGGGTGAGCTGCCAGGCTGGGGGCGGGAGGGTAGCCTTGGCTCTGGGGAGCTGGGGGATGGGTGACTCTTCAGGGCCATTCCTCCTTTCCCCTCCCCCGCAGTGCCCCCCAAGACACCCGTCTTCAAGGAGTATGAGGCCAACAGCACCGTGACCTGGGTGGCCGGCATGGAGTACAAGGTGACCTGCAGCGCCGGGGACGCCAAGCCAGCTGCGGAGATCTCCTTCAGCAAGGGTGTGTCCCCCATAGGTCTGATTGTGGGGGCTGGGCTGGAGGGACCCATGGGTCTGATCCGGGGAGGGGGGGATGGGCTGGAGGGGCCCATGTATCTGATCCGGGGGGGGGATGGGCTGGAGGGGCCGATGGGTCTGATCGGGGGGGGAATGGGCTGGAGGGGTCGATGGGTCTCATTGAGAGGGGAAGACTGGGTTGGAAGGGCCCCATGGGTCTGATCCGGAGGGGGATGGGCTGGAGGGGCCCATGGGTCTGATCTGGGGGGGGGCGCTGGGCTGGAGGGGCCCATGGGTCTGATCCGGGTGTGGGGGGGCTGGGCTATTATATGAGGCCAGCACTCACCATATTGGACCATAATGTGAGAGGGTCTTTCTTTTTCCATATACACCCCTCTATCTAATCCAGCCCCTCTCCCTGGTATCTGGGCACCTGTCCCCCAGAGCGCACGGCTGTGGGGTGTCTCTCAATCACCCCATCCCATCCCCCTGGTATCTGGGATCTCTTCCCCGGGACATACGGCCGTGGGGTGTCTCTCAATCACCCCATCCCATCCCCCTGGTATCTGGGATCTCTTCCCCGGGACACACGGCCGTGGGGTGTCTCTCAATCACCCCATCCCATCCCCCTGGTATCTGGGATCTCTTCCCCGGGACACACGGCCGTGGGGTGTCTCTCAATCACCCCATCCCATCCCCCTGGTATCTGGGATCTCTTCCCCGGGACACACAGCCGTGGGATGTCTCTCAATCACCCCATCCCATCCCCCTGGTATCTGGCATCTCTTCCCCGGGACACACGGCCGTGGGGGTGCCCTCAGCAATGCTGTGATATATTGGCTGGGGTGGGAGTGCTGGGAACCCCCCTCCTCTCACAACCCCTCCCGCCCCCAGGTGGCAGCCCCCTCCCTGACGTGTCGCACCAGGTGCACTCTGGGTCCAGCGAGAAGCTCTCCAGCACCGTCGCCGTGCTCAGGTGAGAGGGTCCAGGGATGCCCTCCCCAGGTCCCTTTCCCTGTTGGAGCAGGGAGGCCCTGACTTAGCCAGGGGGTCGCCAGCCAGATGCCCCCTTTCACACACCAGCGCGGTGCCCCCTTCCCTCCCCAGCCTCCACTAACAGACCTGAGCCCTCTACAGCTCTGCCAGTGCCCCTCACTCCTGAACTGCAGCCCCTGCAGCCCAGCCCTGGGCTTCTCCCTCTCCCCAGCTCTGCTGGTGCCCCTCACTCCCAACCTGCAGCCCCTTGTAGGTGCTAGTTCGGGGGGGGGGAATGGGCTGGGGGGACGGGCAAACTTTTTGGCCCGAGGGCCACATCGGGGTTGCAAAACTGTATGGAGGGCTGGGTAGGGAAGGCTGTGCCTCCCCAAACGGCCTGGCACCCACCCCTATCTGCCCCCTCCCACTTTCCACCCCCTGACTGCCCCCCTCAGAACCCCTGACCCATCCAACCCCCCTGCTCCTTGTCCCCTGACTAGCCAGAGTGCTGGTGGCGGGGCAAGCTGAGGCTGCGGGGGAGGGGAGACAGCAGGGGACGGGGCCGTAGTTTACCCACCTCTGCACTAGTTGGTATAGCCCGTTCCCCTTCTGTCCCCAGGGTCACCCCACAGAGCTTGGACAACGGGAAGCGTCTGGTCTGTGCAGCCACAAATGAGGCTGTCTCGGCCTCTGTGGTGGCTGGCTTCACCATGAACATCTTGTGTGAGTAACGCCCACCATGCCCTGGGCGTCCCTCCAATCTCTGTGGGGACTCACTCACAGCTGGGGACACCAGTGAAAGGGTTAAAGAGAGCCCCACAGCCATATTCTCCTGCATGTACATCAGCTCCACCTATCAGCTGACACTCAGTGGCTCCCCACTTGAAATATAAGCCTCACCCTCTTCTCTCTTGGGTGTCTCCCCTTCCATAGCCTGCACCCAGCTGTAGTGTTTGCCTCTGGCTCTTCCTATTTGCAGGCTTTCTGTTTACCACAATTAACTCATCAAGGAGACTCTATAAATTGACTCCTCAGTCATTAACCCTTAGGAAAATGAGTCAAAGATCAAGAGGTGACATTTATATGTCAACCCTCAATGGCTCACCCTGAAAACAATGTGGTCCTGGAGACTCCTGTTGGCTCATGTATATAAGTTGACATCTCAAAGTTTAACCCTTCGGACAATGAGGCTACAAAGACTTGTGTATATAAGTTGGCCCTGCAGCGCTTAACTGTTAGAACAATGGGGATTGGAAGACAGGGAACCATCACTGAAAGAGGAGGGGAAGATGAGTTTTGGAGATATACCTATCTCCTAGAACTGGAAGGGACCTCGAAAGGTCATCGAGTCCAGCCCCCTGCCTTCACTAGCAGGACCAAGTACTGATTTTTGCCCCAGGTCCCTAAGTGGCCCTCTCAAGGATTGAACTCACAACCCTGGGTTTAGCAGGCAAATGCTCAAACGAGTTGGGTCTAGTATTTCAGTTGACCCCCCCCAACCATTTGTCTGTGGTGCCCTGAGGAGGTGACTCATTGGTAATGATTTTCTGAAGAGCTGAGGTTGGCTCATGGAGGTACTTTGAGCCCTCACAACAAGACGGGGAATCCCTTCACTCTGTAAGCTGGCCCGTTCTGTGATCAGCTCTCAGGAGAATGAGGGGTCGGCTGCAGTGTATATAAACTGGACCCTCACCTCTTAACCCCTAGAACCCTGAGGAATTGGGGGCCTGTGTCTCAGTCAACCCATCCTCAGTTACTCCTTAAAGCAATGGAGAGTCAAAGCTGAGGATGTGACCGTCACCCCACCACCATTAACTTCACTCCCTATATAAGTCGACCCCCTTAACCATCAACCCCTAGAAAACTGAGGTTCTGAAGGGGAAGAGCTGACATATATAAGTCGACCCTTCAATAAGTAATGCTGAGAGCACCAAGGAGCTGTATTTTGAGTATATAAGTCAACCCCTGAACTGTTAACCCTATGAGTGTTAGAGATGAAATGGGTATATAATGCCAAACCCTAACCATTAACCCGTACCGCACCAAGGAGCCAGAGATGCTAGGAGGGTCTGTCTGTAGCTGGCTCGGGGAACATGGGATACATTGGTGTGGGATTGGAGGGGCTGGGGAATTCTCCCTGCTCCAAGCCTACTCTGGGGAAACCCAGAGACATAGGGCTCTGCCCCCCAGTTGGCGAAGGGGGTGGGGGAGATTATTTGATGGGGGGGGTGATTCCACATCCGCTGTCTCCAGCATGAGAGTCATTAGGCAGCTCGTTAATCAGCCTAATTATGCACCTAGCACCCCGGGCAGTTCCCCTCCTCAAGCACCCTGATGAGCGAGCAGCTGCAGGGGGCCCCAGGCCATGGAGGGGGCCCTGCAGTGAGGAGAGGACCGTGCATGTTTCACGCATCCTTCCCATCCCCTTGTCTGTCTGTCCAGGTCCATCCCCTTCTCTGTCTCCCCCCACCACCTCCCTTCTGTTCCAATGCCCCGAGTCAGCTCCCTGCCCATACTGCTCCCCCTCACAGCTACAAGATCTGTCTGCCCCCCGGAGCAGGGTGGGGGGCAGCATGTTTCAGCTCCAATTGACTGGAGCCATCTATGCCTGCCTCCCCAGTCTCCCAGCTGGCCCCACTGACTCCTCACCCTGGTGGCAGGACATGGCACTGTTGTGCCACAAGGGGGTGCCCCTGAGCACAGGCTGCGCCAGGGTTCCCCCACCACCCGTCCTTGTCTCTTCGCCCCCAGTCCCACCTCAGCCACCCACCATTGAAGGATACAAACGCCCCGAAATCAAAGCTGGAGAGACCCTGAAACTCACCTGCATCTCGCTGAGCGGGAACCCACTGGCCACGCTGCAATGGCTAAAGGTAACAAGGAGAATGGACAGCAGGGGTTGTGGGTCGGGAGTGAGGGGCATTGGCAGAACTTGAGGGCGCCCAGGGCTGGGCTAGCAGGGCCTGCAGGTCGGGAGTGAGGAACACTGGTAGAGCTGTGGGGGGGAAAGCCCAGGGCTGGACTAGGAGAGGCTGTGAGTTGTGAGTGAGGGGCACCAGCAGAGCTAGTGGGGGCAGGGCTTGGCTACCAGGGGGCTGCGGGTCAGGAGTGAGGGACACTGGCAGAGCTGTCGGGGGGAGCCCAGGGCTGAGCTAGCAGGGGCTGCAGATTGGGAGTGAGGGGCACCGGCAGAGCTGGGGGTGGGGAGCCCAGGGCTGGGCTAGCAGGGGCTGCGGGTCAGGAGTGAAGGGCTCAGGTAGCGCTGTGGGGGGGAACCCAGGGCTGCGCTAGCAGAGGCTGCAGGCCAGGAGTGAGGGGCACCGGCAGAGCCGTGGGGGACGCTAGCCCATGTCCCCACAGAACGGGAACGTGGTTTCCACCAGCTGGGAGACAGAGGATGCCAGCGGCGCCTCCCGCAGCCTCCTGACCCTCAGCATCAAACCCGAGGACAATGGGGCTCAGCTGCACTGCGAAGCCATGAACCAGGTGTCGCCCCTGCCCCTGCTGGCCAGTGTCACCCTGCGTGTGGTCTGTGAGTGCCCCTTCCATCCCCCCACCACCCTGCGCCCCCCAGCGCCCCCTGCTGGCCAGTGTCATTCTGTGTGTGGTCTGTGAGTGCCCCACCCCCCCGCACCCTGCACCCCCCAGCGTCTCTGGACTGCCTCCCGGCTTGAACCCACCAGGCAGCGCCCTGCTCCCCCCAGTGCCTCTGGACTGCCTCCCGGCTTGAACCCACCAGGCAGCGCCCTGCTCCCCCCAGCGCCCCCTGCTGGCCAGTGTCATTCTGTGTGTGGTCTGTGAGTGCCCCACCCCCCCGCACCCTGCACCCCCCAGCGCCTCTGGACTGCCTCCCGGCTTGAACCCACCAGGCAGCGCCCTGCTCCCCCCAGCGCCCCCTGCTGGCCAGTGTCATTCTGTGTGTGGTCTGTGAGTGCCCCACCCCCCCGCACCCTGCACCCCCCAGTGCCCCCTGCTGGCCAGTGTCATTCTGCGTGTGGTCTGTGAGTGCCCCCCCCCAGCTCCCTGCGCCCCACAGCGCCTCTGGACTGTCTCCCGGCTTTAACCCACCAGCGCCCTGTTCCCCCCAGTGCCCCCGGCTGGCCAGTGTCACCCTGCGTGCGGTCTGTGAGTGCCGCTTCCATCCCCCCAGCACCCTGAGCCCCCCAGCGCCCCCTGCTGGCCAGTGTCATTCTGCGTGTGGTCTGTGAATGGCCCCCCCAGCACCCTGTGCCCCCCAGCACTCCCTGCTGGCCAGTGTCATTCTGCGTGTGGTCTGTGAATGGCCCCCCCCCAGCACCCTGAGCCACCCAGCGCCCCCTGCTGGCCAGTGTCATTCTGCGTGTGGTCTGTGAATGGCCCCCCCAGCATCCTGTGCCCCCCAGCACTCCCTGCCGGCCAGTGTCATTCTGCGTGTGGACTGTGAATACTCCCCCCAGCACCCTGCGCCCCACAGCGCCTCTGGACTGTCTCCCGGCTTTAATCCACCACGCCCTGCTCCCCCCAGTGACCCCTGCTGGCCAGTGTCATTCTGTGTGTGGTCTGTGAATGCCTCTCACCCCCCCGCCCCCAGCACCCTGCGCCCCCCAGCGCCTCTGGAGTGCCTCCCGGCTTTAACCCACCAGGCAGCGCCCTGCGCCCCCCAGTGCCCCCTGCTGGCCAGTGTCACCCTGCGTGTGGTCTGTGAGTGCCTCCCCGCCCCAGCACCCTGCGCCCCCCCAGCACACCCTTCTGGCCAGTGTCATTCTGTGTGCGGTCTGTGAGTGCCCCCCCCACATCCCCCAGCCCCCTGCGCCCCCCAGTGCCCCCTGCTGGCCAGTGTCATTCTGCGTGTGGTCTGTGAATGCCTCTCACCCCCCCCCCCAGCACCCTGTGCCCCCCAGCGCCTCTGGACTGCCTCCCGGCTTTAAAACCAGGCAGCGCCCTGCTCCCCCCAGTGCCCCCTGCTGGCCAGTGTCATTCTGCGTGTGGTCTGTGAGTGCCCCCCCACCCCCCCCCAGCACCCTGCTCCCCCCAGCACCCCCTGCTGGCCAGTGTCATTCTGCGTGTGGTCTGTGAGTGTCCCACCCCACCCCCCCAGCGCCCCCTGCTGGCCAGCGTCACCCTGTGTGTGGTCTGTGAGTGCCCCCCACAGCACCCCCTGGTGGATTAGGCTGGGTCAGGCTGGAGTAGCCGGGAGTAGGGCTCCCCTGGCAGTGGCTGGGTCTGCAGTTCTGAGGTCTCTCCCCCTCCCCAGTTCTCCCCACAGAGGTTTCCATCCTGGGCTCCAGCAGCACCCCGGAGAACAAGCAGATCTCGCTGTCCTGCTCCACCACCCCCAGCAACCCCCCGGTGCAGCTGCGCTGGTGGCTGGGGTGGCGGGAGCTCACCACCACCGAGGTCACCGTCACCGAGGTCAGTCCCCAGCCACAGCCGCCCGGAGCTGCCCCACCTGCTGCCCCCACGGCCACCACAGGGGGAGACATTGAGCCAGGGGAAACTGGGAGGGGCTGGGAGCCAGGACTCCTGGGTTCTCTCCCTGTGAATTTCAATGAGCTCCTCCCATTATGGGTACTTCAGTTTCCCTCTCTGCATAACAATAGTGATGGTCACTGTCCCTGCCCCCATGCCAGCCAGTCCCCCTGGGACAGATCAGGGCCGGCACCCCCTGGAGGGAACAGGCCCTGGGCCCCATTTCCTGCCCCCAAGCCCGCCAGGCCCCAGGAGCAGGGGCTGGGTGCCGGGTTCTCTCCCGCAGGCAGCGCACGGCGGGACAGTGACCGTCTCCAACCTGACACACATGGCCCGGCGCGAAGAGAACGGGCTGCCCCTCACCTGCGAGGCCTTCAACGAGGTCGTGCTCTTCACCCGCAGCACCAGCCTGCCCCTCAGTGTGCAGTGTGAGCCCCCACCCAGGGCAGGGGGGTGCCAATGGGTGGTGGGGCGGGGCGGGGTGGGAGGAGGGCTGGAGGAAGGGGAGGGGGCAGGGAGGGATGAGGGGGCAGTGGGAGAGGGGGGATAGTGGGGTGAGGCTGGCGTGAGAGCAGAGGGCGCTGGGGGCAGAGGAAGTGGAGGACCGGAGGTGTGGAAACGCCCCCTGTGGAGACTTAAGATCCCCTCAAGTCCCCACCTATGTGGAAGCCCCACCCACCAGGAGCCCCGTCCCATCCCACCCCAGCCTGGGGCGCATGGCCAGACCTACAGGTGGAAAGGGGGGGCTGCACCCCCTGTGATGCTGTTGGGGACGGGGGGGGGAGCTGACACAGGTTGTCATGGCGACACAGGAGTTGATTGACATTAACCCTCTTTTTGTTCCCCATCCCCCTAGACCCACCCCAGAAGGTTTGGATTGAGGCCCCGCCCCCTGACAGCCGATTCCGGGCTGGCACTAAGGTCAGGCTGACCTGCTTTGCCAGTGGGGGGAACCCGGCCCCCCGCCTCGTCTGGATCAAGGTCATGGGGGGGCACCAGGCTATGGGGGGACTTAGCAGGGGGTGCTGTGCTGTGAGGAGCGGGGCGGCGGGCTCGGCAGGGGAGGCTGTGCTGTGGGGAGCTCAGCAGGGGGTGCTGTGCTGTGAGGAGCGGGGCGGTGGGCTTGGCAGGGGAGGCTGTGCTGTGGGGAGTGGAGCGGGGAGCTCAGCTGTAGCACCATGGTGCTGGCAATGAGGTGGGGGGCTCAGTGGGGGGCAGTCTCCCTTTGGAATGAGACTCACCCTAGCCCAGAGCCCTACCCATGGGGCGTTATATGCGGCTGTTTCCCAGCTGCCCCGCCCCAGAGGTGGCTGCATCTCTGCGTCACTCACTGGGCTCTGGGCTCTCTCCCAACAGGACACCAAGTCCCTCAAGGAGGGGACCCAGGTGGCCTCCGGCAAGATCGTCTCCAAAGAGCTGATCCTGACCACCAGCCCCAGCGACAACCTGGCCATCTACCGCTGCAACGCCTCCAACGGCGGCAAGAGCCCGGCGCTCACAGCCCAGACCCGCCTCCATGTCCAGTGTGCGTCCTTGGCCCTTGGGGTGCGGGGGGAGGGGCGGTGTGTACACAAGGCAGAGTCAAGTAAACCCACCCCTTAAGGGCACAGCAGCCCCATTGGGTGGTGACAGCAACGCACCAGTCTAGGGTGACCAGACAGCAAGTGTGAAAATTCGGGACGGGGTAGGGGGTGATAGGAGCCTATATAAGAAAAAGACCCAAAAATCGGGACTGTCCCTATAAAATCAGGACATCTGGTCACCCTACACCAGTCTCAGTTCTGCCCCTTTGCTCCCCCCCCCACACACAGTCCCCCCCATAGATGTGAAGATCACGACTACGGCCAAGGAGGTGCGACGTGGCCAGACACTGACCCTGACCTGTGTCACCGGCAGCAGCAACCCCTTCGCCACCCTGGCCTGGTTCAAGGATGCAGAGAAGTAAGAGAGGGTGCCCCTCACTCCTGACCTGCAGCCCCCTACTGTCCCAGCCCTGGGCTCCCCCTACCTGGCTCTGCCGGTGCCCTTCACTCCCAACCCACAGCCCCCTGCTGTCCCATCTTGTGCTGCTCTTTCAGGCTGAAGGGTGTGGATCTGGGCCAGAAGCCGGCAGAGTTTGGGGGTCTCTCCACCTCGGGGAAGGTGACCCTGGTAGTGTCATCCTCTGACAATGGGCTGCGGGTGACATGCCAGGCCTACAGCTCCATCCTGGCTGAGGCTGTCAACACCTTCTACAAGCTCAACATCCTGTGTGAGAGCTTTCCCTGCCTGGGGATAGGGAGCACCGTGCTTGTGGGAAGCAGGGCAGGGGCTCAGCAGGGGGCGCTGTGCTGCAGGGAGGGGGCGGGGGTTCAGCAGGGGGCGCTGTGCTGCAGGGAGGGGGTGGGGGCTCAGCAGGGGGTGCTGTGCTGCAGGGAGGGGGTGGGGGCTCAGCAGGGGTGCCGTGTGGCAGGGAGCGGGGTGGAGACTCTCTGTGCTGCAGGGAGTAGGGGGCTCAGCAGGGGGCGCTGTGTTGCAGGGATCAGGGCAGGGGCTTAGCTAGGGGCGCTGTGTGCAGGGAGCAGGTGGGGGCTCAGCAGGGACGCCGTGCTGTGGGCAGTCATGTGGGGACTTGACAGGGGGTATTGTGCTGCAGGGAGCAGGTGGAGGGCTCAGCAGTGGGGAGCTGTGATGCAGGGAGGGGCCGGAGGCTAAGCAGGGGGCTCCAGGCTGCAGGGAGCGGCAGGGGTCAGCAGGGGGCACTGTGCTGCAGGGAGCAGGGCAGGGGGCCCAGCAGGGGGCACTGGGCAGGGCGGGGTCTCAGTTGCTGCTGCCCCCTGTGTGGCCCCAGATCCCCCCGAGTTCTCGTCAAAGCAGCCGGCCGTGGCCCAGGGTGTGGAACACGGAGCCGTGGAGCTGCCCCTGCACGTCTCCGCCAGCCCCCCCGAATTGAGCTGCAGCTGGAGCTTCCGTGGGGAGGTGCTGAAACCAGGTGTGTGGTGGGGGGGTGCTCAGATGAGGTGTGTGTGTGGGGTGCTGAGACCAGGTGTGTGGTGGGCAGGGCGCTGAGACCAGGTGTGGGGGAGGCTCTGGGGGGGCACTGTCCCTGCCCTAGCTGGGCATAGCGTCCCTGCATCACTCTTCTCTCTGTCTCTCTCACAGAGGGGTCCCCACGGCACCACCTGCGAGCAGGGGGCAGCCTGGCCATCTGGAACCTGAGCCGGGCCGACATGGGTCAGTACCGAGCACGGTGCCAGAACCCCGAGGGGCGGAACGAGACCCACATCCACCTGGACGTGCACTGTGAGTTCCACCCCCCGCTGCCCCCTGACCTCAGTGCCCCCCTCTAACCTCTGCCCTCTCTCTGCCCTCCAGATGCCCCCTCCATCCGCAGCCTGGGGGACCCCGTCTATGTGAACCTGGGTGCCACGGCTGAGCTTGTATGCATAGCCGATGCCAACCCCACCCCCGCGGGCATGTTCCAGTGGACGTGGCTGGTAAGGGGGCTGCTCTGGCGGCGTCTCTCAAAGGGGCATAAGCCACCTGTGACCTTTGCCACCTGGCTGCCCCGTCTGACGTTTGCCATCTCCTGACCTCTGACCCTTGACATCTCTTATGTGACCTTTGTCCCCTCTGACCTTTTAATTTAGCTTATGATCTCTGACCTTTGACCCTCTGTACACAGGTCTGCCCTTTGCCCTCTGATTTGTGACCTTTGCACTTTCCCATCCCTGACCTGTGCCCTCTGACCCCTCTCTCCAAACTTTAAGGTTTGCTGTCACCCATCTAGCCATTGACCTCCCCAAGGTGGCTTTTGACCCATGCAGTTATGTGGGTGACCTTTGCCCCAGTGGCAACCTTTGTCTCCACTCTGACCTTTGCCCTCTCCTATTTGACCTCTGCACAGAACTCTGTGTCTTATGTGATCCTTGTCCCTCACTGGCCTTTTTTATTTCTTTTGTCACCTTTGACCCTCATTTACCCAGATCTACCCTTTGCCCCCATGACCTTTGCACCTTCCCCTCCCTGACCTGTGACCTTCGACCTTCTGCTGAGCTTTCATTTTTCTCTAACCTTTAACATTTGCTGTTGCCCATCCAACTGCTGACCTCCCCAATGTGGCCTTTGAACCATGCAAATATCAGGGAGATCTTTGCCCACTCTGACCTTTGTCATCTCTGTGGTAACCTTTGACCCCTCTGACCTTTGCCCTGCCTGGTTTGTCTTCCCTGCCTTTGCCTGCTGACCCTGGCTTTCCCGCAGGGGGCAGAGGAGCGCAGCCTGGAGGAGCTGGAGCTGGAGCCGGAGGCCTCGGGGGCTGTGGGGCGGCTGCGGATCCAGGGGGCCCGGCAGGCACAGGCCGGGCTCTATGAGTGCCGCGTGGACAACGGGCTGCCCCCCCCAGCCCGGGGCAGCGCCCGCCTCATCGTGCGCTGTGGGTGCCCCATGCAGACCCCCCCCACCCCAGGGACCCCCCCCAGAAACCCTCACTCCCAGGGCCTCTGACTCACTGGTCCTCCACCTCAGAGATCTCCCCACCCTCTGCCCCTCCCTCACCTTGAGGATCCACCCCATGCACTGCTTCTCCATCCCGAGGACCCCCCCAGCCCCTCTTGTGCCCCCTCATCTTGTAACCCCCTCTCCAGGGACCCCCCCTGAGAACAAACCAGAACCCAGCACCCCTTGATGTGACCTTTGCCCATCCCCTCTGATCTCTTCCCTCCCTCCTCCAAACCTCCTTCCTTGGGGAACCCCTTGAGGCCTGGGGGACCCCCCCCCAGAACATCCCCCTCCCCAGGGACTTCCCTGCCCCTCCAAGGCCCTCCCAACTCTTCCCCCACCCTGATTCCCAGACTGCCATTCACTCTCTCTCTCCCTGCAGTCAAGCCAGAGATTGAAAAGGGCATGGGGCTGGGGAAGGTGGCCATGCCCGGGGACGGGAGCTCACCTGCCACCCTGCAGTGCCGTGCCCAGGGGGTCCCCAGCGTGAAATTCAGCTGGGAAAAGAATGGAGCAGCCCTGCACCCTGACAACCCCAGGTAGGAGGGGGCCCAGCATGTGTGAGGAGGGGAGGGGACATGAAACCCCACAGATCCGTGCAACCCCGCCAATATGGGCAGAGACTCCCCAGGGCCTTGGTCAAGCTGGCCGGGGTTGATTAGTCCCCGGCACACAGGCATTGGGAAGCCCTGAGCTTGGCATAGAGAAATAAAGTCAGAGACCCAGGCCAACCCTGCACTGCTCCCGCCCGGCTCTGTCGTTTTCCAGCTCCATCTCACTGGCAGCGCCAGGGCACAGCTGGGCATTGCTCCAAAAGCTGGCCCTTATCCCAGGCATCTGGCGAACAGTCATCCACCTCCTGCAGACCCCAGGACCCACGTAGGGTGACCAGACAGCATGAAAAATCGGAGCAGCACGGGGGATAGTTGCATATATAAGACAAAGCCCCTAGTACTGGGACATCTGGTCACCCAAGACCCATGTCCTCTGCCAGCCGGAGCTCGCCAGGGACCCTGTCAATTGGCTCCATTACAAAAACTCCCCCACTGCAGAGCACCGCTTTCCTGAGTGGCTGGAATTTAGGGCCACCTGCCAGTGGCAGGAGAAGGCTGAAAGGATCCAACTTTCATCCCTAAATGCTGATCACTGTTGATTTCACTGCCCACGCCCCAGCCAATGCAATATGCCCGGGAATTTATGAACGATGCTGGCTGAGACCTTGGGAGAGGCTGCTTTTCAGCAAGTTGTTTAACATATTTTGGCAGGTGACCTTGGCGATTTGTGTTTTCACAGTTAATCAAGCTTTCACTTTTGGAATCTTACTGGCTACTGGCATCAAATCATGATTCTCCCCCGCCCCCCCCCATCATTTCCCACAACCGTGAAAACGTCAGCTGATAAAAATAGGAAAAAATGCTTTAAAATAAACATTGCGATTGTCTGGCGAAAGTATCAAAACTAAAATCTGCCAGAGAAAAAGATTCTTTGTTAAGAATTGCTGGTCCCAGATTTCACCAGTAGGGTCACTTGACGATAACCAGCTTCTGGGGCCCCAGGTCGGTTCCAGCCAGTCCTTTAACCCCCCCAGCCAGCTCTGGGACACCCCCCACCCATGCCTCTGATGCTGCTCCAAGAGCAGGTGTGTTAGCCCTTTTGCACCCCTGGGAGAGTGACATGAAGCAGAAAGGTAAACTGAGGCAGGCACCAGCTTCATAAATATGTCAGAAAATTCCTGCTTTGTCACAGTAATGACTGGCAGAGGCAGACCCTCATTCTAATGTGCCCCTCGTTGCCTGGTCACAGGGCACACCAGTGAGACCCCAACCCTGGTGAGTGCCTCCCCACAACCCCTCCTCCTTAGACTACCAGTGGGGTCTCTGACCTACCCCCCCCCTTGAGTTTGCTGCTTCCATCCTGCTTCTGATGCGGTTCCTGGTTCTCATCCAGTCTCCGTCCTGATCAAATCCTTGTTCTAGTCCAGTCCCTGTTCTGATTCAGCGCCTGGGTCTGGGCTGACCTCAGTTCCACCCTCAGGTACACAGAGCGCACGTGGCACGAGGGCGCCTGGCACAGCAGCACCCTGACCATCGCCAATGTCAGCGCCATGCACGACTACGCCACCTTCACCTGCCGCGCCAGCAACGCACTGGGCACGGACAAACTGGACATCCAGCTCCTCAGCACCAGTACGGCCCGGGGGGGGCTGCGTGTCAGGCGTGAGGGGTACCGGCTTGGGGGGTGGGAGGAGTCCAGGGCTGGGCTAGCAGAGGCTGAGGTCAGGAATCAGGGGCACTGGCAGAGCAGGGTGATCTCTCTCTCTTTCTCCCGCCTCTGCAGGCCCCCCTGACCCTCCCACGGGGTTGAAGGTCGTGAGCATCACCCACAATTCAGCCACCCTGGAGTGGATCCCTGGATTTGATGGGGGGCTGCCCCAGAGATTCCGCATCAGGTGGGGAGCAGTGGTGTGGGGTGGAGGAGGCAAGGATGGGGTTGGAGGGGACTCTGGATGGGCAGTAGGAGGATGAAGAGGGGGTTGTGGGGTGGGAACAGTGGGGCTCAGAGCTGGGGGGCTGGCATGGGTGGGGGGAGGAGGAGGAGGGTGGGGACAGTGGGGCTCAGAGCTGGGAAGCTGGTGTGAGTCGGGGAGGAGGAGGAAGCTAGGGGGCTCAGGGCTGAAGAGGAGGGGCTGGGGAGGCTCATAGCTGGGGGCTGGCATGGGTGGGGGGAGGAGGAAGGGGCCGGGGGGTAGGGATAGTGGGGCTCATAGCTGGGGGCTGGCATGGGTGGGGGAGGAGGAAGAGGAGGGGCTGGGAGGCTCAGAGGTAGGGGGACTGGCATGGGTGGAGGCCATTGAGTGGGGATGGATGAGGCGTCCTCCCCCCCGGGGTCTGGGGTCCCTCACCCCCTGTGTCCCCCAGGTACCGCTGGCCAGGCGCCCCCGGTGCCCTGTACATGGACGTGTTCCCCGCCCAGACCTCCACATTCACCCTGACGGGGCTGAGCCCGGCCATCCCCTACAGTATTGGTGTCAGCGCCCACAACACCCTGGGGGAGAGCACCCAGGGCCCCAGCATCACCATCACCACTGCAGGTAAGGGGTGCCTTGCTGGGGGAGGTAGGGGGTGCCAGGCTAGGGGAACGGGAGTCCCAGAAGGGGGCACCGTGTGGTGGCAGGGGGTGTAGTAGGGGCCCTGTGCTGGAATGGGCAGGGGGCTGTGCTGGGATGGAGGCAGTCGTGCTGTGCAGAGGTGGGGGCTCAGCTGAGGGGGTGTCTGTGGGTTTCGACCCTGACGGAGCTGATGTCGTTTCAGAGCTGCCGTTAGAGGAGCCGCCAGTTGTGGAGCCTGAAGCGCCGCAAACAGGTGGGTACTGGAAGGGGTGGAGAGCCCAGATCCTGGGTTCTGTCCCAGCTCTGGGAGGGGACTGGGGTCTGGTGGTCAGAGTGGGGGACAGGCTGGCTCAGGGGGTGGCAAATGGGACCCCAGGTGTTTCCCCTCTGGCGGATGCTGGCTCCTGGCCGCTCAGTGACACTCTCCTTTGCTTTCCCAGAAGCCCCGTCGTGGCCCCCGGCCCTCACTGGGGGACTGAGCGCACTGGGGGCCCTGCTGCTGCTCTCTAACGCTGCTCTCCTCACCTGCCTGCTCAGACAGCGCCAGACCCGGGCAGGTAATTCCCCACCCCCCTGAACCAGGGCACTGCCCTGGGGAAGCTCACAGCACCAAACAGCCTCCCCGCAATGAGGCCCAACCTGGGCTGATCCTTGCTGTTTTCTGGTTCTGACTGCAGGTGTCCGGGAGGAAGCCAAGGAGAGGTGAGTGTCAGGGGCAGGGCACATGGGAGGCAGGCAGTTCTGTGCATCCTGTCACACTATGACACCCTAACACAGACACACGGCCCTCCCAGCTCCAACCACTAGACCCCCCTCCCCTTGCAGAGCTGGGGAGAGAACCTAGGCATCCTTGCTCCCACCCTTTGCCTTTCAGGAGGAAGCCTAGTGCTGGGAATGACTACAGCTCGGGGGAAGCAGTGAATCCAGCAGCATGGCAGACACTCCTGGACAGTTACTCAGAGAGGAGTGGGTCCTCTGGGGTGAGAGGATGAGGGAGTGGGGCGGGTGGGGAGATCAGCAGGAGCGTCATGCTGCTGGGAGTGGGGCGTGCTGCGGGGGCAGGTCAAGGGACTCAGCGGGGCTGGGGGCTCAGTATGGGGTGTTGTGCTGGAGGGACCTCAGCAGGGGGCGCTGTGCTGTGGGGAGCAGGGTGGGAGGGCTCAGCAGGGGGCACAGCGGGAGGGCTCAGCAGGGGGTGCTGTGCTGCAGGGAGCAGGGCAGAGGCTCAACAAGGTGCTGTGCTGTGGGGAGCAGGGTGGGGGTCTCAGCAGGGGGCACTGTGCTGCAGGGAGCAGGGCAGGGGGCTCAGCGGGGGCACTGTGCTGCAGGGAGCAGGGCAGGGGGCTCAGCAGGGGCACTGTGCTACAGGGAGCAGGGCAGGGGGCGCTGTGCTGCAGGGAGCAGGGTGGGGAGCTCAGCAGGGGGCGCTGTGCTGCGGGGAGCAGGGCGCTGTGCTGCGGGGGGGCTCAGTTGACAGGTGAGGGTTGGGTCTGGCCTGGTGGGGAGGGAAAGATACCAGGGTTGGGGGTTACGGGGCATGTGCACTAGCAGAAAAGGAGCAGGGTCAGGCAGTCATAGCAGGGGATGTGGGAGCCAGAACTCCTGGGTTCTCTTTTTGGGGGCTAGTGTACCCCTGGCAGGTGACAGGGTCTCTCTGTGGCTCCCCTGTAGGGCAGTTCCATGGGCACCTGGCCAGGGTACGTGCCCAGCCGTGAGTATCGACCCCGGCTGCCCCCACACCCCGAGAGAGCCGAGGGGGAGACAGACGCCAGCACCACAGGTGGGTGTGAGGTGTCAGAGCTGGTGCCCCTCTGCCCCATTCCCTGCCCCCCAAGTCAGGGAGTCCCCACCCTGGGGCTGAATCAGAGCCAGCACCTCCTAGAGGGGAAAGGCTCCGTAGTCCTTTACTGTGATCCACCCCACAGGTCCCTTTGCCATTCCGGATTCTGGGTTCCCTGCACGCTGGCTCGGCCCCTCAGGCCCCCATGAATACGAGGACATGATGGAGCCTGGGGTCTATGAGGAACTGGGGGCACTACACCTGCAAGCTGTTGCCCCACTCTCCCCAGGGGCACTACCCTGCCAGGATGATGTGGTGAGTGGCCGGCCGCCCAGCTTCAACAGGACTTCTGGGTTCTGACCCTGGTTCAAGGAGGGGAGTGGTGTGTAGTGGTCAGAGCAAGGAGTCAGGACTCCTGGGTTCTCTGCCTGGCTCAGCAAGGGGTTGGTGTGACAGGCTCTCTCTCTTCCCAGGGCACCTATCCATGGAGGGGCTGGTCCCTGGCTGGCTCTGAGGAACCCCTGAGGATCTACGACCAGGTGGCAGATACCCCACCCCCTGGGGCAGATGAGGGGCTGCCCTTTGAGCTAAGGGGGGAGCTGGTGTGAGGGGGCCTAGGCGTCAGTCTGACCATAGAATAAACCTCCTGAACCCCACGGTGCCTGGACCTGGCCACTGTTGTATGGGGGACAATGGGGAACAGGGTGAGGGGCTCAGCGGGGGGAATTATCCATCTGTCCTCTCAGCCCCACTCAGTGACTGCAAGCCAGGTAGCAGGATGTCAATAGCCATTTATTATTTGGGGGTGTCTAGGAGGCCCCTTTGGGGGCCAGGAGCCCCTGGTGCCAACACCCTACTCTGCTCCCCCCCCAACACCTATTACAAAGCAACAGGCACCTGCCCCGGTGCACCCTCAGGCTGGTTTGTGGGAGATGTAACCCCCCAGACCGAAGTTTGCTCCCTACCCCCAGGAGTGGGGCCAGAATCTCTGCCCCTGTGTGGTTGCTGCTGGCTAGCTGGGGGCTACTAGGGGCACTGGGAACAGGAGTCACCATGAGGAGGGAAGCTGCTGGGTTAAGAGGAGCAGCTCTACTGTTTATCCCCAGACAGGTGAAAAGGGGTCTCGGATAGGGGGCACCCTCCCCCGACAGGCAGGGCTGGCCTCTCTGCCCCAGCCTGGCTGCAGGGGGCAGTGTGGGGGCACCCTCCCCCGGCAGGCAGGGCTGGCCTCTCTGACCCAGCCTGGCACAGTAGCCCCAGTAGTATGCTGGCTAGAGCCAGAACAGCCCTGGCTGTCACTGGGGAGTGGGGGGGGGAGAAGGAAGGAAGGTGTTTAGCTGGGGGGGGGGTGGATTGATTCCCCTCGGGTCTGGGCAAGCAGTTGTCTTAGTTCCATCATGGCAGCTGGCAGGCGCTCTAGTCATAGGCCTGGCCCACACAGTGCCAAGGGCTGTTTAAACACAGAACAAAAATACAGTCCTGCCCCCGAAGGAGCTTACAGTCTGCCCCTCCCCCCTTGTATAGTCAGAGCTCAGCGGACATGCACTGAGACACAGCCACCTCTGGGGTGGGGCAGCCAGGGAACAGCTACATATAACAGTTTCCCCAGTGCTGGGATGCAGCCACCGCTGGGGCAGGGCTACTAGGCCCAGCTATAAGTTGAACCAGGGTATCTGGCCTACAGGTTTCCAGTAACACAGATGCTGTGCGGGAAGTTTGAAAAGGCGAGAAGCACTAAACCTTATTTCTGAATGAAACGTCTCATGTTCCAACAAGGGAACAAACTTGGGACCCCCCTCTGTATGTGTGTGTAGGGGGGGTAACAATAGCAGCGCTGGACCCCGGCCTGCTGCCTCCCAAGGACAATGGCCCTTGGTAGTAGAGGGACTATGAAACAGGCAGCAGTTCTGCTTACTGCCCAAAGAGGGCACTGCTGTGCCATTGCCCTTATCACAGTCAGTCACTCAAGGCTGTTTGGGGACACAGCGCTGTGTTATGTGGAGGGTGTGGGTCAAACGCCAGTCGGACACACGGGTCCACCCCACACTCTGCCTCACTCTTCCTCCCCTCTACGTGAACCACTGTGGTTCATAAAAGTTCATTTCACAGAAATGATAAGACTGAAGGGGGGGTAGCTCCTCCCCCCCTTGGTGGGGCCGGACACCTGGGTTCAATTCCCAGCCAAGACATGATTTCATAGAAATTAACACAGGACCCTCTGCTCCCCCCCCGCCCCAGCAATATGGGGGCAGGGGGGGGAAGACAAGATGAGGTGTGGGGCTGCCCCCAGGCAGACAGAGATTTGGGCTGAGTCAATGCTCAGCAGAGGAAAGGTTAATGGGGCAAACCAACCTCCCTCCCCATGGGGGTAGGTGGGTGGGAAGGAGACTGCTGCAGCCAGGATGCCTGGGTTCTATCCCCAACTCTGGCTGGGGAGTGAGGTCTAGGGGGTTTAGAGATGAGGTTGCCCTTGGCCTTCCCCTCAGCTGCCACCCGCTGCATTGGCATGAGCACATGCAGCCTCACCGGGGGAGGGGGTTTGGGCAAGGTCTCACCAGCTCAGTCCAGTAGGGGGCAGTCACACACCCAGCCCCAAGAGGGGGAAGGCAGAGAGCTCGGCCCCCCAAGCGGTGCAGCCCCACATGGCAGGCAGCAGCAGACCCAGGCATCTGAGTGGCCATGCTACCTGCTACTGTGGGACCCAGGGGGGTCCAAGCAACAAGGGAGCAGGGGACTTGGAAAACCCAGGTGTCCGGGCGGCCCCCATACAATAAGTTAGTTAAATACAGAAAATATTACAGACAACTTTCCCAAGAAATGCCAAATCCACTCCCCCCACCCCACTTCACTGAGCGGCACCAGATGAGTCCCCCACTGCCCCCTTCCTTCGGCAGCCATGGATCTAGGGGGGCTGGGCGGGACGGCGGGCAGTGCCAGGGAGCGGGCGCCGGCTCTTCAACAAGAGGCGTAGCTGGGGGGAAGAAGGGGAGAGGTTGAGTTAGGGGGACCCTGGAGAACCCCCAACCACACACTGTGGCCCCCCTGCAGGCTGGGGTGCACCTGCTTCTGTTGAGGCCAGGCCCCAGTGGGTCACAGAGGCTGGGGAGGCCTCACTCCAGCTCTCTGGCGGAGGGGTGGGGGTGTCAGAGGGATGGTGGATCTCCTGGGGGTCTCACCTGGTCTCCCCCGGGCCCGGGGGGCAGCAGATGGGCCGGCTGCTCATTCTCCAGGTTGCGGGCACTGGGGTCAGCTCCCCGGCTCAGTAGCAGCCGCACGAGGCTCTCCTGGCAGGGGGGGCTCGGCAGGGCTGCGGCCATGTGCAGAGCTGTGTTCCCGTGGGCCTGGGGGGGAGGGACAGAGGATCATACACAGCCCCTGCCCCCCCTCAGGAAGGCACCCCCTCCCCCGCAGGCCTGGCTGAGCCCACCCCACCCCCTGCAGCCCAGATTCCCCCACCCAAACAGCCCCCATCGCATCCCATCCCATCCCCCTGCAGAATGGCCTCTCCCCCATCCAATCCCCCCCACACACAAGCAAGGAGACACCACCCCCTCACCTTCATGTTGATGAATTGCCGGGGCCCGGGCAGCTGCAGGAAGAACTGAACCAGCGGCAGGTTCCCATCCTGCACAGCCAGGTGCAGAACTGTCTTGCTGCTCTTTATGTCCTGGGAGGGCAGGGATGGGAGGGTGGTGAGGACCAGATCCTGCCCCCCCAAATCCCCGGGCAGCCTGTCCCTCCCACCCCCAAGAGGGAAGGCCAGGACAGCAGGGGCTATGTGGGGGGTGGAGGAATTCCCAGCACCTCCCCCATGATATCACCAAGGTCAACTGCAATGCGGTGGGAGGGGACAGGGGGCAAGAATGGAAGGGGCACACATCTCAGGTAGCTAGGGGGCAGATCTGCCCTCCTAGCCAATTCCCCACCCATCCTCCCCCACCTACACCAAGCATGGGTCAAGGCTAATAGGCCCTGGGGGGCGGGCACAGAACTCCCCCTCCCCCACTCCAGTCACTTACCTGGCTGGTGTAATCTGCCCCCATGTGCAGCAGGGTCTGAATGCAGGCCAACATCTCCTGCAGCCGCTCTGGGGTCAGGGTCCCGACGCCCAGTGCCCGCGAGGCCTTGTTGTGGGAGATCACCGCGCAGTGCAGAGGGGTCTGCCCTGGGGTTGACAAGAGAAGGGGTAAGAGCAGCCCCCCCCCAGCATGCTCTCCCCCCTTTCCACAGCACCCCCTGCTGGGAGAGGCCAGCAGACCCCCACCCCCAGCATGCTCCCTCACTCCCCACAGCTGGATGTGTCCTACCTTCAAAGTTCCTGGCCTCCACGTTGACAAGGACCCCAGATGCCACCACAGCCTGGGGGGGGGGGGGGGGAAGAGAAACCAGGTTAAATTAAATCGGGGGGGGGGAGGGAGTAAATTGACACCGGTTTCAGACATTGTATTTGGGTAGAAGGAGTGGGGTCTAGTGGTTAGAGGGGGGAAGTGACTGGGAGCCAGGACTTCTGGGTTCGATCCCCAGCTCTGGGAAGTGAGGGCAGGTTGCCTCTGATCCCAGACACCTGGGCTTCTTCTCAGCTACACACTCACCATGAGGACATTGGGGAACCCGTAGGTGGCTGCCAGGTGCAGCAGAGTCTGGCCCTTGTGGTCAGCGGCATTGGCATCGGCTCCCAGCGCCAGCAGGTCCCGCACCAGCTCGGCCTGGTTGGCCGTGGCAGCCACCAGCAGCGGGGTCTGGAGAGGCGGGGAAACCCCAGCGTTAGAGAGCAGCAAAGGGGCCCAGGGCATGACCCTTAGCCCCCAGTAATGCCTTTATCCTGACCACCCAGTGACCCTTGACCCCTACCTTGGAGTGATCCTTGACCCCTAGCTGTGACCCTTGGCTCCTATCAGTGCCCTCATTACCCAGTGACCCTTGACCTCTACCCTTGGCCCCATTGGCACTGTTGCCCAACTCATCTGCATGACCCTTACCATCCACCCACAGCACTGCGACCTTTGACCCCCAGCAGCTCCATTCTCCTGCCCATCCACTCCCAGAACTCCCCAGCTCACCTTGCCCTTGTGCTCCTTGATCTCCAGCCGCCCGCACTCCTTGAAGGCCTCAGCAGCCGCCTGGGCAAAGTGACGCAGCCCCCGGGCAGCCAGCAGGTGTAGGATCCTGCCGTGGGGGGTTGGGGGGAAGATGTCAGTGACCCCCTGCACCCCCAAAACCCCTGCAGAGCCCCCATCCAGTGCCACTCACCCCTGCAGCTCCCCCAACCTGCCTCCTGCACCCCTAGTGCCACCTGCTCTCTGCCCCTCCCTAAACCCCAGGAGATCCTCCATCCCCTCTGTGCCACCCTCCCCCTCTGCTTGCACTGCCCATTCCCCCCAGCCCCAAGCTTCCACTAACATTACTACACACACCCCCACGCCTCCAGACAGACCATCCCATCCCATCCCCTCACCACTATGTGCCCCCCCGCCCAGTCCCATTTCCCCCCTGCCAGTTCTATCCATTACCCTCCCTGGGACACAGCAGCTCAGTCCCACACCCCACCCCTGATGGCCCCTTTCCTCCACTCCCAGGAGTGGGGGGCAGGGTGAGTTTTGGGATCCCCCAGACACTCACGTGTCCCCATCTTCATCCTGATGCAGCAGCCGCGCCGGGTCCATGCTCTGGATCTCGACTCGGGCCCTAGCCAGCTCCCCAGGATCCAGCACCCCGACCGGGTCTCCAAAGCTACCCAGCTCTAGGGGATCAGCATAGGGGGTGCTCCGGGCAGGCTGCATCCAAGGGGCAGCAGATGCCTGCGGAGTTGGGAACAGGCCCAGTGAGGGGGCTGACACAGGGACCTGATGAGGGAAGAGAGCAGGGGGGGTTATAGCCCTCACTCCCAACCCACTGCCACTGCTAGCCCAGCCCCACAGCTCTGCTGGTGCCCCTCCCTCCCAGCCCCCTGCCGCTGCTAGCCCAGCCCCACAGCTCTGCCGGTGCCCCTCCCACCGCCCTCTGCTAGCTCAGCCCCACAGCTCTGCCGATGGCCCTCCCTCCCAGCCCCCTGCCGCTGCTAGCCCAGCCCCACAGCTCTGCCGGTGGCCCTCCCTCCCAGCCCCCTGCCGCTGCTAGCCCAGCCCCACAGCTCTGCCGGTGCCCCTCCCACCGCCCTCTGCTAGCTCAGCCCCACAGCTCTGCCGGTGGCCCTCCCTCCCAGCCCCCTGCCGCTGCTAGCCCAGCCCCACAGCTCTGCCGGTGGCCCTCCCTCCCAGCCCCCTGCCGCTGCTAGACCAGCCCCACAGCTCTGCCGGTGCCCCTCACTCCCGACCCACTGCCGCTGCTAGCCCAGCCCCACAGCTCTGCTGGTGCCCCTCCCTCCCACCCCCCTGCCGCTGCTAGCCCAACCCCACAGCTCTGCGGGTGCCCCTCCCTCCCAACCCACCGCCCTCTGCTAGCTCAGCCCCACAGCTCTGCCGGTGGCCCTCCCTCCCAGCCCCCTGCCGCTGCTAGCCCAGCCCCACAGCTCTGCCGGTGGCCCTCCCTCCCAACCCACCGCCCTCTGCTAGCTCAGACCCACAGCTCTGCCCAGTGCCCCTCCCTCCCAACCCACCGCCCTCTGCTAGCCCAGCCCCACAGCTCTGCCGGTGCCCCTCCCTCACAGCCCCCTGCCGCTGCTAGCCCAGCCCCACAGCTCTGCCGGTGCCCCTCCCTCCCGACCCACCGCCCTCTGCTAGCTCAACCCCACAGCTCTGCTGGTGGCCCTCCCTCCCAGCCCCCTGCCACTGCTAGCCCAGCCCCACAGCTCTGCCGGTGCCCCTCCCTCCCAGCCCCCTGCCGTTGCTAGCCCAGCCCCACAGCTCTGCTGGTGCCCCTCCCTCCCAGCCCCCTGCCGCTGCTAGCCCAGCCCCACAGCTCTGCCGGTGCCCCTCCCTCCCGACCCACCGCCCTCTGCTAGCCCAGCCCCACAGCTCTGCCGGTGCCCCTCCCTCCCGACCCACCACCCTCTGCTAGCTCAGCCCCACAGCTCTGCCGATGGCCCTCCATCCCAACCCACTGCCGCTGCTAGCCCAGCCCCACAGCTCTGCCGGTGCCCCTCCCTCCCAGCCCCCTGCCGCTGCTAGCCCAGCCCCATAGCTCTGCCCAGTGCCCCTCCCTCCCAACCCACCGCCCTCTGCTAGCCGAGCCCCACAGCTCTGCCAGTTCCCCTCACTCCCAACCCACTGCCGCTGCTAGCCCAGCCCCACATTCTGCCGGTGCCCCTCCCTCCCGACCCACCGCCCTCTGCTAGCTCAGCCCCACAGCTCTGCCCGTGGCCCTCCATCCCAACCCACTGCCGCTGCTAGCCCAGCCCCACAGCTCTGCCGGTGCCCCTCACTCCTGACCCACAGCTCCCCCATCTCACCTCCAAGTCCCCCGTGGCTGCCATCATGGTGCTGTAGGGATCCCCTGCTCCAAACACCCCGGTTCCCACAGGGGGGTAGGAGTCTGTTGAATCGTACGTGTGTCCTGAGGGCTGGTAGCTGCTGGCCACTGCTGAGCAGTGATAGTGGCAGTCGGGGAAGGCCGCGTGGCATGAGGGATCGACTTGCCAGGGTGGGTAGGGAGCCAGGGGGGGGCCAGGGGCAGATTCCCCTCCAGATCCCCTTCCCAACCCCATGGGCTCCGGGCACTCATCTGGATGGGAGAGAGACATGGATGGTGGGTGCAAAGCATGGGGGGTGGCTGAGCAGGGGGGTCCCAGAGCTGGGAGGGGATGTGTCCTGGGGGGGGGGGGACTAGGAGACTGCATGGGGATCCCAGAGGGAGGGGATGGCACTCCTGAGGGATCAGAGGGTCTGGGGCACTGGAGTTGTCATACCACAAGCAAGGAGTGGGGATCCCAGGGGAATTGAAGGGTATCTAGGGTTGGGGGAAAACTACAATGTGGAGTCCATGTTTGACTCACCTGTCTGGGAAGGGTCAATGGCATCTGTTGGTATCTAGAGAGAGAAAAAACAGAAATTGCTGAGGAGCCACAGGGCAGCTCACCTGGTGCTAAGATGCAGCCACCTCTGGGGTAGAGCAGCCAGGTAACAACTGCACATAACACTGTGAGAGTGGCCAGGAAGTAAAGGAGCATGCGCCTTGGGAGGCAGAATGGAACTGACATGAAGGGATTTGGGCCACACACCAGGAGTCACGCCTGAGGCTAGAGAGGTCTCAGCTGTGGTCAAGACACCTAGGGAAATTGGGGGGGCAGGGCAGAGGGGCTCACCTGAGAGCTGGCCGCATAGCCCAGCGCCGTCTGCTGCCGTCTCTTCTGCTCCAGAAGCTTCTTCACTGTCTGGGGTGGGAGCGTGCTTCTGTCTCCTCTGCCGCCTGGCGAGGGGAAGGGAGACCAAGCACTCAGCCCAGGACTCCTGGGTTCCATCCCCCAGCTGTGACAGGGGAGTGGGGTCTAGCGGTTAGAGTTGGGGTGGGAGCCAGGACTCCTGGGTTCTCTCTCTGGCTCTGGGAAGGGAGGGGGAGTCTAGTGCGTTAGAGGCGGGGAGCCAGGACACCTAGGGTCTCCCCCCAACTTTGGGGTCTAGTGATAGGTAGGACACTAATGGGATGTCTCAGGGCTCTCCGACCGCCCCGCCCCACACCCATGGAGCAATCGTTTCCACCCAGGCCGGTGCCTACACAGCGGATTTTTCCTTTCCAAGCCGCCCCAGGAGGAAAACGTGTCATGGACCGTCTGAGACACGGAGAGACAGAGGCCGCTGCTGCTGGCTGCCGCCGCCCGCCCCGTGCCCCCGGCAGGGCTGCCCCTGCCACCCGGCAGCGTGTTCCTTCCATGCTGGAAAGCAACAGCTCACTCAGCCCCCACGCCGCCCGCCCGCCCGCCGGGGAAGTGACGTGGGCCCCGCGACAGGTGGGGGTGGGGAGCCAGGACGCCCAGGCTCTCTCCCCAGCTCTCACCCTATACCTGGAGCTGGGGAAGAACCCGGGCGTTCTGGCTCCCAGCCCCCTCCAGCTATTAGACCCCACTCCCCTCAGAACCCAGGCGTCCTGGCTCCCAGGCCCTCCCTCCTCCAGCCCCTGGATCATGTCTCTCCCAGAGCTGGGGCTGACGCACCCAGGATTGGGGGGAAGGGAGAAGAGTCAGTCTCTGAGGTGGTTTAGCCCAGAGTGGGGGAGAATCCGAGTCCCCGTTCTTGAGGGGGGGGACAGGAGGCAGCCCCCTCACAAGAGCCTAGTGCCCCCAGCCCCGTGACACTCCCCCCCCCATCTGCTACCCAAGAGCAGCTCCCGACCCACTCTTGTGTCGGAGGTGGTCCCCATCTGACCAGTCAGAGCTCCCTGTGCTCCTCTTCTGGGGGGGTCTCACCCCCCGCCTGCCCTTCCGCTCTGTAGCTGCCCTGACCATGTGCCCCCTTTCCCTGCCCTCTCCCCACTTCTCATCCAATCCTTGGACAGTCCTGTCCTCCCCCACCTCAGCCCAGCCTCCCAGAATGCCCCCCCAGCACCGTCCTAGCTCGCCTCCCCCCCGTGGATTTCATTTCCGCTTCCCTCGCCCCCACATTCAAACCGAGACTGAATTTGAGACATTCGCACCCCGATGACACCGACCCACTGGGCAATGAGACAGTGTGTCCTGGAAACGGGTGTGGGAGGGTAACGCGGGGGGAGTCAGGACTCCTGGGTCCTATCCCCGACTCTGGACCAGGACTGGGAGGGGGAGTGGTTAGAGCGGGGCTGAGAGTCAAGGTTCCTGGGACAGGTTTCCTCTACCAAAACCAGGGTTAGCGCAGGGACGGTCCGTCCTCCTCTGCTCCGGGAGACCCTCAGCAGGGTCTGGGAAGGGCTGAGGGTTCCCCAGACCCTCCACTCCTCCTCGGGCTCGAGGCCTGTCATTGGCTGCCCGCTGGAGAGGCTGTTTCCTCCTTATCGTCAGGGCTCCGCGCTAGCAGGGGTTTCCCGGTGACGCAGGGCTACTGCTCGGGGATTCCGCTCCACGCACCAGTGCCCTGGGACCGTCAGGCCCGCAGGGGGAGGGGATAGCCCAGACACACACCCCCCTCCGTGCCCCAGAGGAGATCCCTTTATCCCTCCACCCACTAGCCCCCACTCCCCTCCCAGAGGTGGGGACAGAACCCAGGCGGTCCAGGCAGCCCTTAACCACCTAACCCCCCAACCCCCCAGTTGTGTATATCACTGCACTCCGGGCACCAGCTGCCAGTAACAACTGGTCCATAGCCAGTTCTTATTACAGCACCAGTATATAGAGACCACACAGCCCTGGGAACTCCTCCCATCCCACGTATTATAGCCCTGTTTCAGCGCTGAGACCAGTCTAATATAGGTTTCCCGTCCCCCACTCCATGCAGACTAGTCTATACGGCTGTAACTCAGGTGTCAGATATCCTGGTCTGTATAGGGACTATTCCAATATAGAAGGCCCCTACACCTGTCTATGATAGCTATGTCTCAGGCCCAGCAATACGGTCCAATATAGAGCCCTTCCTGCACAATACATTCCAGTCTATGATAGCAATGTCCCAAGCACAGCGATATTGGTCCATACACAGCCCCTCTACACAATACAACCCAGTTAATGATAGCTACAGCCCAGACACAGTGATACCGGTCCAATACAGCATCCCCCGCACAATACAGCCCACTCTAGGATAGCTGCATTTCAGGCACAGAGATACTAGGCCAATACAGCCAGGTCTATAATAGCTGTATACCTCATGGGACAGCTAAGCAAATCTGTATACGGACTGGTCCCATATAGACACCCTCCTTAAAGGCACAGCACCCTGCTTTTATTCAGCCCCTTATAAAGGGAGCAAAGAAGCAACAATGTGTCTCCCTAAAGCAGCCACACCCCTCTTTTAAAGGGCCAGTGCACCCCACTCACCTTTCTGAGAGCGCATACCCCCCAGCCGCCGTTCCCCGCGAGCTCACTGCCCCAATAAGCCCAGCTGCCGTGTGTCCCGGCTTATAGGGGGCAAGCACTGCTCCGCCCCTTGAAGTGGAAACACCTGCTTTCTGAGGCTAGCTAGTGACATTTTCCCCACCCCCTCAGCAGGGCGGGGCTAAAACGAAATAGCTTTCTGATTGTCCCCGATCACTGAGAGCCCGGACTCCTGGGTTCTGGGGCGCGGGGGGGGGGGGCGCTAGTGGTTTAGCGCAGGGGGGCTGGGAGCCAGGACTCCTGGGTTCTCTCCCCAGCTCTGGGAGGGGAGTAGGGTCTAGCGCTTAGAGCACAGTGGATGGGTATCAGGACTCCTAGGTTCTCTTCCTGACTCTGTGGGGCTCCAGTGGTTACAGCAGGAGGGGGCTAGGGCTTCTGGGTTCTATGCCCTGTCCTGGGAGGGGAGTGGGGTCTAGTGGTTAGAAGGGGGAGGGGCTGGGAGCCAGGACTCCTGGGTTCTCCCCCCCAGCTCTGGGAGGAGGGGTTCCCCAGGCATGACATCAGAGTTCCCAATGACCACGTTTGCAGAAGTGACACCGGACGGGCGCACTGCTCTGGGGGCTCAATATGTCACAGCGGGGGCGGGAGATTCCCCCAGCCCTGGGGTGTTCCCCAAGCCACGGTCCAGCGCCCAGGCGCTGCTGCTTGGCGGCCTCTCGGGGGTGGGGGGGCGCTTTAAATACACGACACCCACTTGTAACCACAGGTTCCCTATGAGGCTACCGGCCTGGACAGCCAATCAGAGACCGCCTCCAGGTGCGACGCAGCTCGTTCCCATGGCAACTAGTGAGTAGTAAGAGAAGAGCAATTTAAAGGGGAGGGGGCTGGGAATGACCCTGGGGACCTCTCCCCTCTAGGGGGCGCTGGCTCCCATCCAGCCCCAGGGAACGGGCCTTTCTCCTCTAGGGGGTGCCAGCTCTTCCCTGTATCGTGAGTTGTCTTGGCTTCTGAGGAGGGGAGTCTTTCATTCCTGTCCCCACATCCTTCCTTTGCCCGATTGCTGGCGCCACTACCTGCTCTAACCACTAGATCCCACTCCCCTCCAAGAGCTGGGGTGAGAACCCAGGAGTAAGGATAGAGCCTCCTTATGTGACCATGTCCCTCTCCACTGTCTGTTCTAATTAACAGGCTATTTCTATGGGGCACTTATCTATCCATCCCCATACACCCTATCTAGCTATCGAGCCCTCCCAAGGTCCCAGGTTTGCAGAGCAGCACCACCCTGTGGTGGCAGGTGGAAATGCTCCTCGCAGCGGCAATGAAGCTGTTGCCCGTCGGGTGAGGGCGGGCGCGCGGGGGAATCAGTGGGGCAGAGTCGTGGATGGGGCAGGGTCCCCAGGTACTGAGTCATCAATAGTGACTCACCACATCACTGGTGAATCTGCGACAGACAAATCATTGGGGTATTTCCCCCACTCCACGCCCCTCTCCCGGCCCCAGGCAGAGGCTTTGTGTCTGTCTGTCCACTGCCTCCAGCTCCGGGAGGGAAGGGGGAGCTAGTGGGCGAGAGCCATGCGGGGGGGAGCCAGGACTGCCGGGTTCTATCCCCAGCCCTAGCAGCAGGGGGGTCTGGTGGGCCAGAACAGCGGGAGGGGCTGGGAGCAGATCGCCTGGGTTCTATTAACAGCTGTGCTACTAGAGACAGACTGCAGTGCTGCGAGCTCACAGACCCAAAGCGGCTCCACCCTGCCCCGCCGGGCTTTTATAGCAGCGATAATTTTAGTCCCCGACACACAAGGGGAAGTGAAGAGTCATTAGTTGTAGGAGCATAAACACGGCACCTGTGTGACTCAGAGCAGGTCACCCGCCTAGGGAAGACGCCCACTCGATAGATGGCTAGATAGTGGGGGATGTGTGGGGAGAGATAGTGGGCAGTGGGTGCGGATGGATAGATGGGGGGGGGGTTGATGGGGATGGATAATGGGTGTGGATGGGGATGGAGAGATATGCGATGGGGGTGGATGGGGATGTAGACGTAGGCAGTGGATGGGGATGGATAATGGGTGTGGATGCGGATGGAGAGCTAGGTGATGGGAGTGGATGGGGATGGATAATGGGGTGTGGATGGGGATGGATAATGGGAGTGGATGTGGATGGAGAGATAGATGGTGAGGGTGGATTGGGATCAGGGGCGGCTCTACGTTTTTGGCCGCCCCAAGCAGTCATGCGCGGGAGGCGCCCCGGAGCCGCGGGAGCAGCGGACCTCCCGCGGGCATGACTGCGGAGGGTCCGCTGGTCGCGCGGCTCGGCTGGACCTCCCGCAGCTGCGGGCGGTTCGCTGGTCCGGCGGCTCCGGTTGAGCTGCCGCAGTCATGCCTGCGGGAGGTCCAGCCGAGCCGCGGGACCAGCGAACCGTCCCGTGCCTGCGGGAGGTCCAGCCGAGCTGCGGGACCAGCGAACCGTCCGCAGTCATGCCTGCGGGAGGTCCAGCCGAGCCGCGGGACGAGCGCCCCCTCCGCAGTCATGCCTGCGGCAGGTCCGGTCCTCCCGGGGCTCCGGTGGACCTCCCGCAGGCATGACTGCGGCAGGTCCGCCGGCCCAGCCTGCCGCCCCCCCCCCCCGGCGGCAGGGAACGCCCCCTACATTTTGCCGCCCTAGGCACCAGCTTGTTTTGCTGGTGCCTAGAGCCGCCCCTGATTGGGATGGATAGATAGGCACTGGGGGAGGGTGGGGAGGGATAGATAGGCAGTGGATGGGGATGGATAATGGGGGGTGGGTGGGGAGGGATAGATAGGCAGTGGGGGTGAATGGGGACGGATAATGGGGGGTGGATGGGGATGGATAGATATGTGTAGGGTGACCAGATGTCCTGATAAAATCAGGACTGTCTCGATATTTAACCCTTTGTTCCACATCCCGATCAGCGTACGATATTCCGGTAAGGAGGCAAGCGGGAGAAAAGTGCCAACTCTGTGGGCCTTTTATATTCCCTGCTATATGGAAGGATACCCCTTTGTTCTTACTGTGGAAAATCAAAGCAGCAAGATGGAGTTTGGAGTCACACGTCCATGCATGACTCAGTTTGCAGGCAGCAGCCATTGCTCACAAGCTACCTTGAACGTTCCCCAGGAAGACTTCTCAGTTGTGGATTGGAGTCTCCCAAGGTCCATTGTAAGTTAAGTGTTTGGAGTCTCCCAAGGGCCATTGTCAGTTAAGTGTTTCTTGATTGGGCACTTAATCTGCAAATTCCTTTCTCAAGAAGCTGACCAAATGCTTCACTAATGCTACTTAGGATCAAACACATTGAGCTACAAGTACATAGCCAATATTCATAATTTCAACTACAACAATGATACAGCATAAGCATAATCAGCAAATTATTACCTTTTTGTAGACATCTCACTTGATCTCCTTTGTACAAGATTTGGGGCCACTATAGGACCTTGGTTGCAACAATGATCTATACGATTACAGTTCAAGTCAATAACGTCACACCCCTCTAGCAGGCACTGGCTCTAATCCTAGGGCAGGGCTCTGGCTGGCACAGTGGGTGGGGAATGGGACATGGGGTCTTTCCCCTCTAGCCAGCTCCAGCTCCCATCTGGCCCCAGGGTGAGGGACTGGCTGGCTCAGGGGGGCAGGGAATGGGGCACAGGGCCTTCCTCTCAATGGGGCACTGCTTCTGACCCATCTCCAATGGCCTTTTTTCAGCCCCCCGCCTGAAGGTCCTGGTGGACGCAGACAGCCCGGGCCTGATCAGGGAGGGTGACTTGTTGACACTGAGATGCGTGGGAACAGCGGGTCGCTGGACCAGTTCTACTTCTGGGTTCACATCACAACTACAAGGACCTGCCCGGGAGCTCCTCTGTCCAGATAGAGCAGGGGGCAACCTTGTCTCACGGGGGCAATTACACCTGCATAGAGTGGGTCTCTGGCACTGGGCGCAGCTACCTGGCCATATCCCCCACGACCTATGTGGCCATCCTTGGTGAATAGCAAGTACCAGTGCAGGGCCACAGCTCTGGGGGCGGGGGCCAAGGAGCACAGATGGGAGGGGCCCCTCTGTCACTGACATTCCAATTGGGGGCAGGGCCACAGCCCTGGGGGTGGGGTCAAGGAGCACAGATGGGAGGGGGCCTTCTCTCACCTACATTCCAGTTGGGGGTGGGGCCACAGCCATGGAGGCAGAGCAGGAGAGCACAGATTGGGGGTCCCTTCTGTCACTGACGTTCCAGTTGGGGGCAGGGCCACAGCCATGGGGGTGGAACCAGGTTCACAAGTGGGAGGGGGCTATAGCATTGGGGACAGAGCCATGGAGCCCCTCTGCCCTATGCCATGCTGCGCCTAAGCCCCCAGCTGCCATCCTGCAGGGGCACTGTTAGCTAATATCTCATTCCGCTTCCTCCGCAAGCCCCTCCCCACCCCCCCCACCCCCCGTGGTGCATGTGGTGGCCACCTCAGGCCCTTATTGCAGCATGGGAGAACACCTGTCCCTGATGTGCCGGCTGGACACCAGTGTCTATGGCAGAGGATGGTGAGCAGCTGGGGTGGGCACAGCCAGAGCTGGCTTTCCTGCATGTCCGGGTGGCTGATGGGGAAGAGTATCAGTGTGAGGTGCACAGCACCCCAGGGAAATTCACCTCCCTGCCACTCACCATCACTGTTGTGTGTAAGTACTGGGTGCATTTGACTCCACGTTATGCATTACATAGCCAGGAAATGGCTTAGAGCCCCCCATGCACCATGGTTGAACCCCCACCCTGCCACCCCAGCATCATCCTTCTCCAAGACCAACCTCAATTAAAGAAGCTCCCAGCTCATGCTCCAGCTGGGTCCACTTTGTTGACCAGGCTCCAGTATCCCTGTCCAGCACACAGAGCCACCAAGTGGCCAAATGACATTGCAAGTCAACCTGACATCAGGCCAAAAAACACCTGTTCAAATAATGTAGATTTGGCTGAAATTTAATATTTTTTAATCATTGTGAAAAAATGTCTGGTTTGCTCCCCTCAAAATTAGCTCTTTGCCAGACTTTTCATTAACATTTTCATCTCAGCTTTGACCTACAGTGTTTTTTAAGGGGCAACTCATGGGTGGCGGGTGAACAAGCCATTGGGGGAGGTTAGCCCCTTGCCCCTACTTCTCTGCCCGAGGCCCCGCCCCCCCTTCCCCACCAGAGTCCAAAGCCCTGGTGTGTGGGTGTGTCCCTGCCTGCCCCCTGCAGCCACTGCCCCCCCCCCCGTGCGCTCCCAGTCCTGGAGCACCCCCAACCCCAGGTGGCGTGGCATGGCCCCAGCCTCAGCACCCCCAGACCTGGCCCAGGCCTCGCAAGCAGCAATCCCAGCCTGCCTGCCCCAGCCTCTCAGCAACAGAAGAGTGGGAAGGGAACTGGAAGCAGGAGGAGAGTGCCTGGGGGTTGAGCGTGGGTGGGGTCATGCCTGGCTAGGGAGACACAGCCTTTCCCATCCTATGATACCTGCTGCCCATGGGGCAATTGTTGAAAATTATAATCAGTTAAAATTAAAGTTAAATAATCTTTTAAACAGAAAATGGTGTGGGGTGGTAAACAAAATGGTTTAGGTTTTTCGGAAACAGATAATTATGATGGCTGAACAGAACCATATTCGATCAAAATGCAGATAAAACAATGGATGAAAATTTGGAGGAAACGTTTGCTCAAAGTCAGATTCAAAAGGGTAGATTCAAAAGTTTCAAATGCCAAATTCCCAAAACTTTTTTTGGGAAAAAGGGCTCCATTTTGTACCCAGCGAAACAGAAACACACACATTTTTGTGATCATTCACGTTTTTTCTTCCATTGGCCCATGCAGCTGCCAGCACAAGGGGGCTCTAGTTTCACTTGGGGCAGGGTCTGTCTCTCGCTCTGAGTCTGTGATCTCAGCAGGGACAGGGACTGTCTCTGTGTCTGGGCAGTGCCCAGCACAATGGGGCCCTGATCTCAGCGGAGGCTTCTAGATGCTATTGTAATATGAGGAGATTGTAGGTTTTATGAACCTGGAAGAAACTCCAATGTCCAATAAACTCTCGGGAGGAAAATTCTCCTGGTTAAAAACCCAGCTTCCTTCCTGCTCAGAGCCAGCTCCAGACCCCAGCACGCCAAGTGCGCGCTTGGGGCGGTGTCCCATGGGAGGGCGGCAGGCGGCTCTGGTGGACCACCCGCAGGCATGCCTGCGGAGGGTCCGCTGGTCCCGCGGCTCCAGCACGTCTGCGGGAGGTCCACCGGAGCCGCTGGGACCGGCGACTGCCAGAGTGTCCCCCGCGGCGTGCCGCTCTGCCTGGGGCAGCTCAAATCCTACAGCCGCCCCTGTTCCTGCCCCCTCCACTGAGACTTGCCTTCACTATCCCTAGGACTATGATGCCCCCTCCATCAGCTCCTATCTTCCCATTTACCCTGTGCCTGCCCCACTGCACCCTGCATGACACTGGAGCTAATGACCCTATTCTCTATCCCCCCCCCCGACCGCAGTGACTGGTAGCAGCTGAGCCCTGGCCCCATGGCAGGCTTCAGAGCAGGGGTCCTGCTGCTCTTCTGCCTGAGCAACCTCAGGGTTTATTGTCTGGCCAGGAGAATCCTCCAGCGGAAAGAACTGGGGGGAGGGAGAGTCTGCAAGGTAAGGGACCCCCCTGGGTGGGAACTGGGGGAGGGGCAGGAAAAGGGGGGCTCTGGCTGCAGCATGGAAAACCTAGAGTGTGAAGAAAATCAACCCACTGCTCTGTGTGTGTGTGTGTGTGTGTGTCCCTGCCGCCCCCTGCTGGAGGGGCTGAGCCCTGCACTGTGTGGGTGTGTCCCTGCCGCCCCTGCTGGAGGGGCTGAGCCCTGCACTGTGTGTGTGTCTCTGCCGCCCCCTGCTGGAGGGGCTGAGCCCTGCACTGTGTGGGTGTGTCCCTGCCGCCCCCTGCTGGAGGGGCTGAGCCCTGCACTGTGTGGGTGTGTCCCTGCCGCCCCCTGCTGGAGGGGCTGAGCCCTGCACTGTGTGTGTGTCTCTGCCGCCCCCTGCTGGAGGGGCTGAGCCCTGCACTGTGAGTGTGTGTGTCACTCCACCCCCTGCTCGAAGGGCTGAGCCCTGCACTCTGTGTGTGTCCCTGCCACCCCCTGCTGGAGGGGCTGAGCCCTGCAGTGTGTGTGTGAGGGTTGGCAGAAGCAGCCTGCTTTGGGTGGGGGAGGGGGTTACCAGAAGGAGGAAACGATCAGTTTGTGGGAAAATGTTTAAAGAAGTAAAATAAACAGTGAAAGGGGATAATTGTGTCTCCTTCCCCAGGGGGCAGCAGAGAGGACTCCAGCTCCCCATAGAGAGACTCACACTATGAGGTCTGTGAGAGGGGGTCTGTTAGCCCTTGGGTCCCTGCTGCCCCCACATACTGCCTGGAGTTGAGTATGCAGCTGCAGCCTGTGCCCTCCCCACTAGCAGGGTGAAGCTCTGCCCCCAGCTGGACGGAATCAGCACTCCCTGAGTATGCGTCATAGACCCCATCCAGATAATGGCTCAGAGGAGATTTTCCTTCACATCCAATAGCCAGATCCTGCTCTGGCACAGGAGGCTGGGAGATCTTTCCCCAAATACAGTTGGGGATGCTCGTCGTTAGTGCATTAGGTAACTGCAATTCACAGCTCTGCAGGGCGGTAAAGATGAGCATGAAACCCAGGAGTCCGGGCTCCCAGACCTGCCCCCCCTGCTCTAACCACTAGACCCCACTCTCCTCCCAGAGCTGGGGATAGAATACAAGAGTCTGGATCCCAGCCCCCCCCCCTTAACCATTAGACCTCACTCTCCTCCCAGAGCCAGGGAGAGAACCCAGGTGTCCTGGATCCCACTCCCATTACTGCAGGTACAGGCAGTCATCACACACAGGTCTCCTGCTGGGGGAGTGTCCCCTCTTTCACACAATCTGTCTCTCTTCCTGTGTCTTCGGCAGGAAATCCCATGTGCCAGGGAGATTCCCTGCCCCTCAGACGACGGCAACTATTGTAACAGCCCCAAGGACTATTGTAACTGAGCACGGCTGAGATCCCTGCTGTCCACAGTCCCTTCCGCGCTGCTGCAACCTGGAGCTCGATAAGAGTCCACCGCTCACGCCCCAAGCAGCATTCACCCTCCTCCATGAGCTGGGGAAACCCACAAGAAGCCAGGCGTCCTGACTCCCTTCTTCCACCTCGCAGCAGAGCCAAGCCCAGGGCAGGCCAGGCCCCACTTGTGCCATGGGAACTGGGCGTTTCTGGGCAGTTTAATTGTAGCTTTGATTTTCCAGGCTGTGTTGGCTTTTGGGAGCAGGGGCGGCTCTAGCAATTTGGCCGCCCCAAGCAGTCAGGCGTGCGGGAGGTGCACCGGAGCCGGGGGACCAGCGGTCCTCCCGCAGCTGCGGAGGGTTCGCTGGTCCGGCGGCTCCGGTGGAGCATCCGCAGGCATGTCTGCGGGAGGTCCACCCGAGCCGCGGGACCAGCGCACCCTCCGCAGTCATGCCTGCAGGAGGTCCGCTGTCCCGCGGCTCCGGTGGACCTCCTGCAGGCATGACTGCGGAAGGTCCGCTGGACCCGCCTGCTGCCCTCTGGGGAAAATGCCGCCCCACGCGCGCGCTTGGCGCGCTGGGGTCTGGAGCCGGCCCTGTTTGGGAGGCAGGTCAGCCTAGCAGATAGAGAACAGAACTGGGAGGGAGGCGATCTGGGGGTCTGCCTGCCCATGGGCAACTCACAGCCCTGCTCCGTGCCTCAGTTTCCCTGTCTGTGCAAGAGGGGTAATGGTCCTGCCCTCCTGTATAGAGGGGTAATGATCCTGTCCTCCTGTGTGTAGCACTTGGAGATCTCTGGCCAGAAAGCTCTAGACACGGGCTGGGTGTTGTTACCAACCCCACTGCTGTTTTCTTTCAGTTCCAGCCCCTTTCTCAGCTTTAACACAGTTTTCGACAGGGAATTGCCTTCGTTTAGTTTCTTCTTATTGGATAATAAAGTGGTTTTACAAAACCATCAGCTTGGGTGACTGCTGCTGGACAAGGGAGGGTTTGCCGAGGGCAGGGGGCTCCGAGGCTTGAAAACAAAAGGAAAAAATGACGCAGCAAGCAGCCTTTCAAAGGTTTTTTTTAGCAGATTGCGCAACCAGGAGCCAATCACACTCTTCTGCCAGGATCCATTTTTGACCGGACGTTCCAGCTGAAAACCGGACGCCTGGCAACCCTACCTATAAGCTGGTCTACTAATGCCTCAACTTATGATCAAAGACGTCAGTTTGTTGCCATGGTTCTCTTGTGGTAAGACGTCTGCCGATGGTCCCATCCAAACATATCCCGAAGCTGGTGTTAGCTCACATTCCTGGTGTCGTTGTGGACAAAGCTCCCCCTTAAACACTCTGTTCTCAGGTCTCTAAAACTTAGGGGTCACTGTTGGGCCATTTATCTGTGCCAAAGTTCATAGGCCCCAAGCCTTATGCTAACTGCTGCAGCCAGCAATTTACAAGAGATAGGCCTGTGGGTTGCTTGCATTACCATCCCATAAAATAAATGCTAAAGCTAGCTCTATGGGCTACACAATGCTGCCATAGGGCCCCATGTGACCAGGAGCAAGCCACTGCAGCGCTCCATGCCTCAGTTTCCCCATCTGTACAATGAGGATAAAAATCTTACTTTTCTTTTTTTAGACTGCAAATGCTTTGGGGCAGTCTCCCGCTGTGTCTGAGCAGCACCTGGAACAACGGTACCCTGATCCCAGCTGGGGCAGGGACTGTCTCCCGCTGTGTCTGAGCAGCACCTGGAACAACGGTACCCTGATCCCAGCTGGGGCAGGGACTGTCTCCCACTGTGTCTGAGCAGCACCTGGAACAACGGTACCCTGATCCCAGCTGGGGCAGGGACTGTCTCCCGCTGTGTCTGAGCAGCACCTGGAACAGCGGTACCCTGATCCCAGCTGGGGCAGGGACTGTCTCCCGCTGTGTCTGAGCAGCACCTGGAACAGCGGTACCCTGATCCCAGCTGGGGCAGGGACTGTCTCTCGCTGTGTCTGAGCAGCACCTGGAACAACGGTACCCTGATCCCAGCTGGGGCAGGGACTGTCTCTCATTGCGTCTGGGCAGTGCCTGGTACAGTGGGGCCCTGATCCCAGCTGGGCCATTAGATGTGACTGTGACACATGTGGTAAATTGTAATAATGACCTCACAGTGTTTAGCTTTATTCAGCATCGCAGCTTCTTGCCTCGCTGGGAAGGACTCAGGAGCTCCTAGCCCAGCCACTTACAGTATGTTCATTGATCTGCCCATCTTAACGCCAGAAGGGATCATTGTGCCCACGCAGTCTGCCCAGCCTGGAGACCTCCCCCCGGGGATCCCGGACTCCAACCCAGATCTGATGGTCAAGCTACAGCAGTGCTTTTACGGATGTCTGATCTCCATAGAAAGACTCAGAGGGCTGGAGACTCTGCCCTGTCCCTGGGGCAGTGATTCCCAGGGTTAGTTCCCTCCCTGGGGAAAATCTGCCCCTTATTCCCAGTCTTGATTTGTCTGGCTTCATCCCCCAGCCATCAGCTCTCGCTCTTTCCCTGTCTGTTGGGTTGATAAGTCCTCTGCTCCCTGAAAGCTCCTCCCCAGGGAGGTACTCACAGACTGGGATCTAATCTGCTTGTCTCCATCTCTGGGAGAAACTCACTAGATCAAGCTCCTTCAGTCCTTGGCTCTCAGGCAGGTTTTCCAGCCTTCTGATAGTTCCTATTGCTCTTCTCTGACCCCTCCCTGATTTCCTGAAGTCCTGCTGCACAAAGACTAGTGGCAAAAGCGGGCCTCCTGGGTTCTTTATCCAGCTCTGGGAGGGGAGCGGGTGTGACGCTCTGTACCTCGGGGGAACATCCAACACCCCCATGTTCATCCTTGTAAAATGATTGTGTGGTATCCAGTGCAAAGTTTGTCATGTCGGGTGTCTTTGGAAGGCTCATGATGCACTGAGCATTGTTATTACAGTAATGTTATAGTAAAGTTATAGGTGGTATCCTCATGACTTAAAATAAGCCCAGGAAAAAACTCTCCAAGAGCAGAGGGGCAGTTCACACCTCATCAGGGCAGGTATGGGACAAACCCAGCCCAGCCTCACAGGAACAAAGGACACTGGCCTAGGCAGCAACAAAAGGAGCTGATGGGCTCTCGAGTGAGTCACCCCCTGACTTTGGCCAGTTTAGGACTGCGATGAGGTAATGCTCACCTGACTCTGAAGGGGGGGGGGCAAAGCCAAGAGGGAAGAAAACATGAGAAAAGGGAGAGACGTTTGCCAGGCTCTTCCTCTCTTCCACCTCCATCTACAGACACCACACCAAGCGACTGAAGTGCGGATCAAAGGGGAGAGCCTGGGTGAAGGGCAACCAGCCAGCCTGTGGGGAGAAGCATCTACGTTTGTAAGGGCACTGAAAGTGTTAAGATCAGCTTAGAATGCAGTTTGCTTTCATTTCATTTGACCAAATCTGACTTATTATGTTTTGACTTATAATCACTTAAAATCTATCCTTATAGTTAATACATCTGGTTTTTTTCTCTACCTGAAGCAGTGCATTTGGTTTGAAGCATGTCAGAAACTCCCCTTGGGATAACAAGCCTGGTACATATCTGTTTCTTTGTTAAATTGACGAAATCATATAAGTTTGCTGTGTCCAGCGGGCATAACTGGACACTGCAAGATGGAGGTTCCTAGGGTTGTGTCTGGGACTGGAGATATTGGCATTCGGTTGCACAAGCCAAGGAGCAGCTGACATGCCAGAGGCTGTACGTGAACAGCCCAGGAGTGGGGTTCTCACAGCACAGCTGGGTAAGGCTGGCTCCCAGAGTCAAGGATTGAAGTGACTTAGCAGATCACCAGTCCAGATAACACCAGAGGGGAACGTCACAGCGTGGTCTGCAGGTTAGAGCAGGGAACTGGAAACCAGGACTTCTGGGTTCTCTCCCTCGCTCTGGGAGGGGAGTTGGGTCTTGTGGTTAGAGCAGGGGGACTGGCAGTGAGGACTTTTTTGTTCTATCTCTGGCTTTGGAATGAGTGAGGGTCCAGTGGGTTAGAGCAGGGGGACTGGGAGTCAGGACTCCTGGGTTCTATGCCTGGCTTGGAGAAGGGTGTGGGGTCTAATGGTTAGATCAAGGGAGAGGGGAGGGGCTTTTCCCTGATAGGCGGCTGGATGGAATGAGCTGTAAGCATCTCAGACCTGTTCCTAGCAAACGTGTCTGAAGCACAAAATTGACACCATGGCTGGCTGAACAGGCCATGGGGACTGAGCTCTCCTCTGCCCCCTAGAGGGGAGGTGGGCATTAGCAGGGAGGCCATGAGCATGGGGTACTGCAGTAGTTCTCAAACATTTGCATTGGTGACCCCTTTTACACAGCAAGCCTTTGAGTGCAACCCCCCTGTCATGAATAGTTAGTAAAGGGTTAAAAATAGTACCTGGTAGGCACCTGACCTGAGGACCAATCAGGGAAGAGAATTTGAAATTCCTGGGAGGGAATTTTTTCCCTCTGTGTGTGTGTATTGTCTTTAGCCGTCTGGAGTTACAAGAGTCTAGACGATTTAATCAAGTCTCTACAAATTCCACCTTTCTGAACTAAATTCTTCTAGTCAAGATAGTGAGTATTAGAAAGATACTTGGTGTCCTCACCTAATAATCCTATGCTTGCAATTCTGTGTGTTTGTTATTGATTATTCTTAATTCTGCTTGTACTGGTTGTACTGAGAAGGAGAGGGGATTCTCTCCAGAACTTAGCAAGGTTATACCCTATGACTGTCCAGCTTGGACTCATAGAGATTCTGTATTTTTTTGTTTTTCTTTTAATAAATTCTTTCTATAAAGATTTGATTAAATCCCTTCCACTGTGGATATAGGGGGAGGGGCTAAGACATTCTCTCTCGGTGATTCACAGAGTTGAATCAGTGTATATCTCTCCAGAGTGGCTAGGAGAGAGGGAGGGGGGAAGTGGGCTGCTTCCCTGTGTGTGTGAGATTCAAGGAGTTTGAATCAAGGTATCTCTCTCTCCGGAGCAGGCTGGAGAGAGGGAAGAGAGGGGAGGGGGAAGGTTCCTCCTCTGTGAGTTGATCTGTGTTCCCAGGGAGTGTCTTTGAAGGGAGACAGGGGGGAAACAGGGGTGTCCCGGCCCACGTAATTGACCGAGGTGGTGGCAGCAAAGGGGACCTACCCTAGGATTTTGGGGTGGGGGAAGACATGCGGGTCCTCACTTTGAAACCCCCCAGTTTCAAGTGAGGGTAGACTCTGACACCCCCTTAGCCATTAAAGTCACTTTTTTATGTTTAATACTATTATAAAGGCTGGAGGTGAAGCGGGGCTGGGGGTGGAGGCTGACAACTTGTGACCCCCCCATGTAATAACCTCACAACCCCAGTTTGACAACCCCTGGGGTACAGAATGGCTCAGCAAAGACCCCAGGGGAAATTCAGTCTCCAGGGCACATGAGCTGCACCTTAGCTCTGCCTCCAAGTGGCATTGTTACAAATTGCATAGGGGGCCACGGGCCTACGGTGTGATCCACGTGAACGGGGGGAAATGCAAATTGCAGCTCCCAGCAGGCCCCGCCCCCCGGACTACAGCTCCCGGTGAGCCCCGCCCCCACAGAACTACGGGCCCCGCCCCCCGGACTACAGCTCCCGGCAGGCCCTGCAGCTCCCGTGGGGCTTTGCGGCAGCGGCTGGCGCGCCCGGCTGTTCGGGTCCCGGCATGGAGCGGGGCGGCTCCGCGCTGGAGCTGAAGCTCTGGGCGGCCCAGAAGATGGGGCTGCCCCCCGCGAAGGTGCCCCCCGACGGGGCCTTCCGCCGGTGAGAGCCTCGGACCCCCAGCGCGGGATCCCCCCGGCTCCCGCCCCGCCGTGTCCTGTTCCCCGGGTGCCCGTTTCCCTCCTTGTGCTCCCCGGGCTCCCTGCCCCGGGCTCCCTGCCCCGGCCACCCTGCTCCGCCCCTGCCCCTCGGGGTCCCCGCTCCGGGGGGCGGCCTCCCTCTCCTCGCTTCCTGCGCCCCGGTCCTCCTCCCTCCTGGGACCCCTCCGCCCCCGCGCCTATCATACCCCCACTTGGGACCCCTCTTCCGCGTGGGTTCCCTGCCAGCCCCCCCGTCCCATGGCCCCCACCTGTCCCCAGTCATTATGTCCCCGCTGGGGGGCCAGAGCCGCCGCCCCCCCCCACTTCGCTCTCCCCCGGAGATGTTCCCCCCTGAGCCCTGTGAGGTTACCTGGATGAGCCAGGCCGGGGGGGGGGAGGAAAAGGGGCAGGGTTGGCGGGGGGGATATACAACCCGGAACCGAGGGCTTCCCATGCTCCTTGTAGAGGTTTCCAGTCACGTCCCCGCAGGCTGACGCTGTCGCTCTGTATCCCCAGGATGTGCTCAGGCCAGTGTGCGGAGATCTGGAGATACGTCACCCGGCACGTGCACCACCAGAGGTGAGAGGAATGGGGCGTGGGGCCTTTCCCCCTCCACGGGCCGCTGGCTCCCAACCGGCCCCAGAGCGGGGGCCTAGCTGGCTCAGGGAGCCAGGGAATGGGACATGGGGCCTTCTGCTTTTCAGGTCTCCTCCTAGAGCCAGGGGCAGAACCCAGGAGTCCTGGCTCCTGGTTCCCCCTGCTCTAACCACTGGACCCCATACCCCACCCAGAGCCATTGCTGTTTCTGCAGTAGATTCACCCCTCTCTCTTTCCTCACAGGAATGTGAAGAAGATCCGAGGGAACTTGCTGTGGTATCCTTTCCTCGTCCCCCTCCGCCCTGGGGACTTGTTACTATGGGCAACTTTCTCACCAAGGGGTTCATCCAGCCCAGTGTCCCACCCCATCCCTGCCCCCTAGATCAAGCCCCTGGGGGAGAAGGTTTAATTTCCTTGTTGACCCTTGGCTGGCATCCCCCCAGCCTGGTGGCTCCGACCTCTCCCTGAGGTCTGTCTGTCCGTCCATCCGTCCAGGCCTCTGTCGTTCTTCGTGTTCAGCCTCCTTTACTCAGGCCTTGCCTCAGGTACCAGCATCTGGAGGAGGCAGAGGTGAGGGGGCCGATGGAGACTGCTGGTTGAATGGGGCATGGGGCAGGTGTGGGTGAGGGATGTCAGTGGGATGGGATAGGTGTTGTGGGTGGCATGCTGTGCCGTGTGGTGGGTAGGGGATGGTAATCTGGATTTGGAGGGGCGGGGAAGGGGATCGGAGTGCTGTGGGGTGGGATAGAGTGGGTCAGGGTAGAGGATGGGGTTGTGGGGCAAGGTGAGGATCAGGTGGTGCTGCGGGGTGGGATAGGGTGGAAAGTGAGTTGGGGTGGGATTGGGATGCAGAGAGGTACTATGGGGTGGGGGACAGTGGGGTGCTTTGTTGCTGAGCTGTGGATCTGGGAAATGGGGGTGGGATCAGTGGGGTGGGGGATTGGGGTGCTGTGGGGTGAGGAGCCCTGCCATGGATGAGTAGGGTGACCAGACAGCAAGTGTGAAAAATCGGGACGGAGGTGGGGGGTAATAGGAGCCTATAGAAGAAAAAGACCCAAAAATCGGGACTGTCCCTATAAAATCGGGACATCTGGTCACCCTATGGATGAGCAAGATGCCTGGGTCTCTAGCAGTGGGTGGATGCAGGGGGCACACTCAGGGGCAGGGCTGTCCAGGAGAAGCCCCACCCCCAATCGGTGTCTTCCCCTCCCTAAAGGGAAGGCCCAGTGGGTCAGAACCGGAGCAGGAGCGGCGCCAGCAGCTGGCCCAGGGCGTGGCCCGCCTGCGTGGAGAGCTGCAGCAGTTAGACCTGCAGATGGAGACGGCCCAGCGCGAGGTCATGGCTGATGGTAAGGGGGGAGCCCCAAGGATCTGGGGGGGCAGCATAATCTGTGCCCCTAGCGCTCTACCCCAGCCCATCACTCTGGGGGTGGAGGGCACAAAATCCACCTCAGTCCTCCCATCTGTTCTCCCCCAACACACAGTGGGATTGTCCCCCTGCAGCCCAGATCGATTTTCCCCCCACTTCTTCGTGGGGGGCAGGATTGTTCCCCTGCCCTGCCCTCCTTGGGGGCAGCATCTCCCCACATGGTCTCTTCCCCAGCCGCAAGGCTCCCGTGGCCCATGGGGCTGCTGATTTCCCCCCCCCCCCCATGCTCCCTCCCGAGACAATCGCCTGTGGGATTCACACCCATCACCTCAGGATTCCTGGGTTCTGTCTCCTACTCTGGGAGCGGGGCAGGGGATGGGGAGAGGCTGGGAGCCAGGACTCCTGGGTTCTATCCCCAGCTCTGGGAGGGGAGTGGGGCCTAGCGGTTAGCATCTGGGGCTTGGGGTGGGGTTTCCCTGACACTCTTTCTCCTCCCACCCTGCAGAGGTCTCCCTGGAGGCGGCCCAGGAGCAGATCCGTGATGCCCAGCGCCGCTCCCTGCTGCTCAAGGCCTATGCGGCCTGTGCAGCCAAGGAGCGCCAGCAGCTGCAGGACAGCATAACACAGCTGAGGGGGCGGCTGGAGCAGCTGCAGGACATCAGCAGGTGGGGGGGGGTCCGTCCTTAGTGTGGGGTCCCCACTGTCCTGGTCGCATCCCCCAGAATCCTTTTCTCTCGAAGCACTACCCAGTGGACATCTCTGCTGGGTAGTAACTCCCAGAATGCTTTGCTCCTTGGGAGGGGGTCCCATGGCGAGTGGCATTAGGGATAGGGGACTGCCCATCCTGGGTAGCATCTCTCAGGATCCTTTGCTCCATGGCAGGGTCCCACTGGGGTGGGGGGATGTCCTGAACTGTGCTTCCCCCCCTCCCCCACCCCATTTTCACGGCCTCCTCTGGTCTCTGCAGAAAGGCCAAGGTGGAGCTGACGGTAGGAGGGAAGGTGCCTGACCTCGGCGTGGAGCCTGAAGTATTGGTGAGTTGGGGAGGGGACAGTGAGTAGATCCTAGGCAGGGGGAGAGGAATTTGGGAATCCTGCTCCCCTGTGCTAGTTGGGGATGGTGATCTGGGGATCCCAGTCCTTGGATCTTTTGGGGGGATCTGGAGATCCTAAGGCAGGATCTAGTGACAAGGGGTACCCGGTGATCTGAGCCCTGTGAATGCCAGCATGGGGCTCTGGTGATCTCACCATGGGATCTGGTGATGGGGTTTGATTGGGGAGGAGGAGGGAATCGGACTGAGCCTGGTGCCGGGACCCGGGGGGAGTCTGCGCCATTGGCAATCAGGTCCTGGGATCCTGAGGGATCTCACTGAGCCTGGTGCCTGGATCCCAATAAGGAGGGAGGATCCGGTAGATCCTGGTGATTCCACCAGTAATTCCTGGAGATCTGCAGCTTTCTTGAGGGCTGTCATCTCCTCCCCACCCCGGTAACCTGTCAACGTGTCTGTTCGTCTCTCCGCAGCGGGATGTGCGGACGGCCTGCCAGCTGCGCTTCCACTTCCTGAAGTCGCTCTTCGAGCACAGCACGTCTGGGACCCTCCCGTAAGACCCTGCGAGCTCCCCTGCGCTCCCCTCTCCCCCACCCCGACCCCCACTCTGTTTCTAACCCCGCCCCATGTGTCTCTCAGCAGCGGGACAAGCGAGGAGCTGCTGGACGCATCCTACCAGCACTGGCTGAGCACGGTGGAGGTAACGGGGGGAGGAAGGGGCAATGGGGTAGGGACCCTGGGGACGACTCGCATGGTGCAGAGATGCAGCCACCTCTGAGCTGGGAACAGCTGCACATAACACTGTACTGTGACAGCTCACCTGGTGCTAAGGTTCAGCCACCTCTGGGAGGGGCAGCCTGGCGCCCCTTAGTGCTGGGCATTGGGGCAGCCCTGACTGCTAGGGGGGAACCCCCACCGCCCTGCTCCCTACAGCACAGCGCCCCCTAGCACCGCACTGGGGTATTGGAGCCAGCCCTGATGGAGGGTACCGTGTCCCTGCCCCGCTGTGGCTCATCCCACCTCTCTGCCCACGCAGGACATCGTGGGTTCCCACCCTCCCAACCACGTCCTGGCAGCCCTGGAGCACCTAGCCCTGGAGAACACCCTGCAGATGCAAGAGCTCACCAGCCGCATTGACATTCCCCGTGACGTGGAGGCCCTCAAGTGGGTACCGCTAAGGGAGTGGCAGTGTGGGTGCACGGTGCTGTACGGAGCCATTGCCCCTCCCAGTGGTAGTGGCCTGTACTGGGGGGGGGGGCAAAGTCAGAGCTTGGGAGAGGGGGTGCTGTGGGGCTTTGGCCCCCTGGTGGTGGCAGCTTGTACTGCAGGGGGCAGAGTCAGGGCTCTGGGGGGCTGTCACCCCAGTGGTGCTGCAGTGACCCATGGCACCAGTGCTGGGGCTTGTACCTCTGCCCTGCAGGTTCCGCTACAAGAGCTCCCGCCTGGAAGACCTGGCGGGGCCGCCAGCAGCCCTGGCCTCAGTCCGGGGCCTCATACAGGTGAGTGGGGGCATGCGGAGGGACAGGCAGGGCCACATCTGTGGTCTGGGCAGTCGCAGCAGCTAGGATATAGCCGGGGGGGGCACATCTGGGTGTTCCGGGGGCTGGGATATAGCAGGGGAGGGAGGGGGCCCCGTCTGGGGGCTGGGGGTTCCGGGGCTGGGATATAGCAGGGGAGGGAGGGGGCCCTGTCTGGGGGCTGGGGGTTCCGGGGCTGGGATATAGCAGGGGAGGGAGGGGGCCCCGTCTGGGGGCTGGGGGTTCCGGGGCTGGGATATAGCAGGGGAGGGAGGGGGCCCTGTCTGGGGGCTGGGTGTTCCGGGGACTGTAGCGGGACTTCAGGGCCATATCTGCATCTGGGATATAGGGGGGGGGGGGGAGTGTCCCCTGGCCCCTCCTTACCTGCTCCCTCCCCCTGGCTGCAGGAAGGCTGGAGCAGGTGTGAGGAGCTGTGGGTGCAGCAGCTCCCCCTACAGGCCTGGGAGCGGCACAGCACGGCTGGCCTCCCTCGTGCAGGAGATGCACCGGCTGCTGCCGGACGGCTCGGAGCGCGCCATCCTCGCCAGGTAGCTGCCCCAGGCCTGGGAGACTCCCCGCTCCCGGCCTCACCCCTGCACAGTTGGTGACCACCCACCCCTGGGAGAACGTCCCCTGCTGGGGAGACTTCCTTGTCCCGTGGGGTCCCCCTGCGCTGTTGGGGCCCTGTGGTGAGCACCCCCTGCTGGGGAGACATCCCCACCACCCAGGGTCCCTCCTGCACAGTCAGTGACCACCCACCCCTGGGAGAACGTCCCCTGCTGGGAAGATTCCCTGCCTGTGTGGTTGCCCCCCCACCCCCCGACATACAGAGCACGCCCCCTGCTGAGCCAGCCTGTCCTGCTCGGCCCGTGCTGGAGCTGGAGCTGCGGGCTGTACGGCTGGCGGGGCTGTGGGATGGGCTGCCGGGAGCTGGAACGGGAGGCGAGTGCCCGCCATGTCAAGCTGCAGGCCTTGCAGAGCAAGCGGCAGCGCATCCTGGACTTCCGGCACCTGGTGGTGAGTGCGGGTGTGTGTGTGTGGGGGGGGGGGGTCAGAGCAGGGTAACCTCTGGACATGGGACCTGCCTGGGGGCTGCGGGGACAACAGGGCACACAGGAGGATGAGAGGGCCCGTGGCTGGGGGGTTCCTGGAGGGGGATCCACAGGGTACCTGGCTGGCCTGGGGGGAAGGAAGTAGAGGGGGTGCATGTTGGGGGAAATATAGGGGTGTGGGGATGGTGGGGCAAGGGAGGGTGGGGGTGCCTTCTGGGGGGAAAGGGAGGGATTGCAGGGCTGAATATAGGGGTGCCTTGCTGGCCCGGGGGGAACAGGGACACTGTCTCGAAGCAGCCCCAGGACTGACACATTTCCCCCCCCCCCCCTCCAATCCACCCAGCGTGAAAAGCAGCAGCACGTCCGGGCACTGATCAAAGGCACCTCCTACATCAAATCCCAGCTCCGCAAGGACCAGGCCGAGGTGAGACACCCCCTCCCCCTTCCCCACCATGGGGTGGCAGAGGATGGGGGAGTCCAGGGCCGGAATACAAGGAGGCTGTGGGGCGAGACTGAGGGGCACTGGCGGGGCTGGGGGAGTGAGGCCCAGGGCACTGATGGGGCTGGGGCAGGACTGAGCAGGGCCGGCTCCAGACCCCAGCGCGGCAAGCACGCGCGTGGGGCGGCCCTTTCCCGGGGGGGCGGCAGGCTGGGCCGGCGGACCTGCCGCAGTCATGCCTGCGGGAGGTCCACCGGAGCCCCGGGACGACCGGACCTGCCGCAGGCATGACTGCGGAGGGGGCCCTCGTCCCGCGGCTCCAGTGGACCTCCCGCAGGCATGACTGTGGACGGTTCGCTGGTCCCGCGGCTCGGCTGGACCTCCCGCAGGCATGACTGCTCAAGCGGAGCCGCCGGACCTGCAAACCGTCCGCAGCTGCGGGAGGTCCAGCCGAGCCGCGCGACCAGCGGACCCTCTGCAGTCATGCCCGCGGGAGGTCCGCTGCTCCGGCGCGCCTCCCGCGCATGACTGCTTGGGGCGGCCAAAAAGGTAGAGCCGCCCCTGGGACTGAGGTGCACTGGTGGGGCAGGGGAGTGAGGCCCAGGGCTGGGGCAGGACTATGAGGCACTGGTGGGGCTGGAGGAGTGGGGCCCAGAGTTTGGATGGCAGGGAGCTGCTGGTTGGGACTGAGTGGGGACGGCAGGGGGCTGTGGGGTGGGATCGAAGGGTACTGGCAGGGCTGGGGGAGTGGGGCCCAGGTCTGGGACTGAGGGGCACCAGCATGGTCTCCCCTCACTGTCTCTCAGGTCCAGGCCTTCGTGCAGAGGAAGCTGCTGGGCCCGGAGCAGGACGTGACGCTGGAGTCGCAGTGGCTGCACGGGGGGGTGGAGTGCGAGTTCCGGCAGCTGGGGGCCATCGCCCTCCCCTGCCTCCTGCGCCGCAGCCTCCTGGGGTGAGTCCCCCCCCCGCTCTGTCTGATCTGCCCCGTCCCCCCCTGCGGGCCCTCTCCCCCACAGCCAGCAGGGCCCTGGGGCTGACTGTCCTCTCTGGGGTGCCCCAGGGGCTGGATCCCCTTATGGGGGGAGCCCCTGGCCTTAGGGGGGAGTACCTTGGATGGAGGGCTGTGCCCCCGCCCCCCCCCACTACTGGACTTGGGGTATGCAGGATTCCTGGGATCTTCTCCCCCGTCCCCTGGCCTGTGCCGCACTGAAACGGGGCTCAGACCCGCCCTGAGATCTGCAGGTTGGAGGGGGTAGGTGCCCGCCCAGCAGTACTGATACTCTGCTCCTCTGCCCCATGCTGGGGGCGCTGGTCCTCTGCGAGGAGCATCAGTACTTGGGCAGTGGTATTAATGCTGCAGTTGTGGCATCGAGATGAGCAGGAGCGTTGGTGCTGGGGAATACCAGTGAAAACCCAGTGTTCTCTGGGAGGAGAGCTAATACCCTGAGAATGGGGCAGGGGCTTTAATACTCTGGTGGGAGCATGAATACTCCCTCAAGGGTGGTAATGCTCTGAGAGCATTGGTACGCAACATCTGTGGTGGGAGGATTAATACTTTCTGGGCTGATAATGCTCTAGGAGCATCGGTAGCCTATTGCAGTGAGAGGAGCATTGATACTCTCTGGGTATTAATACTCTGGGAACACTGGTACCTGCTGTCCCGGGGGTACCAATGCTGTACTACCCTGGCAGGCGGCTTTGACGAGAGGGTCCCACCAGCCCTTACTGGGGAGCGGGGTGGGGGGTGTCTGGTGAGATAGGGGGTGCCTGAGGGTGGGGAGTTCAGGGGCTGATCCTTGGTGTCCCCGACCCGGTCGTCCCCCACCTCCAGGTCCCAGCAGGTCCCGGCCCACGAGCTCTCCATCCATAGGCTGGACCGGACGGCGCTCGCCCAGCACCGGGCCTTCCTCACTGTGTGCCAGGCGTCCGGCTTCCCTCTCTACAAGGTGAGACGCACACTTGGTGGAGCAATGGGGCAGGGAGCAGGGATGTCTCCCCACAGGGCGGGAGTGAGACCCTCTCTTCTGAGGGAAGATGCGGGGTCCTGGAGGAGGGGGTGGGGCAGGCGCACCCCCCTAATTTATTCTGCATTAAACCTCCCTAGAGCCTCTGTTGGGGGGGGGGAAGGCCCTGTCTCCTCTCACCCTTGTCTCTGTCTGGCTCTGCCCCAGGCCCCGGAGCACCTCCTGCCCCACATGGCTGAGCTGAAGAAGGAGCTGCTGGCCCTGCGTGCCCAGCTGGGCTACAAGAACCGGGTGCTGGCCAGCCTGCAGCAGCGCCAGGGTTCCCCGGGGACTGACGCACAAGGTGAGATCCCCTCCATGGCTCCAGACGGACAGGGGGACGCCTCCCCAGCCTGAGGACCCTTCCCAGGGTCTGCAAGGGGCACCCTCCCTTGTAGCCATTTCCATGGAGACAGCAATATCAACAGCCTTCTGTAATGTAAGCTGAGCCTCTGTCAGTAGGCGCTTCCGTATAGCTTCACTGTAGAGGCCGCACACTAACCTGTCACGCCGGGCATCATTTAACATCTCCTTAAATTCACAGTGTTCTGCTAGCTTTTTTAAAATTGCTACAAATTGTACAACTGTTTCATCTTCCTTTTGGTCTCTTTTGTGGAACCTATATCTTTCAGCAATTACCAGTGGTTTGGGGGAAAAATGGGACCCCAGGATTTCCATAATGTCACTGTAAGATTTAGTCGCTGGCTTAACAGGGTGTAGTAAGCTGCGTAGCAGGAAGTAGGTTTTAGCCCCTACAACACTTAAGAATATTGGCACCTTCTTCGCTTCTGTAATGTCATTTGCAATAACAAAAAGCTCAAAACGCTCAGTATACACATGACACTGCTCTATATTCTCATCAAAAGGTTCCAGTGGCCTGGTCAGAGTAGCCATGATTTTTAGTTTCACTTTCACAGTCAGTGCAAAGAAGCAGCTTTTTTGTTTGTTTGTTCTTTACCTTGACTTCTGCTTCCTTCTGTTACTGGAGCAGCACCGGACTCCCACCCTCGTCGCCACTTGTTATATCCTTGGGGGCAGCCGGTTTAGGAAGAAATCGCTTGAGGCCAGACAGCTAACAAAACTACCATTTTATTTACAGACACAGAGCTCACCCAACCAGCTGAAACCGGCTGGGCTATCCCCTAATAATCTAACTCAGTTGCCATAGGAACAAAAACCATGACAACCAAATACACAACAGAAAGATGTCACATGTCAGTGGGTGGGGTTATGCAGATCAACAGTGTCTGGCTGCAACAGAGACCAGCCAGCTGAACCGAAGCAACCAGGTGGGCGGAGAGAATTCTCTGCGTGAGCAGAATCCGGCATGGAGAGTCCGTGCTTTGAGGGACTGCACTTAAGTCACTTCAGGGCAGTGATTGCCACTTAGCTACGAAGTTATCAAAGCAGCTCCTGGTGAAAAGCAATGGGAACAAGAGGGGAGGCGTACTGCAGTGTTGCAAAACAAAGATATTTCTTTTTGGTCTGAAGGCTAAGATCTCTTGATGCTTAAAAAACTTCTGCATCCTAATCGGGATCTATGCTGGTTGTGTGATATGTAAATACCTTGTAACTGATACTTGTAATCCCTCATAACCCAAGCCTGACCGCAGCTGTGCAGTACCTCCCTTGTGTAAATATTAAAGTTAATAATTTTTTTAAGTATTAAATGGATTTTTGGAACAGGGAGATGGAATAGGAGCTTGCTCCATCCACTCCATGCATTAAAAAAAAAAAGGAAAAAAATGTGTGCTGAGTCAGTCTTTTATTTGTAACATTGAGCTGTGTTTTCTATCATAGAAGATTAGGGTTGGAAGGGACCTCAGGAGGTATCTAGTCCAACCTGCTGCTCAAAGCAGGACTAGTCCCCAGACAGATTTTTACCCCAGTTCCTTAAATGGCCCCCTCAGGGATTGAACTTGCAAGCGTGGGTTTAGCAGGCCAATGCTCAATGCTATCCCTCCCCTAGTTTGTCTTGGCTTTTTCTGGTGGGGCTTTACCCAGATGGTGGCTGCTCTTCTTATTTCTACTCTAGCATTGTTTCATAAAACATTTAAGAGGCTGTTGCTACCTCAGCACAGGAATAAACCCCTGGGCTCAGGCGCTCGGGACAGGGCCATGTTTACTGGCCCCTTGGGCAGGGCACAAAGGAGGGCGGGATGGTCCAGGCAGAACCACAGGCCCAGCCGGCCTGGAGCAGCCAGACAGAGGTGGTGCCTCCTAGCAGGGAGGGGACCATTCCCCACACACCTGAGCCAGCCAGTCCCTGCCCTGGGGCCCAATCAGAGGGGAAAGGTCCCCTGCCCCATTCCCTGCCCACCTGAGCCAGCCAGTCCCTGCCCTGGGGGAGATCAGAGCTGGCACATCCCAGAGGGGAAAGGCCCCATGTCCCAGTCCCTGCCATGGGCCTGAATGTGAATTTAGTCAGTTTATTCAGAACAATGTGAATTACAGAACACCACAAAACCCATCTGGGATCCCCCACACCTGACACCCGCCCCCCCCCACCTCTGCTCCCACCACCAGCATCTGGTCACCCCCCTTAACACTGACCCTCCCCACTTTGCACAAGAGGAGACAGCTGGACTGGGCTAAGCCCCCCATATCTCCACCCCATATAGGCGTGTCCGACCTGGACTCCTTCCCTAACAGGGGTATGGCTACCTACAACTGCACCCCTTTGGGGGCGGGGCTCCCCAGACCCTCCCAGGCAGGAGGAGGCCATCAGGCCCAGCTGTGTTGCTGCTGCTGCTGCTGGAGGGTCTTGAGGGCCAGAGTCCAGCGCTCCAGCCCAGACGGGGCTCCGCAGGCAGGACAAACTGCCCCGGCTGCTCCCACCTGCAGATAGGGAGGGGGAGAGATGGCTCCTTCCGCGTTTTCCCCCCCCCCCAGCACAGACACCCCCACATCCACCCTTACCAGCCTCGCACAACCTCCCCCGACTAAACATCCTCCCTCATGGCACATGCCCCCCAGGCACATGCCCCCCAGCCCTCCCTAGGTACGCCCATTCTCCAGAGGCACCAGGCCACCCCCTTCCTTCCGACCCCAGCCACTAGCACCCCACGATAAGTCCCTCCTGTGCCCCCAGGGAGGGGTGAGATGGCTCCTTCCGGCCCCGCTCCCCACAGCTCTCCCCTGCACAGACACCCCCATGTCCCCCCTCCCCACCGGCATCCTTCCTCGTGGCACATGCCCCCCAGCCCTCCCAAGGTGTGCCCATTCTCCAGGGGCACCAGGCCACCCCCTTCCTTCAGATGCCAGCCCCCCCGACTCCAAAGGCTTCAATGTCCTTGTCCCTCTTCCATGGAGAAACTGAGGGATGGAACAGGGAGAGGTGAGTGGCCTAAATGCAGGAATCCTGGCTCCCAGACTCCCTTCCTTTTGGAAATCAAGTTGGGGGGAAGCTTTGCTGGGGGAGGACCCAGCTTGGAAGTGGGGGTAGACAGCACCTATCGCTGGGGGCTGGGGACCCCTCTCAGGTTGGTCCCTCTGGCTCCCTCAGCCTGGGCCGTGGGAGCATCCCAGAGCCGGCCGCCTCCTGGGTGATTTGCGGGAGAAAGGAGGATGCCAGTGCTCTACCCAGTGGTCCCCAACCTTTCAGTGTGGGCGTACCTAGGGAGGGCTGGGGGGCATGTGCCACGAGGAAGGATGTCGGCGGGGGGGAGGGGGGTCGTGGGGGTGTCTGTGCAGGGGAGAGCTGTGGGGAGCGGGGCCAGAAGGAGCCATCTCACCCCTCCCTGTCTGCAGGTGGGAGCAGCCGGGGCAGTTTGTCCTGCCTGCGGAGCACCGCCTGGGCCTCACCTTGCAGCAGTGGCTGGAGCGCTGGACCCTGGCCCTCAAGACCCTCCAGTAGCAGCAGCACCAGCACAGCTGGGCCTGATGGCCCCCTCCTGCCTGGGAGGGGCTGGGGAGCCCCGCCCCCGAAGGGGTGCAGTTGTAGGTAGCCATACCCCTGTTAGGGAAGGAGTGCGGGTCGGACACGCCTATATGAGGTGGAGATTTGGGGGGCTTAGTCCAGTCCAGCTGTCTCCTCTTGTGCAAAGTGCGGAGGGTCATTGTTAAGGGGGGTGACCAGATGCTGGTGGTGGGAGCAGAGGTGGGGGAGCAGGTGTCTGGTGTGTGTGGGGGGGTGTCTCAGATGGGTTTTGTGACGTTCTGTAATTCACAATGTTCTGAATAAACTGACTAAATTCACATTCAGGCTCATGGCAGGGACTGGGACACGGGGTGCGCCAGCTCCGATCTCCCCCAGGGCAGGAACTGGTTAGCTGGGGTGGGCAGGGAATGGGGCACGGGACCTTTCCCCTCTGATTGGGCCCCAGGGCAGGGACTGGCTGGCTCAGGTGCGTGGGGAATGGTCCCCTGCTAGAAGGCACCAGCTCTGTCTGGCTGCTCCAGGCTGGCTGGGCCTGTGGTTCTGCCTGGACCATCCCGCCCTCCCTCATGCCCAAGGGACCAGTAAACACGGCCCTGTCCCAAGCGCCTGAGCCCAGGGGTTTATTCCTGTGCTGAGGTAGCAACAGCCCTGCCTGCATCTTGCTGGCCTGTCCTACCCGGTGCAGCCCCCCTTGGGGCAGGCAGGGATCCCACCCCTGAGCTCGCCGCCCTGGCTGGGGTATCTCCTGCTTGGCAGAACCACCTCAGCTGCCCCCCAAAGGCTTCAATGTCCTTGTCCCTCTTCCATGGAGAAACTGAGGGATGGAACAGGGAGAGGTGAGTGGCCTAAATGCAGGAGTCCTGGCTCCCAGACTCACCCCCTCTCCCTTCCTTTTGGAAATCAAGTTGGGGGAAAGCTTTGCAGGGGGAGGACCCAGCTTGGAAGTGGGGGTAGACAGCACCTATCGCTGGGGGCTGGGGACCCCTCTCAGGTTGGTCCCTCTGGCTCCCTCAGCCTGGGCCGTGGGAGCATCCCAGAGCCGGCCGCCTCCTGGGTGATTTGCGGGAGAAAGGAGGATGCCAGTGCTCTACCCAGTGGTCCCCAACCTTTCAATGTGGGCGGGGACCAGCTGCCAAAATGCCTCCGAGAAGCAGCGGCAGCGAGAAGCGTCGCCACCGAAATGCCTCCGAGAAGCAGCGGCAGCGAGAAGCGTCGCCACCGAAATGCCTCCGAGAAGCATGGTCATCGAGAAGCTTCTTGCCGCTGATGCTTCTCGGCAGCTCTGCTCCTCGGCGGGGGGGGGCGCTCCCTTGTCAGTAGGCAGGCGCTATGGCACCTGCGGGCACCGCATTGGAGACCACTGGTTCTACCCTTCCCCTGGAAACGGACAGGGGGCCTGGAGTACCGTCCCCTGATTGGGGGTTGGAGGGATATGGGCTCCTGCTGGCTGACAGCATTTGCAGGCAGGGGTGGGGTCTAGGGGATAGAGGAAGGGAAGCTGGGCATCAGGACTCCTGGGTTCCATTCCCAGCTCTGGGGTTAGAGTGGGGTCTAGTACGTTAGCACAGCTGGGGCTGGGAGCCAGGACTCCTGGGTTCTTCCCATCCCCCCCTTAACCATCTTGCACAGCAGGAGGGGGCTGGGCAGGAAGTGGTGATGGGGTGAAAACTACCAAGAAATGCAAATCCTGGAAGGAGCCTGTGCCAGGAACCGGGTGGTGCAGAAATCACGGCCCCCTCCCCACCTCTTATCCCCCCCTTGGCTGGCTTCGGATCGTGCCCCCTCGGCCCCCAATCTGCCCCCTCTGAGCCCTGGGGGGCAGGGAATAGCCACAGCGCAGGGTGGCCCGGCCCCACCCCAATCCGTCCCCTACAGGCCCTGGGGGGGCAGAGAATAGACAGGGTCCTGGGCACCCCATCCAATTGAAGTGTTAAGTGTCGCAGTGACCCAAGGTGTGTGTATAGGAGGGGGACGGGGCGTGTATACAGATTAGTGTATGTGTTGGTGTATGTCTCGGGTTCTGCAGGGGCTGTGTCTGTGGGCGGGTGTTTGTGTAGCTGTGGGGGGGTTGTGTGTGTGGCTGTACAGGTGTGTGTGTTTGTGAGGCTGGATTTGTGCGGATATTTGTGTATGTTTGCAATCGTGTGTGTCTGTGTGTGTGCATGCTCTGCTGCCCTCTGCCGGCAGCAGCGACAACCGCTTCTCCATGCGTCACAGCTCCCATACCGTCAACCCCGGTGGCGATTCCACCCTCCTACAAGGGCTGGCTGGCCTGACCTTTCTCCCAACTGCGGAGTGGGGTGGGGCTTCAGCTCACCCCCTGTGGCGCAGGAGTGCGCAGGTGCGGGGCGCTGGGCTCCGATGCACCTGGAGGGGCAGCTCGGGTGGGGTCGGGCAGGGCCTGTGGTTTCCATTCTGCGTTGCCTGGGGCTGGGCCGTTGCACAATCCCCAGCCACGCCGCACTGTGTGCCCCGAGAGGGAGTGGGGGGCCAAGCAGATGCTCCAGCACCAGGAGGGAGAGGCCATGTGGTTGGGGGGAGGGAAGGCCTTGGGGTGCACTGGGGGCGTGCAGAGCAGGGGTGACACCCCAAAAACCTGCAGCCAAGGGATGGACAGATGGAGAGGGTGGGGTAGGTGGATAGAGGAGGCAGCCAGCCTAAAATCTAAAAGGGGAGGAGGGTCTAGTGGTTGGGGGGGGCGTGGTCAGAATTGCTGGGTTCTATCCCTAGCTCTGGGAGGAGAGTGGGGTCTAGTCTTTAGAGGGGGAGGAGGGGCAAGCCAGGACTCCTGGGTTCTCTCTCTGGCTTTGACTCTCTCTTGTGCAATCCCGCGGCAGTTACCCAACCCGCCAGCGTGTGGGAGCAAGGGGGGGGGGGGGTTGCGACACGGCCCAGAGTCCCGTGCCGCCCCTTTGTTACTCAAGCAGGGGCAGGGTGGGGGATGGCCTGGGAGCCCCGCTAAGAAAGGTGCTTCCGGTGGGTTTGTGTGGGGGTCACGCTGCCCCCTGCTGAATAGACCCGTCTAGATCAGACCCATGGGCCCCTCTAGCCCAGTTTCAGCCTGGGTCAGCCCCTGGGAGCCCATCCCCCTCGGTCGCCACAGCTATGTCTATTGGTCTCCTGGAAAGGTCCATTCCCATTGGTAGCTGTCCAGTGGCAGTGAGTTCCACGGGCCTCGGCACATGGTGTGCGGGGCAGGAGGTCCTTGTGTTGGGAGCAGTGGGAGTGAACTGTGTGGGGTCGTGTCTCTGAGCATGATTGTGAATAGTCCGGTGCGGGTGTGGGTGATTGTGTGTGTGTGGCTGGGGATGTGATTGTCCCTCTGTTTGGGGGGTGGGCGGGCTCATGTGTGCCCCAGGTGTGTCGTGTGTGAGTGTCTGGGATTGTGCGAGTCCCTTTGTGCATCAGCATGTGTGACTGTCTGGCTGTGTGGAGTTGTGGAGGTGTGTGTGGTAGCTGTGGTTTTTGTGTGTGTGTGTGAGAGAGAGACCTGCTGCAGATACAAAGTCCTGCAAACGCATTTTCTATTGGTTAGCTCAGCAAAAACACACACACACACACACACACACACACACACACACACACACACACACACACACACACACACACACACACACACACACACAGAGCAGGGCTCAGCCCCACCAGCAGGGGCCGGCAGGGACACACACATCTCCCTAGGGCCAGCTTGGATGATTTCCCATCACGACCCACCATGGTGCTGGTGCCCCCACACGGGGGTGGGCAGTGACGGGGAGGCAGATGGATTCAGAAGGCAGCGCTTTGGGAAAATCAGTCAAGGCCCTTAGCTGAGCTGGGACACAGACAGTTACCCCTGCCCCACCCTGGGAGGGGAGTGGGATCTAGTGGTCAGAGCGGGGTGGGGGCTGGGTGCCAGGACCCCTGGGTTCTATCCCTGGGTCTGGGAGCAGAGGGGGGTCTAGAGGTTAGAGCAGGGGGACTGGGAGCCAGGACTCCTGGGTTCCATAGTGGCAGCTGTTTTTCCCTCCCTAGAGATCCCAGGCCTGCCCCCTAGAGGAATCAGTGGGGTTGGGGGGTGAGAGGGAGGTTGCTCTGTCACTTCAGAGTCATGATTCGATCCCCTCCCTCCCCCCCTCAGGCTCTGCCATCACGGAAACTTCCCCCTGACACCCCCATGTCAGAAAGTAGAAGCCCCTCCAGCTCCCCACATGCGGAGGAAGCTAGTGGGTTTCTTGGGGGACTCTGGCAGAGGTGACAGCACCCACCAGACCCCCCCCCAACCGCACAATCCTCTGCTACGAGGGGCCCAGGGGCACCCAGCCGGGGCCAGGAGGTGAGATGGGGCTGCAGTGGCAGGAATGGGGCAGAACTGGGGGCTGGTGCCGGGTCGGGGGCTGGCTACACGGGAAAAAACCAGGCTGCTCTGTTAAATATTTCCCAAGGTTACCGCTGAATACAGGTTATGAGCATGACTTGAGGGAAATAGTTTGTTTCCAAACAGCCTCCATACACCAAACGATGGTGCTAATGTTCTCCCCCTGCACCCCTCCCCCATCACCCCAGTATCCGAGCCCCTTCCTAATCCGCAGGGTGGGTCTCCTCCCAGGCTAGAGCGAGGGCGGGAGGCTCCGCCGCCAGCCCCATTTCCCGGAGCGGAGAACGGAGGCCCAGAGCGACCGAGTGATGTGCCCGAGGGCCCCCGGGGAGTCGGGGGCGGGCGAGGGGGCTGGGACGGGATTCTTTCTCTTAAGGTGGGTGAGTTCAAGATACAGTCAGCAAGCAGTGCCAAAAGGCCGAGAAGCACACTCACTTGATCTTAGCCAAAAGGCCGAGAAGCACACTTGAGATCTTAGCCAAAAGGCCGAGAAGCACACTTGTGATCTTACCCAAAAGACCAAGAAGCAGAGAGCTTTACATAACATATACAGTCTGCAACGTCCCCAATGCGGGGTATACGGTGGGTGAGTTCAAGGTACAGCCAGCAAACAGTGAGGTACATTTAAAGTTTATTAGCGAATATTTGAAAATAAACGATACAAAGTGTTTGAAGCGTCAGTTATTGTGTCATTGGGGGTAACATACAGGTTGTAGGGGGATATTAGCGTTTTGGTATTGGACAGCATATACCAGGGATAGAATGACCCTCGCATGGCAAAGTTAAGGTCTGTCCCACTCGATTTTACCCAAAAGACCAAGAAGCACAGAGCTTTACATAACATATACAGTCTGCAACGTCCCCAATGCAGGATATACGGTGGGTGAGTTCAAGGTACAGCCAACAGCCAACAAACACATCGCTCATGCTACATAGCCAAAAGGCCAAGAAGCACACTTGTGATTTTAGCCAAAAGGCCAAGAAGCACAGAGCTTTACAGAGCACAAAGAATGATGTGTTTTTTTTTTCTTTTTTTAAATCAGTATGTTCTCCCTGGTGGATGCCCGGAAGTACTGCAACACCAGGCTGATGCATGGAGCAGATGGAGCAAGCTCCTATTCCAACTCCCTGTTCCAAAAATCCATTTAATATACAGACCCCAAATAACCAGTAGACCAAGAAGCAAAGCTCTATTTACAAGGCACAAAGAGTTTTGAACTATTTTTTGAACCACCGTGTTCTCCCTGGGGGAGGTGCACCGTGCCCAGAAGTACTGCAATACCAAGCTGATGCGTGGAGCGGATGGAGCAAGCTCGTATTCCAACTCCCTGTTCCAAAAATCCATTTAATATAAAGTTCTCAAATCGAGAACATATCAGATATTAAACTGATAAGAACAGACACTACACTTGATCTTAGCCAAAAGGCCGAGAAGCGATGCTTTTGCTTGAAACTCCGCGGTACCCTCCTGCTCCCACTGCTTTTTTTCTCACCAGGAACCGCTTGAGCCCTTCCTAGCTAAGTGGCAATCGCTGCCGCGAAGTGACTCCGATACACTCACTCAGATCCCGAACTCTCCGCAGCGAATTCTGCTCGCAGGGAATTCTCTGCGCCCGCCCGGTTGCTTCCGTTCAGCTACGTGGTCTCCGTGGCTGCCGCCAGGCACCGCTGATCTGCATAACCCCGCCCACTGACGTGTGACGCCTTCCGTCGCTGTCAACTACGCTCCCTGCAACAGACGCTGGGTGCCGCTCTCGGAACCAGCCCGTCGGGGCGCGTCCCTCCGCCGCTGGTCCAGCCGCCTGCCCTGCGCTCCCCCAGCTCCTGCCCTCAGCGCAGGGAGCCGGGCAGCGAGAGCCGGGCTGGAGCGAGGGGAGCTGTCTGGGGGCGGGGGGCCTGCAGGGGCGGCGGAATTTCCAGACCCTAAAAGTGGGGGGGGGGCGCCCCCCTCCCTCCGAGCCCCCTCCCTTACGCCTCACCTGCCCCTGCAGACCCCGCCCTCGCTCCGCCCACTCCCCCAATCCCCGCCCCTTCTCCTGAGTTCCCCCCTCCCTTGCGCTTCACTTTCTCCCCGATCCCCCGCCCTCACTGGCCCCTTCCCCCAAATCCCTGCCCCGCATTGCCCCTCCCCCTCTAGGGCCCTCCCCTTCCCCCAAGGCCCCGCCCCTGTCCCGCCCCTTCCCCAAGGCCCCGCCCCAGCACCCGCCCTTTCCCCAAGGCCCCGCCCCCTGCCCCGGCCTTTTATCAATCCCCGACCTTACTCGCCCCTCCCTCCCCCCAATCCCTGCCCTGCACCGCCCCTCCCCTCAAGGCACCGCCCCTTCCTCCAAGGCCCCGCCCCCGCACCAGCCCTCTCCCCAAGACTCCACCCTCGCGCCGCCTCTTTCCCGGAGTCCCCGCCCCCGCGCTGCCCCTGCCCTCTGATCCCCACCCACCTCCGCACCGCCCCTTTCCCTGAGGCCCCGCCCCTTTCCCTGAGGCCCCGCCCCGGCACCAGCCAGTGACCCGGGGGCAGGCCAGACCCGCGAGGCAGGAGGGCAGAAACCTCCTTAAGAGAAAGAATCCCGTCCCAGCCCCCTCGCCCGCCCCCGACTCCCCGGGGGCTCTCGGGCACATCACTCGGTCGCTCTGGGCCTCCGTTCTCCGCTCCGGGAAATGGGGCTGGCGGCGGAGCCTCCCGCCCTCGCTCTAGCCTGGGAGGAGACCCACCCTGCGGATTAGGAAGGGGCTCGGATACTGGGGTGATGGGGGAGGGGTTCAGGGGGAGAACATTAGCACCATCGTTTGGTGTATGGAGGCTGTTTGGAAACAAACTATTTCCCTCAAGTCATGCCCATAACCTGTATTCAGCGGTAACCTTGGGAAATATTTAACAGAGCAGCCTGGTTTTTTCCCGTGTAGCCAGCCCCCGACCCGGCACCAGCCCCCAGTTCTGCCCCATTCCTGCCACTGCAGCCCCATCTCACCTCCTGGCCCCGGCTGGGCGCCCCTGGGCCCCTCGTAGCAGAGGATTGTGCGGTGGGGGGGGTCTGGTGGGTGCTGTCACCTCTGCCAGAGTCCCCCAAGAAACCCACTAGCTTCCTCCGCATGTGGGGAGCTGGAGGGGCTTCTACTTTCTGACATGGGGGGTGTCGGGGAAGTTTCCGTGATGGCAGAGCCTGAGGGGGGGAGGGAGGGGATCGAATCATGACTCTGAAGTGACAGAGCAACCTCCCTCTCACCCCCCAACCCCACTGATTCCTCTAGGGGGCAGGCCTGGGATCTCTAGGGAGGGAAAAACAGCTGCCACTATGGAACCCAGGAGTCCTGGCTCCCAGTCCCCCTGCTCTAACCTCTAGACCCCCCTCTGCTCCCAGAGCCAGGGATAGAACCCAGGGGTCCTGGCACCCAGCCCCCACCCCGCTCTGACCACTAGATCCCACTCCCCTCCCAGGGTGGGGCAGGGGTAACTGTCTGTGTCCCAGCTCAGCTAAGGGCCTTGACTGATTTTCCCAAAGCGCTGCCTTCTGAATCCATCTGCCTCCCCGTCACTGCCCACCCCCGTGTGGGGGCACCAGCACCATGGTGGGTCGTGATGGGAAATCATCCAAGCTGGCCCTAGGGAGATGTGTGTGTCCCTGCCGGCCCCTGCTGGTGGGGCTGAGCCCTGCTCTGTGTGTGTGTGTGTGTGTGTGTGTGCGTGTGTGTGTGTGTGTGTGTGTGTGTGTGTGTGTGTGTTTTTTGCTGAGCTAACCAATAGAAAATGCGTTTGCAGGACTTTGTATCTGCAGCAGGTCTCTCTCTCACACACACACACAAAAACCACAGCTACCACACACACCTCCACAACTCCACACAGCCAGACAGTCAGACATGCTGATGCACAAAGGGACTCGCACAATCCCAGACACTCACACACGACACACCTGGGGCACACACGAGCCCGCCCACCCCCCAAACAGAGGGACAATCACATCCCCAGCCACACACACACAATCACCCACACCCGCACCGGACTATTCACAATCATGCTCAGAGACACGACCCCACACAGTTCACTCCCACTGCTCCCAACACAAGGACCTCCTGCCCCGCACAGCATGTGCCGAGGCCTGTGGAACTCACTGCCACTGGACAGCTACCAATGGGAATGGACCTTTCCAGGAGACCAATAGACATAGCTGTGGCGACCGAGGGGGATGGGCTCCCAGGGGCTGACCCAGGCTGAAACTGGGCTAGAGGGGCCCATGGGTCTGATCTAGACGGGTCTATTCAGCAGGGGGCAGCGTGACCCCCACACAAACCCACCGGAAGCACCTTTCTTAGCGGGGCTCCCAGGCCATCCCCCACCCTGCCCCTGCTTGAGTAACAAAGGGGCGGCACGGGACTCTGGGCCGTGTCGCAACCCGCCCCCCCCCCTCGCTCCCACACTCTGGCGGGTTGGGTAACTGCCGCGGGATTGCACAAGAGAGAGTCAAAGCCAGAGAGAGAACCCAGGAGTCCTGGCTTGCCCCTCCTCCCCTTCTAAAGACTAGACCCCACTCTCCTCCCAGGGCTGGGGATAGAACCCAGCAATTCTGACCACGCCCCCCCCAACCACTAGACCCTCCTCCCCTTTTAGATTTTAGGCTGGCTGCCTCCTCTATCCACCTACCCCACCCTCTCCATCTGTCCATCCCTTGGCTGCAGGTTTTTGGGGTGTCACCCCTGCTCTGCACGCCCCCAGTGCACCCCAAGGCCTTCCCTCCCCCCAACCACATGGCCTCTCCCTCCTGGTGCTGGAGCATCTGCTTGGCCCCCGACTCCCTCTCGGGGCACACAGTGCGGCGTGGCTGGGGATTGTGCAACGGCCCAGCCCCAGGCAACGCAGAATGGAAACCACAGGCCCTGCCCGACCCCACCCGAGCTGCCCCTCCAGGTGCATCGGAGCCCAGCGCCCCGCACCTGCGCACTCCTGCGCCACTGGGGGTGAGCTGAAGCCCCACCCCACTCCGCAGTTGGGAGAAAGGTCAGGCCAGCCAGCCCTTGTAGGAGGGTGGAATCGCCACCGGGGTTGACGGTATGGGAGCTGTGACGCATGGAGAAGCGGTTGTCGCTGCTGCCGGCAGAGGGCAGCAGAGCATGCACACACACAGACACACACGATTGCAAACATACACAAATATCCGCACAAATCCAGCCTCACAAACACACACACCTGTACAGCCACACAGTGGGCCTCTACAGTGAAGCTATACGGAAGCGCCTACTGACAGAGGCTCAGCTTACATTACAGAAGGCTGTTGATATTGCTGTCTCCATGGAAATGGCTACAAGGGAGGCGCAATACATCGGTGCATCCCCTAGGGTGCAAAAAGTGTCACAAGAACCGATCCACAAAACTGTGCAGAGTCAAGAATGTTACCGCTGTGGTAAGCCGGGTCACCAGGCATCAGAATGCTGGTGTAAGGACCTGGTGTGTCGACACTGTGGCAAAAAGGGACACATTGAGTGTGCCTGTAAACAAAAGAAAAAGAGGCCTGTGGTCTGGCTGACAAAAAGAGGAACCCTGCATACCCTAGAGCAGACCCAGGATGATCAAAGTGACACCTCATCGCAAGAGGAAGTGCCACTGCATGTTTTGTCTTTGGCAATGGGCTCACATGAATACTGGGTAACCCCGTTGTTGGATGGCAAACCTATACGCATGGAATTGGACACCGGTGCAGCCGTCTCGCTGGTCTCCGAGACTGTGTATAAAGAAAAGCTACAGCATCTTCCGCTTAAGGCAACAAAAACTGTTCTGAAGACGTATACGGGAGAAGCTGTGCCCATGTTGGGCACTATTGATGTTAAGGTGGAGCTCAATGGACAGGCTGCTAAATTGCCATTATTTGTGGTGCGAGGTAATTACCCAGCCTTAATGGGTAGAATCTTGGGAAGATTCAACTGAACTGGGCAGAAGTGCACCGGATGACTAAAGAAGAAACCAGTCTAACCCCTATACTAAGGAAACATGCTGCTGTTTTTGGAGATGATTTGGGAAGTATGAAGGGAATCACTGTGACATTGAACATTAAACCTGACAGTCCACCAAAATATCTGAAAGCCTGAACTGTGCCATATGCCATCAGGCCAAAAGTCGAAGCGGACCTGGAGCGCCTGGTCACCAATGGAGTCCTAATACCAGTTACCCATAGCTCATGGGCCACTCCTACCGTTCCAATAGTGAAGAAAGATGGCTCTCTCCGGATTTGCGGTGATTTTAAAGTCACTGTCAACCCAGTGTTGTGTGCAGAGCAATACCCGCTTCCCCGCATCGATGACCTCTTCGCAGGCCTGGCTGGGGGACAAAAGTTCAGTAAGATTGATCTGAGTCAAGCATATTTACAGATGCACGTCGATGAAAAGTCCCAAGAGCTGTTGACTATTGTGACTCATAAGGGGCTTTATCGATACTGCCGCCTACCCTTCGGAATAACATCTGCTCCCGCCCTGTTCCAGAGGGCTATGGACCAGATCTTGTGTGGCTTGTCAGGAGTTCAGTGCTATCTGGATGATATCCTGGTCACTGGAAGAAATGAAGAGGATCACTTAAAGAATTTAGAGGCTACCCTACAAAGACTGGAAGAGTATGGCCTACGAGTTCGCAAAGACAAGTGTGAATTCTTCAAGCCCTCTGTTGAATATTTGGGACACATCATTCTGCAGGTCTTCATAAGGCCCCTGCAAAAGTTAAAGCTATTGTGGAGGCTCCCCCACCTCGAAATGTAAGCCAGCTGCGCTCGTTTCTAGGACTACTGAACTATTATGGAAAGTTCATCTCACAGTTAGCCACACTGCTAAAACCATTTCATGAGCTCCTTGGGCAGAACAAGGCCTGGAAGTGGACTGAAGCCTGTGATGTTGCATTTAACAAAGCTAAGGATGCATTGCTAAATTCTGAAGTTCTAACGCACTTTGATCCATCCTTACCCCTACAATTGGCCTGCGATGCCTCCCCTTATGGAGTGGGAGCAGTCGTGTCACACATTTTGCCTTCGGGAGAAGAGAGACCTATTGCTTTTGCTTCACGCACTCTAAGCAAAGCAGAAACTAACTATGCCCAAATTGAATGTGAGGCATTAGGAATTGTTTTTGGAATTCGGAAGTTTCATCAGTACCTGTTTGGGCGAAAGTTTACTCTTCTCACAGACCATTGACCTCTGACGTCAATTTTTGGACCCTACACAGGCATTCCCCCATTAGCTGCTAGTCGTATGCAATGTTGGGCATTGTTACTTTCAGCACACACATATGAAATCAAATATCGGAAATCCACTCTGCACGGCAATGCAGATGGCCTCTCAAGGTTGCCTTTGCCAGTCAAACATCAAGATAGTGCCCAAAAGGAAATCTTCTACTTTGAACAGGTAGAGAATACACCCATCACTGCTACTCAGATAAAGAAGGCAACTCGCGTTGACCCAGTATTGTCCCAAGTTATGGACCTGGTGATGCATGGAAAATCTCGACAAACCTCTCCAGTCTCACCCGACCTTGTTACCTACATGTCCAGGAGGACGGAGTTATCGGTCCAATCTGGTTGTTTGTTGTTGGGGAGACGTGTCATTATTCCACCCTGAGATCACAGATGTTAGAACAGCTACATTCCGGTCACTGTGGGATAGTGCGCATGAAGGAAATTGCACGAAGCTATTTTTGGTGGCCTGGATTGGACAGTGCTATTGAAGAGAAGGCAAAAGCTTGTATGTCATGTCAGGGTGTGAGGAATGCACCCCAGTGGGCACCCCTACACCCATGGGACTGGCCTGAAAACCCGTGGCAACGTATTCACGTTGACTTCGCTGGCCTCCTTGAAGGAAGCATGTTCTTGGTGGCAGTAGATGCCCATTCTAAATGGCCAGAAGTCTCTATAATGCAGTCCACTACTACAGAGAGTACTATCCAAAAACTACGAGGACTCTTTAGTCGTTTTGGTCTGCCAGAACAACTTGTGAGCGACAACGGACCGCAGTTTGTCTCTCAGGAGTTTCAAAATTTTATGAAGGCAAATGGGATACACCACATCATGTCAGCACCATATCATCCATCCACCAATGGATTAGCTGAAAGATTTGTGCAGCCAATGAAAAACGCTTTGAAATCAGCAAGGGGACAACACTCCATTCAAAAGCGTCTGGATATCTTCTTACTTTCCTACCGAAACACACCTCATGCTACGACCCAGGCATCTCCGGCCTTTCTAATGATGGGACGACAGCTGCGCACTTGCTTTGATCTGCTGAAACCTTCTGAACCCCGACAAATTGTGCAACATCAGCAGCAAAATCAAGTTATCAGACGGGCACCCAGAGCAAAAGAGCGAACCTTTAGCCAGGGACAGCCAGTTTTGGCTCGGAATTATACTTCCAGAGCTAAATGGGTCCCTGCCACAATCATCACTCAAATAGGACCTGTTTCCTACACAGTCCGGACTGCAGAGAATCTTACCTGGCGGCGACATGTAGATCAGCTGTTGCCAGGTCATGCCAGTCCTCAGGACACATCTGCAGTTGAGTGGTCTGACTTCACCACTTCTGGTGAGACACCGATTCACAAATCACCTGTTTCTGACTGTTCTCCTCCATTACTGCCAGCGGCTGAGATACCCCTTTGCCCAGCACGAGCTGATACCACCTCCTCACCTGTTCGTGCTGCGGACCCAGAGCCCATGGTACTTTCGGGTGCAACAACACCAGAAGTTCGCTGTAATCCACCTAGAGACAGAAGGCCTCCTCATCGGCTGGATCTTTAGCTAGGGCGAACCCACGGTTATGGGGCAAAATAATCCCCAGCGTTTAGCCGGGAATGGAGGCAGTCTACCCTCCTTCTCTAGTCTAGTGTGTGTTTTATTTAGGGGATGTTCTTATTGGGGGGGAGGAATATGTTGTGTATTTGGTTGTCATGGTTTTTGTTCCTATGGCAACTGAGTTAGATTATTAGGGGATAGCCCAGCCGGTTTCGGCTGGTTGGGTGAGCTCTGTGTCTGTAAATAAAATGGTAGTTTTGATAGCTGTCTGCTGTCTGGCCTCAAGTGATTTCTTCCTAAACCGGCTGCCCCCAAGGATATAACACTTTCTTCCGTGTCAACTACTCTCCCTGCAACAGAGGCAGTGTGCCACACTCTGCCAGAGCACCACTGCCCCTCTCTGCCCTGGCCCCACTCTGAGAACCAGCCCATCGGGGCGCGTCCCTCCGCCACTGATCCAGGCAACGCACCGTCCCTGCCCTGAGCTCCCCACAGCTCTTGCACTCAGCGCAGGGAGCCAGGCAGTGCGAGCCGGACTGTGTATCAAGGGGCGGGGGGCGTGTAGGAGCGATGGAATTTCCAGTCCCTAAAAGTGGGAGGGCCACCAGCGCTGGAATGTGGCTGCCCCCCTTCCTCTGAGCCCCCTCCCTTACACTTCACCTGCAGGCCCCACTCTTGCTCTGCCCATTCCCCTTAATCCCAGTCCCTGCATCACCCCTTCCCTGATGCGCTGCCCTCCCACCACCTTTCCCTCCTAGTCCATCCTCATGCCTTCCCCCTGAATCCCTGCTCCACGTGGCCCCTCCCCTCTAGGCCACACCCACTCCAAGGCCCCACCCTCACACTGCCCCTTCTCCCGAGTTCCCCCCTTGCACTTCACTTTCTCCCCGATCCCCTTCCTCATGCCGCCTCTTCCCCCAAATCCCGTCCCCACACCAGCCCTTCCCCCAAGACTCCACCCTCACCCAGCCCTTTTCCCAATCCCCTAACCTCCCTCACCCCTTCCCCTGCTCCTGCATTGCCCCTCCACTGCCCCCAAGGCCCTGCCCTCGCACCAGCCCTTCTCCCCGAGGCCCCGACCTCACGCTTCCCCGTCTACCTGAGCTCCCACCCTTGCACCACCCCTTCTCCCAGTCCTGTCCTCACATCACCCCTTCACCCTGAGCTTCCACCCATGCGCTGCCCATCATTGCATCGCTCCTTCCCTCAAGGCCCCGCCCCTGCCCCCACCCTCGCACCGCCTCTTCCCCTGAGTTCCCCTATGACATGCTGCCCATTCCCCTGATTTCCCGCCCCCGCACTGCCCCTTCCCTCTAATCCCCACATGCACCACCCCTTTCCCTGATGCCTCGCCCATTCCTTTGATGTACCACCCTTGCCCCACCCCTGCAACACCCAGTGACCCAGGGGCAGGCCAGACTGGGGAGGCAGGAGGTCAGAAACCTCCTTAAGAAAAAGAATCTGGTCCCAGCCCCCTGTCCCGCCCCAGACTTCCCTGGGTGCCCTTGGGCACATCACTCAGTCTTTCTGGGCCATTCTCCTGGCTGGGAAATGGGGCTGGTGGCGCTTCCTGCCCTCGCACTAGCCTGGGAGGAGAACTACCCTGTGGATTAGGAAGATGCTCAGATACTGGGGTGATAGGGAACGGGTGTGTGTGGGGGGGGCATATTAGCACCATTGTTTGGTATATGGAGTCTGTTTGGAAACAAACTATTTCCCTCAAGTCATGCCCATAACCATTCCTGCCACTGCAGCCCCATCTCACCTCCTGACCCAGGCTGGGCACCCCTGGGCCCCTCGTAGCAGGGGGCTGTGCAGGGGGGGTCTCCTTGCAACCATAAGGGGGTGTCTGGTGGGTGCTGTCACTTCTGCCAGAGACCCCCAAGAAACCAACTGGCTTCCTCTGCATGTGGGAAGGGGGTCCTATTTTCTGACTTGGGCTGGCAGGGAGAAGTTTTCATGATGTCAAAGCTGGGGAGTGTGTGTGTAGAATCATGACTCTGAAGTGGCAGGGCACCCTCCTCCCTCTCCCCCCAACCCTGCTCAAATTCCACTAGGGGCCTAGGCTGGGATCTCTAGGGAGGGAGACACAGGAAAAACAGCTGCCATTATGGAACCCAGGAGTCCTGGCTCCCAGTCCTCCTGCTCTAACCTCTAGACCCACCTCCACTCCCAGAGCCAGGGATAGAACCCAGCAGTCCTGGTGCCCAGCCCCCACCCTAATGGCTTCAGGAAGAGTTTTCCATGAATAATTTGTCACAATCCTGCCTCAGTAATGACTCCCTCTTTAGAATTTTCTCGTATCAATCTTCTCGAAATACTCAATACAGTATACTACCTTTGTTAAAATGGACCTTCTCCCTAAGAACTGTTATCGACAGCGATCAGTAATGAGCGTTCTTTATTATTATTTTCACAAACCACTTGCTTCCAAATGAGCATGAGAGACCCCTAATAACTTCCAGATGAAGACTCCGTGAGAAATTCATCACAAGCGCTGTTATAAAGGACTTCCTCATTTTTCAAATGTTCCCTTACCAATTTACCAATAATGCTTAGGACAGAAGCCAAATGGCTTTAAAATGAAGATTCTCTAGAAATATGTCACGCGCAGTGATCAGTAATGAGTTTGCTTTGGGTATTAGTTTCCAGACTCAATCTCTTCCAAAGGATTAGGACATTATTACAGTCACTTTAAAAAGACAATTGTATGAGAAGTTTGTCACAAGTGCTGTTCAGGAATGACTGCCTCTTGGTTTCTCATTTTCCCAATCCGATTTAGCCATACGGCTCAGGACAGAATGCTAACTGCTTTAAAACTAAGATTCAAAGAGAAATTTTTCCCCACTGAGGATCAGCACTGAGTTATGCTTAACGAAGCGATCGATTGAACGTGATAAGGACGGAATTCTAATGGCTTGAAGCTGAGGATTCAAGGAGAAATTTATCACCAGCAAAGCTAAATTACTAGTTTTGCTGTTTGTAATTTTCAGAACTGCTTTCTATCAAAAGACGAACACATAATCCTAATGTTATATAGCAAAGATTCCATTATACATTCCTCACAAGCACTTGAGTATTTGTCTGTACTTTTCCTGAATCGGCCTCCTCCAAATGATCAGGGTATAATAATAATGGCTTTCAGATGAAGCTTCCAGACAGAATTAGTCAGCGGCATTAATGACTTTTACTTTGTTTTTAACCGGTCAACCCCAAATGTTCAAGTCCTAACTGCTTTAAAATTAAGATTCAAAGAGAAATTTTCCACCAGCAGAGATCAGCATTGAGTTATGGTTTGTTTGCAATTTTCACAAACCACCCACTTCAAAGTAATGAGGACAGAATACCAATTAATTAAAAAGGCAGATTTGAAGACAAATTTGTCAACCGCAATGATCAGTAATGCTTTTTGCATTCTTTGTCATTTTCTTAACCGATCTCTTCCAAATGTAGAAGATTGTATCCTAATGGCATCAGGAAGAGTTTTCCATGATTAATTTGTCACAATCCTGCATCAGTAATGACTCCCACTTTATAATTTTCTCATATCGATCTCGAAATACTCAGGACCTTCTCCCAAAAAAGTGTTACCTGCAGTGATCAGTAATGAGCGTTCTTATTATTTTCACAAACCCCACTCTTCCAGATGATCAGGAGAGATCCCTAATGACTTCAAGATGAAGACTCCGTGAGAAATTCATCACAAGTTGCTCCTGCAGCATAGCTACACCCAGTCCTTTTCCGATGTATCCATGCCTTTCTGGGCTGATGCGATTTCAGGATGGGGGCATCTGTTATCATTTGTTTTTCTGTTCTGTGATGGTCTCTGTATCTCTGTTGGCTCTCTCTGGGTGCTGTGACTGCTGGCTCAGATCGGATCACCTGTTCCTGTTGTGTGGTCCTTGTATGACCTGGGTGCCACAGCACCCCTCACAGTTTTGATAGTCCACTCCAAGTGTCTCCCTACTGGCTGGACACTCACAGCAGTGCCTGCCTCCAGGGCTGCTAGATCCTTGTCTGACCTGTTGTACTCTAGTGCCTGCTTTCTCTGATGGCCATCTTTCTCCAGTATCCCCATCCTCCTGGCACCAACATTGATCTCTCCTCATTGATAGCAGAGTTTTGGTCCTTTGTTCCATCAGTGCCTGGACTGGACTGAACTGTTTGGCACCCCATGATGTGGTACTCCTGTATGCCAAAAATGCTAACTAGGGGTCTGAACCAGAAGAAACAGCCTTATGTAACAGCTCAGCTGTTTTCACAGCTGATTCCACCTTACCATCACTCTGTGGGTGTGTGGTAGGTAAACTCCCATTTACATGCCAATTTCTTGAATTCTGCTGAAGCAAATTGGGCCAGCTGTCAATGAATACAGTATCCAGAGAGCCAGATCTCACAAAGTAGTCCCTCAGTTTGCCAGTCAGTTACATTTTTGGGGGCTAGTCCGGGATCCCTGGGTCAGTACCCCTCGCAAGCACCTGCTGAGTGTGACACTGTATTGGGAAACAATTGTGTTTATATTTTGAGGGAATTACTGTTTGTATAATGGCTAATATGTCAGGTTTGTTGGGCCCCAGTCCTGCAGCCTCTAGCTCAGGGGCGGCAGCCTCAGCCAATGATTGGGCAAAAGCACTGGGGCATATATTGGAAAAGATTGTGTTGGCCTATGCTACGTCAAACTCTTGTCGTAAGTTAAGGTTATTTGCTGGGGAAGAGGAGTTTGAACCCTGGTTGGAGCATACCACTGAAATGCTGCGGGAGTGGGCTGTACCCGATGTAGAAAAGCGAAGATGTCTAATAGAGAGCCTTAGTGGCCCAGCATTAGATGCACTTCGCACCCTGAAGCTCATTGACCCTGAGGTTAGTGTGAAGGACTGCCTAGAGGCCCTTGATAATACCTTTGGGAGTGTAGAGAGCCCTGAAGACAGTTACTGTAAATTCCTTGATTCTCGACAGGAAAGGGGTGAGAAAATTTCAGCCTATATACAGAGGCTGGAGAGACTACTTCAGAGAGCTGTTATGAGGGGAGCAGTGACTGCTGAGCAGATGGATCAGACCAGACTGGCTCAAGTTGTAAGAGGGACTCGGTATCAGAACCCGATCCTACTTCATCTCCGACTAAGAGAACGGCAGGATCACCCCCCAAGTTACTCCCAGCTGATAAAGGAGGTCAGGGAAGAGGAAGAAAGGCAGGCTGCCAGCGAGTGTTGGGAAGCCCAAACATTGGAACCAGCCAGCACAACGCCACTGCAAATGGCCAGTGTACTGATGGTGAGCACCACAGAGGAACTTGCCCAACAAATGCAGGTCCTGACGGAATGGATAGCTGAGCTGCAAAGCACCATTGACCGAGCTAAGATTTCCAGGAATAAGGAGCCTCAGACTGTGACAATGGAGAAGTCAGTATCTAGAGCCACTGTTCCATCCCGGCGAAGGGGGAAAGGACAATTCTTTTGTTATTGGTGTGGTCAGGATGGGCACAGTGCTGCTAACTGCCATAAGGAAGAGAACCCCTCCTTAGTGTATGAAAAGCTGAGGATCAGTTGGGAGAGATCCAGTAGCTGTCAGAAGGTCTGGGGATGGGGACCACCCAGGCCTGCAGGATTTGAAGATTCCCCCAGAAGAGACCGTCCAGCTGGGATCCCTGCAGGACTGATAGGGCCTCGAGCAGAGGTCATGGTGAGGATTGAAGGGGCGGAGTGTAAAGCCGTGCTTGACACTGGATCTCAAGTGACTATTATATTTCAGTCATTCTACCAACAGATGCTTAGGCACCTGCCTGTACAGCCACTGACTGGCATTGGTCTGTGTGGCCTCAGCATGGACGAATACCCCTACCAAGGGTATGTCATAGTGCACCTGGAATTCCCAGAGGAGGTTGCTGGGGTAAGGGAAGAGGTAGACACAGCTGCCTTAATATGCCCTGACCCTAAAGGGACCTCTGATGTGTCTGTGCTGATAGGGACCAACTCCAGTCTCTTCAAGGTGCTCGCGGATTACTGCAGACGACGGGCTGGGGACCAGTACCTGAGTACCCTGTTGATCCATACGCTTTGTGCTGAAGCCTATAGGAAGATTGAGAGTGCTAAAAAGGAGACATCTGAGCTACCGACTGGGGCACTGAAGTACATGGGCACAACCCCCTTAGTAGTGCCTGCAAGGACAGAGCAAGAGGTGCTTGTCATGAGTACCAGGCTGAAAGGCAGTAAAGGGGCATTAGCAATGATAGAGCAGCCAGTTGAAGGAGAGCTCCCGGAAGGAGTGCTGGTCCCCAGTGGAGTCATAACCCTACCTGCTGAAGCCCAGGAAAAGGTGACTATACTGATTGCTAATGAAACAAGTCGAGATGTTGTTGTGAAGCAAGGACAAAAGATAGCAGACCTCTTCGAGCCTGAATCAATTGTAAAAACCCAGTGCGAGACTCAAGTTCCGACAATAGACCCAGCAAAGTTTGACTTTGGAGATTCACCATTGTCGGAGGAGTGGAAAGATTGCCTGAGGAGGAAACTTTGTGAAAGACCCAAGGTGTTCTCACTGCATGAGTGGGATGTGGGATGTGCAAAAGGAGTAGAGCACAACATCAGACTACATGACTCCCGACCTTTCAGAGAGAGATCTAGGAGGCTTGCTCTCTCCGAGATGGAAGATGTGCAACAACATCTTCAAGAGCTGACTGCAAATGGCATCATTACAGAGTCCCGCAGCTCATACGCCTCACCCATTGTGGTGGTCCGTAAAAAGAATGGGAAAATCCGGATGTGTATTGACTACCGCACTCTAAACCGCCGTACTGTGGTTGATCAGTACACAATGCCTCGAGTCCAAGATGCCTTAGACTGTTTGCTGGGAAGCCAGTGGTTCTCTGTGTTGGATCTTCGGAGTGGATACTACCAGATCCCTCTGGGTGAAGAAGATAAGAAGAATACAGCCTTCATCTGCCCATTAGGGTTTTATCAGTTCGAACGCATGCCCCAAGGGATTTCTGGAGCACCTGCCACATTTCAACGTCTTATGGAGAAAGTTGTGAGAGACATGAATTTACTGCAAGTGTTAGTTTATTTGGATGACCTGATTGTGTTTGGAAGAACTTTGGAAGAGCATGAAGAAAGACTTCTTAAAGTGCTTGATAGGTTGGAGGAGTATGGTTTGAAGCTTTCCATTGACAAATGCCAGTTCTGCAGGACCTCGGTGAAGTATATGGGCCACATCGTGTCCCAAGAGGGTGTGAGTACTGATCCTGATAAAATAGAAGCACTCACTACATGGCCACATCCAAGCAACTACAGAGAACTCAAGACTTTCCTTGGGTTTAGTGGCTACTACCGCAGATTTGTGAAAAACTATGCTACAATTGTAAAACCCCTCAATGATCTTACCAGGGGATATCAGTCCAGGAAGAACAAATCTAAGACCAGGAATAAAAGGCCTTCCGTGCAGAGACACTATGGCCCCTTCGAACCCTTTGGGCCACGGTGGAATGAGAGATGTGAAAGGGCTTTTCGAGAAATCATTACTTGCCTAACTCATGCCCCTGTCCTAGTCTTTGCTGACCCAAGCAAGCCATTTATCCTGCATACTAATGCCAGTTTGGAGGGTCTGGGAGCAGTACTGTACCAGGAGGTGGAAGGCAAGCGTAAACCTGTAGCCTTTGCCAGCCGAGGACTGTCTGATAGTGAAACACGCTATCCCACCCACAAGCTGGAGTTCTTGGCCTTGAAATGGGCCATCACTGAGAAATTTCGAGACTACTTGTATGGTGCTCAGTTCCAGGTGTGGACAGACAACAACCCACTGACTTATGTGTTAACAAGTGCTAAACTGGATGCTACAGGGCAAAGATGGGTGGCCGCTTTGGCTAGCTATGACTTCAGTATTCAATACCGATCAGGGAGAAGCAATGTAGATGCAGATGCATTGTCCAGGCGTCCACAAGCACCAGGAGTTGCTGTGATACCCACAGATGGAGTGAGAGCTATTTGCAGTGTGAGTCGCCGAGAGCCGGAGGCCCATGAGAGCCTTCATGGATGCGTTGCTGAAGCTTTGGGCCTGCCCCCTGAATGTGTGCCTTCTGCTTCAGTGAACTATATTGCTTTGGACCAATCTCCTTTGCCCGTGCTCAATGCGGCTGACTGGCAGGAAGCCCAGCTGCAAGATATTGACATTCGTGATACACTACTTGCCAAAAGGAAGGGGTGAGGCCCAGCTGCGGTTGTCCCACCTACCCCAGAGGGCAAACTACTATTGAGAGAATGGACCAAGCTAAAACTGATTCAGGGAGTGCTACACCGCGTGACCACAGACCCTCTACAAAAGCAACGGAACCAACTAGTGCTGCCGAAAGAGTACAGAGCCCTGGCCATGAGGGCCCTGCATGATGACTTTGGACATTTAGGGATGGAGAGGACCCTGGAACTTATCTGAAGTAGGTTCTATTGGCCCCGGATGGCTGAAGATGTTCGCAGGAAATGTGAGACCTGCGCTCGATGTGTTCAAAGGAAAACTCTGACCACGAGGGCTGCATATCTGAAGAACATCACCAGCAACAAACCTCTGGAGCTGGTTTGCATTGATTTCTTGTCTTTAGAAGTGGACAAGAGGAATATTGGGAACATTCTAGTAGTGACCGACCATTATACGCAATATGCGCAGGCATATCCCACACGTGATCAGAGGGCCACCACTGTCGCTCGAGTACTGTGGGAAAAATATTTCTCAGTTTATGGATTCCCAGCCCGGATACACTTGGATCAGGGACGAGACTTTGAGAGTCACCTTCTGAAGGAGGTGCTGAGGATGGCAGGAATTAAAAAGTCGAGGACAACACCTTATCACCCTCAGGGTGACCCTCAGCCAGAGAGGTTCAACCGAACCCTGTTAGATATGTTAGGGACTTTGCGGTCAGAGCAGAAGGCAACCTGGAGCCAACATGTTGTATTTCTGGTGCACGCCTACAACGCCACCAAGAACGATGCTACGGGAGTCACCCCATATCTCTTGATGTTTGGGCAAGAACCAAGATTACCCATAGACCTGTGCTTTGGTGTATCAGAGGATGGCGATAGCTATGAAACCCATCAGCAATATGTATCCCGACTACGAGAAAAGCTGCGGGATGCTTATCACTTAGCTACATCTGCAGCTCAGAAGAACGCAGACCGCAACAAACATCGATATGATGCTAGGGTACGTCTGCAAGAGCTCCAGCCAGGGGACAGAGTCCTGCTGCGAAATTTGGGTATCGCTGGCAAACACAAGATAGCTGACAGATGGAAGGCAATACCTTACTTGGTGATGGAAAAGCTAGGAGACCTGCCGGTCTACAAGATCGAACCTGAAGAGGGTCCAGGGCAGACAAAGACCGTGCATAGAAACCTTTTGCTCCCGGTGGGGGAATTGGTGGGCAGCCCTTATGAGATGGGCCACAACAGGGCAATTGGGCAGAACGAAGGTGCTGTACCAAAGCCACCTTCCAACGTGGACAGCCGGGATCCTGCAGCTAATCTACCCCTACTCAGCACATCTGAGAGTGAGTCTGAGGAGGAAGACACAACCATGGTGTATCCTAGGATGAAGACGAGATTGCAGTCTCAATCAGCTGAATCAAAAGAGAGTACCTCCTCTTCCACCCTAAACCCTGTGGCAGAAGTATTTAGGCCCATTCCTGACACTCCTGAGCCACTGGTGGAACCCCCGTGTAATGACTTACACAGATTATTGGACAGTGGCGACATACAGATGGAAGATGTCCCAAGCACCTTTGATCCTCCACTGTTAGAACTAGAAATGCAGGGGCCTGTGCCAGTATCCGAGGGGAACTCACAGGAAACCTCTCCATCCGTCACTCAAGAGGATGTCTCCCCTACCACAGCAACAGAGATTCTCAATAGGCGAGACAGGGTAATAAGACCAGTGAAACGGTTAACTTACGATGCACCTGGGGTGATTAGTGAGGAGCCAATACATTTAGCACACAGGTTTGTGAAAGCTAAAGTGGGCTATCTGAGGCTGTAGCGGGCCGGTGTGGCTCCCCTCCTCCCCGGAGAGGGTTGAGCCCCGGACACAGGAAGGGGCGGGGCTACAGCGTGGTGAGCCCGCTCCTCAGAGGGTCAAACGGCGACCCGGAAGGATAAAAGCCAGGCCTTCCAGCCCAGTCAGAGCCCAGCCACCGGGGAGAGCAGACCTGTCTGAGGGAGCTCCTGACGGAGGAACCGCTGGAGCCCCGGGTAGCTGCCTGGACTGGCCGGAGAGCACCCTACCCCGCTACTGGGAAGACCTGCCGGAGCTTCCCCGCGCCACCTACGACGAGGAGCCAGTAGGAGCTTCCCTGCTACCGTGCTGTTACCCCGAGGAACCCCCGGAGCAGGATTGGCCGGACTTCCCCGGGGAACTACCCGATCTACCCCCCAGCCCGGGTTGTGAGGAGCCCATGCAGTGGGACTTCCCCGGACCAGACGCCGTGGACCAGGTAGGACAAGAGGGGGATATTGGAAGTGGCCCGGGGGCAGCCGACCTCAGTCAGGCTACTGATCAGACAATGCCCATGTCAGTGTGTTGCGGTCAGGATCCCCACTGACCGTCAGCGGTGACGACCGCTGCCTAGGGCCCCGGGCCAGGACACAGTGGAGTGGGTGGGCCTGTGTCCCCCCTGCCACCCCACTCACGGGTGGCAGTTATCCCCCTCACCCTATTGCTCAGCCTGCTACCAGAGGCCTGAGCCCCTATACTGTTTACGGCTCAGCCTGCCACTGTTGATACTGTTTGCAGTTCAGCCTTGCAGAAAAAGGCCTGAGCCCCAACTGACTCTGTCTTGGTCACCTAGCCTTAAAGGGACAGGACAGAACCCTCGTGAGACCAGCGGGCCGGTGTGGCTCCCCTCCTCCCCTCAGAGGGTTGAGCCCCGGACCCGCCTGTTACAAGTGGCACCTGACCAGGGACTCGATCCCTTGCCCCTGTGAGAAGGGGCCGGTAAGAGGGTAGCGATTCGCCCCTCTTGACCTAGGAAAATGGATATGGACCGGCTGTTCCAGCTGCTGGTGGAAAGCCAGGAGCGGCACCAGGCAGCCCAGCTCCAGCAGCAGCAGCATGTCGCCCAGCTGGAACAGCAGCAGCTGCGAGACGCAGCCCAGCTCCAGCAGCAGCAGCAGGCAGCTCAGCTGGAGCAGCAACAGCAGTTAGTCCAGCAGCTGGGGAACCAGCTACAGCAACTCCTGGGGCCCGTACCCCGCCCCGCCGACTGGCCGGCGGGGGAGGGTGCTGGGGGGGGGCCACGGTCGGCAGCCCCCCTGCGCCTGACCAAGATGGGCCCAGATGATGACCCCGAGGCCTTCTTGGTCACTTTTGAACGGGTGGCCCTCATCGCAGGGTGGGCGAGAGACCAATGGGCCACTCTGTTGGCCCCCTATTTGACCGGGGCGGCCCAAGCAGCCTACTGGGGGCTGGCGACCGAAGAGGCCAGGGAATATGACCAAGTAAAAGCGGCAGTCCTGGACGCTTTGGACATCAGCCCCAAGACGTTTAGACAGAGGTTCCGGCGGTACACCTACCCTGCGGGTGCCCGTCCCCGGATGGTGGCCCAGACCTTGAAAGAAGCCTGCCGCCGGTGGCTGCAGCCAGAGGTCAGGACGGCGGAGGAGGTCACTGAGCAGGTGGTTTTAGAACAATTTGTTCATACCCTACCGGCCAAGGGGAGGTCCTGGGTACTCCGCCACCGGCCGACGACCTTAGCTGACGCCGTCGCGCTGATGGAGGGCTTCCTGGCCGCTGAAGCCTCTATAGGGCCCACCTTCCGGCCACCTATCGCAGGGCCTGAACGGGCCCGTGAGGAGAGGAAGACGTCGGACCGGCCCAGCTCACGGGGCTCGGGCCATGGGCTGGACTCTCGACCGGGATCCCAGACTCCGTGCTTAGAGGCGGCTTCCCAGCTGATCACCCCGGCCTTCGACCAGGGAGCTCCAAAGGGCCGTCGAAGCCCTCCCCGAAGTACCTGGACCGGCCTTCATCGGAGTGGGCGACCCGAGCTCGGTCCCTGCTTTAGGTGCGGGAAGGCGGGACATATACAACGCGACTGTCCCGAAATGGACTGCAGTTTCGGGCAGGTCTATGCCGGGGACGGCCGGGCCCAACTGCCAGAGGCATCCAAGCTCATAATCCCAGTGATGGTGGAGGACCAAGCCACACGGGCCCTGATTGACTCTGGGTGCGGCCAGACCCTGGTTCGCCAGACTTTGGGACCCCCAGCCGACCCCCGTCTGCAACCGATCCAATTGCAGTGCATCCATGGGGACGTCCGACCCTACCCAAGCGCTTGGGCCTGGCTAACGGTGGACGGCATCACCCGGCAGGTAGTAGTCGGCTTGGCGCCCTGCCTGGCGTATCCCGTGATTCTGGGACGGGATTGGCCCACCTTCGAGAGGATCCTCAGGTCGACGCCAGGTTTGGCAGCTGAACCCCGGACACCCCCGCCAGAGGCGGAGCAGGCTGGTGAGGAGGACGGAGGAGGAGCCCAAGAAGCCAGTGCGCCACCGGGAAAACCCCTCGCCGAGCCCCGCTTCGACACGGACTTTTGCCGCGACCAGCGCGCGGACCCAACGTTTAGCCGGGCCTACGAGCAACTCGCGGCCATTGACGGGTCCGTGGTGGATCCTCAAAGGGCCACTCAGTGGCCCCATTTTGAACTTCGCCGGGACCGGCTATACCGGATCGACCGAGATCCTCGTACTCGGGAACCCCACACGCAGTTGCTGGTACCCCGTTGCCATCGAAGGGCCGTGATGCAGTTGGCTCATGACGTGCCCGCTGCGGGGCATCTGGGGCAGGAAAAGACCCTTGCCCGAATCCTGGCGTGGTTCTTTTGGCCCGGTATCCATCAAGAGGTGAAGCAATACTGTACCTCCTGTCCCGAGTGTCAGCTGGCCGCACCGCCTCGGGTACCCAAGGCCCCCTTAGTCCCTATGCCAGTGGTCGAGACCCCCTTTGAGCGGGTCGCCATGGACCTGATAGGTCCGCTTCCCCGAAGCGCGGCCGGCTTCCAGTATGTCCTTGTCCTCGTGGACTACGCCTCCCGCTTCCCCGAGGCCGTCCCCCTGCGGAGCATCACTGCCCGGACCATTGCGGGGGAACTGATGAAGATTTTTGCCCGAGTAGGGTTGCCTAGGGAGATCCTAACGGATCAGGGCACTAATTTCACGTCCCGGCTGCTTCAACAGGTCTGCAAACTCCTGGGGGTGAAACAGCTTCACACGTCTGTATACCACCCGCAGACCGACGGGTTGGTAGAGCGGTTTAACCGCACCCTTAAGGACATGCTAAAAAAATTCCCCCCCAGGGAACTGCGGCACTGGGACCAGTTCCTACCGCCCCTGCTGCTGGCCATCCGGGAGGTTCCGCAAGCCTCGACCAAGTTCTCCCCCTTTGAACTGTTGTACGGGCGCGGACTTCTGGATTTGATGCGGGAAACCTGGGAGGAGTCGGCCTCCCCAACCCAGGGCCTCCTCCAGTACGTCCTCCAATTACGGGAGTACTTAACTCAGGCCGGGACATTAGCCCGGGAGAATCTGCGGGCAGCCCAGGCGAAACAGGAGCGGAACTATAACCAAGAGGCACGGGCCCGGAGGTTCGCTCCTGGGGACCGGGTCCTACTGCTTCTACCCTCCAGCGAGTCGAAGCTGTTGGCCCGCTGGCAGGGGCCCTATGAGGTGGTGCGGCAAGTGGGACCCATGACATATGAAATCCGCCAACCCGACCGACGGAAGAAGCTCCAGGTCTACCACGTCAACCTGCTAAAGCCATGGTGTGACCGAGAGGGCCTACTGATTGACCCTTGCCCGCCTGAGCCAGAACTGGGCCCGGACGCGGCCGAGACGAGGGGTGTGGAGGAACCCCCGATAGGTCCCTCGCTCACGGCAGAGCAGCGTAAGCAGGCTAAGTGTCTCCTGCAGGCTTTCCAAAAAACCTTCACGGCAGTCCCAGGGTATACGACCCTGGCCTGTCACACGATTCTGACCGAGCCAGGGAAAACGATCAGGGAAACCACCCGGCCTTTGCCATACCGGATGTGGCAGGAGGTAGAAGAGGTCCGAGCCATGTTGGCCTTGGGGGTCATCGAGCCTTCCCGCAGTGAATGGCGCAGTCCGGTGGTGCTGGTCCCCAAACCGGACGGCACCCGCCGATTTTTGCATAGACTTCCGTCGGGTAAACGCCATCTCGCGTTTTGACGCCTATCCGATGCCCAGGGTGGACGAACTCCTGGGCCGCTTGGGGGAAGCCCAATTTATCACCACCCTGGACCTGAGCAAAGGATATTGGCAGATCCCACTCGACGAGGCGTCCAAAGAGAAAACAGCCTTTGCTACCCCCTCAGGCCTTTATCAATTCAATCGAATGCCTTTCGGCCTCCATGGTGCCCCCGCAACCTTCCAGCGGCTGATGGACCACCTTTTGCGGCCCCACCAGGAGTATGCGGCCGCCTACTTGGATGACGTGGTAATTTACAGCCACCGCTAGGAAGATCATCTCAACCGGGTCGCCGCGGTCCTACGAACCTTGAGAGAGGCAGGGTTGACCGCCAACCCGAAGAAATGTAGGATCGCCTGGCAGGAGACCACCTATCTTGGCTACACGGTGGGTGGAGGACGAATAAGACCCCTGGTAGGCAAGGTACAAGCCCTTGCGGACTGTCCCACACCCACGACGAAACGCCAAGTGCGGCAGTTCCTAGGCCTTCCCGGGTATTATCGGCGATTTATTCCGCAATTCGCCTCAATTGCCGCACCTCTAACCGAACTCCTCACGAAAAATAGCCCCCCGGCAAGTACGCTGGACGGCCGAGTGCGAGATGGCCTTCCAGACACTTAAGGACCGCCTGTGCCAGGAACCGGTCTTGTACAGCCCGGACTTCGACAAACCGTTTATCCTGCAGACGGACGCGTCGGAGACCGGCGTAGGGGCGGTCCTGTCTCAAGAAGCAGAGGGGGGGGACCATCCAGTAATATACCTCAGCCGGAAACTATTTCCCCGCGAGCGGAACTACTCCGTGATCGAGAAAGAAGCCCTAGCGGTGAAGTGGGCCTGTGATGCCCTCCGATTCTTCCTCCTAGGTGCTCCCTTCACCCTCATCACGGACCATGCACCCCTCCAATGGTTAATGAGGATGAAGGGTAACAACCCCCGGATCATGCGGTGGTACCTAGCCCTACAGCCCTATGCCTTTAACATCCGGCATCGGGCGGGCAAGGACCACGCAAATGCCGACTTCCTGTCCCGCCTTGGGGAGATGGAAGGACCTGGCCAGGCTTGAGGGGGTGGAATGTAGCGGGCCGGTGTGGCTCCCCTCCTCCCCGGAGAGGGTTGAGCCCCGGACACAGGAAGGGGCAGGGCTACAGCGTGGTGAGCCCGCCCCTCAGAGGGTCAGACGGCGACCCGGAAGGATAAAAGCCGGGCCTTCCAGCCCAGTCAGAGCCCAGCCACTGTCTGAGGGAGCTCCTGACGGAGGAACCGCTGGAGCCCCGGGCAGCTGCCTGGACTGGCCGGAGAGCACCCTACCCCACTACTGGGAAGACCTGCCGGAGCTTCCCCATGCCACCTACGACGAGGAGCCAGTAGGAGCTTCCCCGCTACCGTGCTGTTACCCCGAGGAACCCCCGGAGCAGGATTGGCCGGACTTCCCCGGGGAACTACCCGATCTACCCCCCAGCCCGGGTTGTGAGGAGCCCATGCAGTGGGACTTCCCCGGACCAGACGCCGTGGACCAGGTAGGACAAGAGGGGGATATTGGAAGTGGCCCGGGGGCAGCCGACCTCAGTCAGGCTACTGATCAGACAATGCCCATGTCAGTGTGTTGCGGTCAGGATCCCCACTGACCGTCAGCGGTGACGACCGCTGTCTAGGGCTCCGGGCCGGGACCCAGTGGAGTGGGTGGGCCTGTGTCCCCCCTGCCACCCCACTCACGGGTGGCAGTTATCCCCCTCAACCTATTGCTCAGCCTGCCACAAGAGGCCTGAGCCCCTGTACTGTTCCCGGCTCAGCCTGCCGCAAGAGGCCTGAGCTCTCCTTGTACTGTTTGCAGCCCAGCCCCTGCACCAGAGGGCTGGGGCCTTTCCCAGACTGTTGATACTGTTTGCAGCTCAGCCTTGCAGAAAAAGGCCTGAGCCCCAACTGACTCTGTCTTGGTCACCTAGCCTTAAAGGGACAGGACAGAACCCTCGTGAGACCAGCGGGCCGGTGTGGCTCCCCTCCTCCCCTCAAAGGGTAGAGCCCCGGACCCGCCTGTTACAGAGGCCCTTTGGAGGGAACCAGTAAGTTGGTATAGTAGGGAATGTGATTTGTCGGGATGACAAATTCTCGGCTGCGGGGAGGATGTAAGCAGAGTCAGGATGAGCTCTACCCTGACATCTGGTGTTGAATTATGGGGAGTGTGGAAGGAATTTCAAGGAGTAGCAAGGATTTGCATTGGAATAGCCCACGGCAGCATGGGAGGGTTATTTTGGCAGCTGGGATCCCCAATTTCTTTGTTATTGGGGCAGGAAGGAAAAAAAAAAGTGCTGTCACCCTAATTATGTGAATGAAGAACTATGAGATTGCTTTATGACAGAAATGACTCAACCTACATTAAATAGTACTTGCTAGACAAGGGACAGGGGTTCCAAAACCCAGTAAATTGTGTGTGTGTGGCTGGCTGCCCCCCCCCCCCCCGCCTGGAACACCAGTTGCATATCCCCCTCTCTCCACTGTTAAAAAGCAGAGCTAACTTTGAATCCTTTAGGAGTCCATCTAGAGGCTGCTGACCTGAATTCATGTTGGACCAATGTAGCACTGGGGCTCCCCTACTACAAGCTGAAACTACTAAAAGAGCTAAGCTTACTGAACTAAGATCACTGAGTGCTGTGGGGGAGCCTGAAGATCTATCACCAAGTGGCTGGCAGAGAGGAGCAGTCTGCAGCACGTTGGAGCAGCCCATGGAACAGTGAGCAGTGTGGAGCGGTTTGTGGGGACGTCTGGTGTGGTTCATGGGTTTGGTTCACGGGTTGGCTGGAGGAGCGGCACAGCTGGTGGAGTGGAGCCAGTCGTGGTGAAGGCTGCAGCAGAACTCCATGGAGAGGTGGAGCAGTCGGCCCTGGCCCACGTAAGGTGCCCCTTAACACCCTGTGTGTGGCCCCCCCATTTCCACCCAGGCTGGGGGGGGGGTAAAACTCTGCAGATAAACTTTTGAACTCTGTGGTGGCACTGACCAGAGACAGAGACTTTTGGGTTGTTGGACTTTGGGGTGATTGGACTTAAGACCCTAAGGGGGAAAGGACATTGCCAAATGTACTTGGAGGTGGGTTTTTGCTTATGGTTTGTGTATAGTCCTGTTTGTGGTGTCTCTCCAACGTGATGCCGCATTGTTTCCCTCCTTTATTAAAAGGATTTTGCTACACTCGGACTCTGTGCTTGCGAGAGGGGAAGTATTGCCTCCTAGAGGCGTCCGGGGGGGTGGTATGTAATTGTCCCAGGTCACTGGGTGTGGTCTCGAGCCAGTTTTGCATTGCGTTATTGAAACGGAACCCCTGGATACTGAACCCGGCCCTTGTTGCTGCCAACTCAGAGGGGCAGAAGGGTTACATATCATGCATTGCAGCAGGGCATTGAGCTCAGAACAATATTTACAGTTTTCACTGTAAGCAAGTACTGGAGTGGAAGGTAAGTCTGTGCCCACCTTTTCCCATGGTTGGGTGGGCAGCTCCTGTGGTAACAGTCTTTCTGCTGGTGATCATCACATAACAGGCCTGTCATGCCCTTCTAGCCAGGAGCAGAATTGTGTATTCATTCCCAGCCAGTAAACTCACTCTTGAGCCTACCTAAAAAGCTGTCAGTGCCCATGTGCAAGGCAGGTAGTTTTTGCATGACATCCTTATGACAGGAGGCAGGGACAATGGCTCCTCAAAATATGGTTCCATCCTGCATGCTCAGCTCATCTTTAATTTGGCAATGGGGTTTTATGCCTATGAGTGCTTGGTCTTTGTCTTCTTCCCACGCTGCTAGGATCACTCTCTGGACTGCCAGTAGCTGGGTGGCCTTTTCTGTAGTGTCTTTGATTTCCATCAGCTTCGCTGTTGAAATTGGGAGACAGAGCAGCATGTTAGTGGATTCAATGTCCTGAGCCCCTTCCCCCAACTGGCTCATAGAATCATAGATTTTAAGGTCAGAAGGGAGCATTATCATCTAGTCTGACCTCCAGGGTATATTTGCCCTGCTGTGGGTTTCAGCCAACACCAGTTGTTACCATGGACAATATCCAGGGGTTAAATTCTCATGTAGTATTTCCAGGAGGGCCCCCTCCATCTCCACCCCTCAAAATGCTATGAAAACTCCAGGGGATTTGAAAATATTTACTGGAGCTCTGATCTGGACAGCTCTGGCTGAAATTAAGCCCTGACGATATCCACTCTCTACCTGGTAGTGCTGGAGGTGCATCAACATGTGCTGCTATCCTCTTGGAGCACTAAGAAGGGGCTTTGCCTTGATTGTCTCTCGGTGTTTCTGGTCTATTACTAGGTAGCTGTAGATGCACTGATGGAATTGCTCCACTACAGCATATCCTAGTCAGAAGCTCATTTTCTGCTTGGGCGTGTCCCTGCCCACTCTCTGTCAGGGCTTTGCTGTCATAACTGACTGGCTGCTCCTGCAAAAGAGCCCCCCCATTCCTTTCCCAATGCATCCCACTGAAGTGTCACTGGCTCTCCTGGCTGGTGGTGCTTCAGGACAGGGGCATCCATTATCACTTGTTTTGGCACATCAAATGCTTGGTGGGGACCTGCCCTGTCCTACCCAACATCCTGCCTTGTGAGCTAACGTCTGGGTTCACCTCCTGCAGCCAGATGTGGACAGAACTTGGACAGAATATGTACCATTCCTATGAAGTGCTTGTGACATTGGGCCAGAAAGGGTTAAGCAACTAGCAGGCTAAATGACCAAAATTCAACCTTTAAAGACATATTAGAAAAATATGTAAATGATAATTACAACCACTCCTTATAATTAGCTAACAAAGCCATGTTAGACAGAGCTTCGAAATGCAGACCTGTAGTATTAGAGAGATACAAATTGTACTTGTTTACTGATACCTTGTTAAATGTTAACCATGTAACCAGATGGTTCCTGTCTCTTATTGTATTCTATTGATTCAGAGATCAAAAGGGAACAGTAAGCGATAGATGGAACTTGGGTGTAATAATATCATTGTCCTTATTTCTCTTTGAAGTTTGTAGTACACTAATTACCTGGTATACATAGGAAATTGAAGGTTTTACTTCAAAGTCACTATTCTTCACCCAAGGAATACCTGTTGTCAGGAGGCTATTGATAGCCTGCCAGAGATCTATACAAGAACTCAAGGGCCCTTACCCGTTATCTTAGACCTGCTTAAGCTTGGTCAGGGGAAGCTTGAGTTACAAGACTGAGGTCTCCAGCTCCAGTCTGGATTATCCTGCTAATTCTCATGGAAGAATTAGAACAAACTAATATGGACGACATATTTTGGACATAACCTGATGAACTGATTCGGAAAGAACTTTTTGCAACTCAGCAGCTCACCATCTCTGCTATGAAAATGATCTAAGAACTTTATTCATCTCTGTATGTATAATGATCTGTTAACCACTGTCATAAACAGATAGTTAAGGGTTAAGGTCTCTTTTACCTGTAAAGGGTTAACAAGCTCAGTAACCTGACGGACACCTGACCAGAGGACCACTCAAGGGACAAGATAATTTCAAATCTCTGTGGAGGGAAGTCTTTGTTTGTGTTCTTTGTTTTGCGGGTTGTTCTCTCTTGGGATTAAGAGAGGCCAAACGTACATCCAGGCTCTCCAAGCTTCCTGAAGTATTTTCTTCTATTCAGTATAGTGAGTATTAGAAAGGCGGATTAGTCTTATAATTAATTTCTGTATTTGCAAATGTGTGTTTGCTGGAGAAATATCTTTATTTCTGTTTGCTGTTACTTTTGATTATTCTGAGAAAGGCCGGGGGGGGGGGGGGGGAGAGAGTCCCTCTGGGTTTATAAGCTAGACCCTGTAATATTTTCATCCTGGTGTTACAGAGATAGTGTTACTTTCTTTCTTTTTAATAAAATCTTTCCTTTTAAGAACCTGATTGATTTCTTCCCTTGTTTGGAACCTCAGGGGAGGAGGGGGGGGGATGGTGAATCCCTCTTTGTTTTGATTCAAGGAGTTTGAATCAAGGTGATCTCTCCCGACGGCTAAGGGAGGGGGAGGTGGGGGAATGGGCTATTTCCTTTTGTGTTAAGATCCAAGGAGTTTGGATCGGTGTTCCCCGGGAAAGTTTTGGGGGAACAGGGAGTGTGCTAGACACTGGAATTTCTAGCTGGTGGCAGCATTACCAGATCTAAACTAGGATTTAGTTTAGAGGAGCCCATGCTGGCCCCTATCTTGTGGACACTAAAGTTCCAAGTGGGGAATAAACCTATGACAACCACAATACTCTCTCTCTTCTTTTTAAATAAATCTTAGTTTAGTTAATAAGAATTGGCTGTAAGTGTGTATTTGGGATTGACCAGTGCATAATGTGCCTGATCCTTTGGAATTGGTAGAACTTTATATATGATGAACAAGATTTTCAGTAATCCTCCTCATGTTTGCTTTGGCTGTCTGGGTGAGAGTCGAAGCTGGGTAGCTTTAAGGAGTTGGCTTCTGGGTAACCAGCAAGATACTGCAGAAGCTGTTTTGTTGGTGCTGGCTTGGTGAATCTAATGATTAGAATAACCATCAGTGTTGGGGATTGTGTGCCCCATTCTCTGCAGTTTGCCCTAATTGAGCAATCTCAGTGTGGCCCTTCCTAGGACCCTGGTCACAGTACTGTGCCCCTTTCCCACCCCCTGCTCACGCTTAACAGGCACAGCCCACCCTGGAACATGGCCTATTGTGCTTCTTTCCCTCCTATTCCTCTCTCCACCAGCCCCTTGCAGCCTCTGAGCTCTGCTTCCCAAAGCTCCAGGCCTGCCTGCGCTGAGGCTCTTTCTACACTGGCTACTGTGTCTTGCAGCCCACCCCCAGAGAGCCGCGCTGCACTGGTCTGGTTTATCCCATAGTCTGCATCAGTGGAGCAAGGGCAGGACAAACCATAGCTGCTGGGGTTTTCTAAGAGAAATAAACCAAACAGATTGGAGCCCCATGCTGTAGGCAATTAGCCACAGGCGTGCCATCACCTGATCATTGCTCATAGGTTGCATCCCCTCCCCCATCTTGTGTCTGGCCATCATTTGTCATTGGAAGCATTGGGGCAGGGGCTGTGTCTGTGCAAGGAAAGTGGGGTCCTAACCCTGCCTGGGGCCTTGGGGAGTGACTGTGGGTTAATGGCTTAGGGAATTGCACTGATGATGCCCCAGCCAGGACAGAATATGCTTCCCTCTCCCACTGCTGTGAAAATAACCAGTGCTAAAGCCAGTGGCTCTGACTCCAATACAGACAGGGAGCAGTAAGAAGGGGCCATTATACCAAAGAGCCACACTTGACATCCTGATATCAGCTGGGTGGCAGATTGGGCTGGGTTGGCGCTGGGTTGTACTTCCCTCAGGTACCTGCCAGCTTGTTTCCCAAGATCTAGGCTTCTATCTGAAGGTGGTGAAGAAAACCTTCAAGCCATGAGCTAAAGGGTGAAGCGATGTCTGCTGGCATCTGCAGCCAGCCTGAAACAATAGAGCTGAGAGTTGTGAACTGCGACCAGTAATGTCAGTTGACACTGGGCACAGTTCACAACTCTCAGGTCTATTGTTTCATGGCTAACGAGAGCTAAAGCCACACTCTGAGATCCAGAAGTCTCAGGACTCCCTCTGGGAGTATTGTTACATCAACCTGCTTAACGATTCCATGGCCAATTGCAGCACATGGGGGATGAAAACCAGCACAGGGCTGCTGTGAGTGGCATCCCAGCTGAGCTGCAGGCAGACTCTGGCATAGCATCAGCACTCTCCTTCCCCGAACCCAGCACCTGAGTGAAAGCTGCTGAGGACACCATCTGCCCTCCGGCCCCCAAGTACCCAGTCTGGCAGAAGGGTATGTGGTAGCGAGCCAGCCATCTTGAAGAACAGCTGAAGCTGAAAGTGGTGCCTATATCCAGCTGTTACATCTTGGCTGAACCTTCCACTGCCATAACTTTGCTACCTTCCATGGAGGCCAATATGCACCAACTGGCCACTTCTCATTACGCCCTACGCTGCTAGGGCCACCGCCACCTTTGGGTACATCTACAGTACGAAATTATTTCAAAATTATTCTATTAGAATTTTCAGAAGCAATTTTATACATTCGGTCTTTTGTGTCCCCACTAAAGCGCGTGAATTCAGCGGAGTGCATCCACAGCACTGAGGCTAGCATCGAATGTCAGAGTGGTGCACTGTGTTCTCCACCGCCCATTGGAATTCTGGGTTAAGCTCCCAGTGCATGACAGGGCAAAAACATTCTCGCAGGTGTTTCTGGGTGTGTCATCAGTTGCTCCTCCCTCCGTGAAAGCTATGGCAGACAATCGTTTCACGCCTTTTTGGTGTACAGATGCCATCCTGCTTTCAGCAGCCGGTGCACCGCTTCGCTCCTGGTACTATGAATCCACCTCGCATTTCCTCTTGTCTTTCTATGTAATCTCTATAAGTATCTACTCTTTCTCTTCCTCTTCGACCTCTTCCACTGCCAACTCTGCTTAGCCATCATGAACCAAGCAGCACAGCTTCCGCCGCCAACTCTATAGATAAACAGCACGTTTCCTCACTCTCACATGCCTCAAACTTTCTCACACACATGCTTGTGTGTTGGTGGGCAGCCGCTGTATTTTCAACAGTTTTGATCTGTTATCCTTACACTGCAGAAGTGAGAACGCTGCAGCATCTTTAGCTGGACACCAAAACTTTTAACACACTATTGTGATAATAATGCCAATCTTTAGACCAGGGTGAAAAAACCCAGCAGATTAAATTTTTTTTCTGGCAACTGGCAAACCCATAAAAAAAAAAATCCAGGCCGGTCAAATACCAGCCAGGTGGTGACCCTACCCCAGGTAGAGCTGGGGTGGGGAGTTGTTAACAAAATGTCTTATGGAAATGCCAATTTGGGGAAACCAAGCCTTTTGTTGGGAAGGATTCTCAGGTCTAGGATGGAATTTCTGGTCAAACCCACAGAGACTCCAGCAAAAGCCCTCAGCCAGGCTGATGATTTCAGCTATTTAAATCTGACATTTCACAGTGTTGTAACTGTAGGGGTCCTAACCCAAAAAGGAGTTGAATCATGGAATATCCAGGTTGGAGGGAACCTCAGGAGGTATCTAGTCCAGCCCACTGCTCAAAGCAGGACCAATCCCCAGACAGATTTTTGCCCTAGATCCCTAAATGGCCCCTCAAGGAGTGAACTCATAACCCTGCATTTAGCTGGCCAGTGCTCAAACCACTGAGCTATCATGGGGGTGGGCGGGTTTGCAAGGTTATTGTAGGAGGGATTGTGGTACTGCTACCCTTACTTCTGCGCTGCCGATGGTAGCGGCGCTGCCTTCATTGCTGGGCATCTGGAGAGTGGTGGCTGCTGCTCAAGAGCCCAGCTCTGAAGGCAGAGCCACCGCCAGCAGCAGCACAGAAGTAAGGATGGCCTGGCCTGGCATGGTATTGCACCCTTACTTCTGTGCTGCTGCCTGCAGAGCTGGGCCCTCAGTCAGCACTCGCCACTCTCCAGCCACCCAGCTCTGAAGGCAGCACAGAAGTAAGGGTCACAATACTGCTACCCACAAAATATAACCTTGCAACACCCCTGCAACTCCCTTTTGGGTCAGGACCCCGCAGCCTCCCCACTTTGCAAAATGCTGGTTTCCCCTGTGAAATCTGTATAGTATAGGGTGAAAGCACAGAAAACACCAGCCTTCATGGGGGGAGACCAGATTTCCTGGTCTGTGATGTGCCATGCCTGGTAAGGCCCTATGTATGGCACAGCCCCAGTGGGGACTCTGGCCACTGTGCTGCAAATCTCAAATCTCTCCCCCTCTGGCCCAATGGCTCCATGTTATTTATATCACGAGGAACAGCTCCAAGAGGAAAGAACGAGAGACTGGCACTATACCTGTAGCTCAGAACTCTCCCCGCAATCAGACAGAGCAAGGGCTCCCGTCCCCCAGGCATGGGCTGACCTCTGACCAGTGGCCAGCCCAGTAGAGCGCTTTCTCTTTCAATTTTTTTTGTGAAATATTTGGCAAGGCCCTATTGTTGCTCCCACGTGGAATGCAAACCCGGTCAGACCCTGCAGTTTTCCCTCAGCACCCTTGTTTTCCGACCAGCCCTCGTTGCAATGTTGTTAAAGCTGCAGCTATGTCTGGCAGACAGCCGGGAATCGGGCACAGTCTCCTCTCGGAATGAGACACTGGAGGGAGCTGCAAGGGCAAGCCCAGGAACAACTGATCTCCAACACCTGTTACTCACCATTCCCGATCACCCATCTATCCCCTTCACAGTCTCCAAACTCCAGCACCCAGATCCCTCCCATCCCCTTCCCACCCCCGCCCCCCAGGAGCAACCCTCCCGCTCCTTTCTATTTCCCATGCCTGTATGACTGATCACCTCAACACACCACTCCTTCTCCAGCCCAACCTCTTCCCCCCCACCCCAGGTCCTCTGCCTCCCAGTCATGGACTCCAAAGGTCAATCGCCCTGGGTCCAGACCCTTCCTTACAACCCCCTTGCTCACAGCCAGACAATTATCACTGCCCAAAGGAATGGCCACCCTACCTGGATCCCTGGTGCAATAGCCTGGGGGCCCTCCTCCATGTAAATGACAGGCACTAGGTCCCTCCCTCACATAGATCTCTGGTGCACCCCCATGTGGATGCCTGGCTCGCTGCCTCAGGCACCCTCTCTCCCCAACATGGGTATCTGGCATGCTAGCCCCTGTTCCACCTGGGTCCCTGGTGTGCTGCCCCAGGAGTCTCCTCTCCCACAAGGATTCCTGGTGTGCGGGCCCCTATCCCGCATGGGTCCATGACATGCTGCCCCAAGGGCCCTACCACACATGGGTCCCTGGCATGCTGCCCCAGGGCCCTACCCCCTGTGGATTCTCTGGTGTGCCACGAGGTAGGAGCTGCAGCTGAAGCGGCGGCCGCACTGGGTGCACTGGTAGGGGCGCTCCCCCATGTGGGTGCGCTGGTGCTGGAAGAGCATGGAGCAGGCGCCAACGCTCTTCCCACAGGCATAGCACTTGTAGGGGCGCTCGCCAGTGTGGATGCGGTGGTGGGTGATGAGGGTGGCATTCTGCGAGAAGCTCTTCCCACACTCGGTGCAGCGGTAGGGCCGCTCCATGGTGTGGGTGTGCAGGTACTGGATGAGGTTGGAGCTGCCGCTGAACTGCTTGCCGCACTCAGGGCCTCTCGCTCGTGTGCACCCGCTGCTGCTTGTGCAGGTCCAAGCTCTCAATGAAGCGCTTGCCGCACTCCCCACACGGATAAAGCCGCTCGCCCGTGTGGATCCTCTGATGCCGGATCAGTGCTGAGCTCTCGATGAAGCTCTTCCCACACACTGGGCACTGAAAAGGCTTGTCCTCCTCACCTGTGCCCTGTGGCCACGCATGGCGTGAGTGCCGGACAAGGCCAGCATGCCACCCCAGCCTCTCCCCCCGCCGCAGGATCTGCTGCACAATGAGGTCCTGTAGCTTCCTGACACCTCCTCTCTCATGGCGTCTCTTCCCTGGGGGGGCTCTTGGCAGCTGCTCCGGCTGGTACTGGACCTTGCAGGCACCACGCAGGGGAGGGATCCCTTTGGGTTGTGCAGCGGGTCTGGCAGGACCATCCCCCACCCAGCATCCGGTGCTCCAGGACAATCCCCTGCCTGGTTTGTCTTTGCCTCCCCACCTACATTCCCCCCAGACCAGGATACCTGGGACCGCCAGCTGGGCTCCTGGGGAATGAGCTGGAAATCTTCTGCCAGGGCCACGGCCTCCTGGCCACTCTCCGGGCCACGCTCCTGCACCCAGCTCTGCATTTCCTCAGGCAGGAGGCTCAGGAACTGCTCAAGAACCAGCAGCTCCAACACCTGCTCCTTGGTGCAGGTCTCTGGCTGCAGCCAGTGATGGGAAAGTTCCCACAGGCAGCCGTAAACCTCCCGGGGCCCCTTGGCCTCCTGGTAGCAGAAGCCCCTGAAGCACTGGCACTGTGTCTCCGTGTCATGGCGGTGCAGGACAGTTCCCTTCACCTTGGCACCATCACCAGCCTCCCTGGCCTCCAGGCATGGGCCTGTTGGTCTTCCCCACCGAGGGTGTGTGTGTCCCGGGCTCCTCCCAGCCCCCTGGGCTCCTGGCAGGTGTCAGTCACTCATTTGGTGGTGGCAAGATTGGGCTCAGTCTCCCCCCCTTTCCCCATCTCCCCGTGGGGCTGGGGGTGGGGCAGGGGGCCCAGCAGCCCCTCCCCATGAAGCTCTGGCTTCTGCAAATGTAGCTGATTCACCAGCTGTTGCAGTCCCTGACACCTGCTGAGCTCATCATTCACCCAGGCCTGCCCCGAAGGGGGGTGGTTCCCCACTGACTGTGGCTCCTCCCTCAGGGCAGGCCTGGTTGGCTGGTCTTGCTCCTCCATCTTCACCTGCTCAGGCAGAGATGCTCCCTGCTCTGTGCCCATCTTCGATCCTGGGCTTGGCTGGAAACCCAGCCCTGGCCTGTGCTCCAGCTCCCTCGGCCCTGTACGGCAAATGATGTCCAGCTCCGCTCCTGAACCTCCGTCCCTAGCACCGACGGGTGTGGGAGGCTGTGGTAGGGGGTCTCCGTGCCACGCCACTCTGGCAGATGGCTGGCAGACAAACCAGTCCACATTTTTTTTTGCAGCCAGGCTAAGGTAAGCCCCTCACCCCAAGTGCCAGGTCCTTCCCAAAGCCAGAGGGGGAGACAACCCCTGCCCTGAGGGGTACCAGAAGAAAGGCAAAGGATAGTATGTGTGGCGTGATCAGGTGGCAATCAGCATGCACCACGCCCAGTCCAAGCCAATCTTTCTCAAGGCGCTGGGGGTCTGAGCTAGTGGGAGCAGGACGAGGAAGGAGGGTGCTGTGGAGCGGAGGGTGGTGGCTGGTTCTCCACAGAGGGAGCAAAGGGACGTTCACCAGGCTGCGGGAGCAGAGGCTGTATGGTCAAGGCAATGCAGTGGGAGTTCAGGGCTGGACAGGGCAGCGACAGTGGGGGTGTCTGGTGGGGAGGGGGAAGTGGGACAGGGAGCCCATGGGGCCCCCATGATGCATCAACACCCCCCGCCAGGGCCAGCGTTTACCGAAGGGGAAAGATGCCTTTGGCCCCCAGTAATCAGGCTTGGAGCCACTCCAATTGCGTGGCTGAGTCAGGCGGGCGGAGCGGCAGCCAGAGCCAGCCGCCGGGGGCAGAGCGCGCAACCCTGGCATATCCCACAGCACCCGGGGCCCAGGCCTGTCCTGCAGGGGCCAGGTTTGGCACACAGCTCCCCCGCTGGCTCCTTGGCCCAGCTGGCCCTGCAGAGGGGGCGGAGCTCCTGGAGAGATGCCCCAGCCCAGCCGCTGCGCGCCAGCCCCAGCCCGGCCCCTCTTCCCCGGAGCAGCACTGGGCAGGGCGGGGGGTGATGGCTGGAGGAGGCTGCCCTTCCGTGGGGAGCCTCTGCTCCAGCAGAGCCATGCCCCGACCTGTAGCCACTCACCATGACCCGCGAGCGCCCGACGGGGAGCAGCCAGTCCAGCCCGGCCCGGGGTGCACGGACAAGCTGGGAGAAGCTGCGCCTGCCGTGCGAGCCCTCCCCTCCGGGAGCCCTTCCCCTGCAGAGGGCACCGGGAAATGTAGTTCGCCAGACTCCAGTGGGAGCCGAGCGAGGGCTGGAAGGGGCTCCCCTGCCATGTCGGAGGGCGGGGGGAGCAGTGAGTGCGTGGCAAGGGGCAGGGTGGAAAGCCCACACTCGGGGAAGGCAGCAGGAGGCTGGGGGAACTTACCAGAGGGTCCCTAGTGTGTGTGTGCGGTGCCGCACGGGGTCCTGTGGGGACTGGTGCTGTACCTAGGACAGAGGGGGCAGGTCGAGCTCTTGATGTGCAGACTGCCAAACAGCTACTCAGCTCTAGAGACAGAGCGAGGCTGCAGAGAAATGGGTGAGCTCAGCTGGACGGTGGCTGAAGACATAGGTTGAGATCGGCGAGGGATAGAGATCAAGAGACAAGGCCAACTGCCCTGAGGGCTGCGTCATAGAATCATAGAATCCCAGGGTTGGAAGGGACCTCAGGAGGTATCTAGTCCAACCCCCTGCTCAAAGCAGGACCAAACCCAACTAAATCATCCCAGCCAGGGCTTTGTCAAGCCTGACCTTAAAAACCTCTAAGGAAGGAGATTCCACCACCTCCCTAGGTAACCCATTCCAGTTCTTCACCACCCTACTAGTGAAAAAGTTTTCCTAATGTCCAACCTAAACCTCCCCCTCTGCAACTTGAGACCATTACTCCTTGTTCTGTCATCTTCTACCACTGAGAACAGTCTAGATCCATCCTCTTTGGAACCCCCTTTCAGGTAGTTGAAAGCAGCTATCAAATCCCCCCTCATTCTTCTCTTCTGCAGACTAAACAATCCCAGTTCCCTCAGCCTCTCCTCATAAGTCATGTGCTCCAGCCCCCTAATCATTTTTGTTGCCCTCCGCTGGACTCGCTCCAATTTATCCACATCCTTCTTGTAGTGTGGGGCCCAAAACTGGACACAGTACTCCAAATGAGGCCTCACCAGTGCTGAATAGAGGGGAATGATCACATCCCTCGATCTGCTGGCAATGCCCCTACTTATACAACCCAAAATGCCATTAGTCTTCTTGGCAACAAGGGCACACTGTTGACTCATATTCAGCTTTTCATCCACCGTAACCCCTAGGTCCTTTTCTGCAGAACTGCTGCCCAGCCATTCGGTCCCTAGTCTGTAGCAGTGCATGGGATTCTTCCGTCCTAAGTGCAGGACTCTGCACTTGTCCTTGTTGAACCTCATCATATTTCTTTTGGCCCAATCCTCTAATTTGTCTAGGTCCCTCTGTATCCTATCCCTGCCCTCTAGCGTATCAACCACTCCTCCCAGTTTAGTGTCATCTGCAAACTTGCTAAGGGTGCAGTTCACACCATCCTCCAGATCGTTAATGAAGATATTGAACAAAACCGGCCCCAGCACCGACCCTTGGGGCACTCCACTTGATACCGGCTGCCAACTAGACATGGAACCATTGATCACTACCTGTTGAGCCTGACCATCTAGCCAGTTTTCTATCCACCTTACCGTCCATTCATCCAGCCCAGACTTCTTTAACTTGCTGGCAAGAATACTGTGGGAGACTGTATCAAAAGCTTTGCTAAAGTCCAGAAATAGCACATCCACTGCTTTCCCCTCATCCATAGAGCCAGTTATCTCATCATAGAAGGCAATTAGGTTAGTCAGGCATGACTTGCCCTTGGTGAATCCATGCTGACTGTTCCTGATCACTTTCCCCACCTTTAAGTGGTTCAGAATTGATTCCTTGAGGACCTGTTCCATGATTTTTCCAGGGACTGAGGTGAGACTGACTGGCCTGTAGTTCCCTGGATCTTCCTTCTTCCCTTTTTTAAAGATGGGCACTACATTAGCTTTTTTCCAGTCATCCGGGACCTCCCCCGATCGCCATGATTTTTCAAAGATAATGGCCAATGGCTCTGCAATCTCATCGGCCAACTCCTTTAGCACCCTCGGATGCAGTGCATCCGGCCCCATGGACTTGTGCTCGTCCAGCTTTTCTAAATAGTACCGAACTACTTCTTTCTCTACAGAGAGCTGGTCACCTCCTCCCCATACCGTGCGGCAGAGTGCAGCTGTCTGGGAGCTGACCTTGTCTGTGAAGACAGAGGCAAAAAAAGCATTGAGTACACTAGCTTTCTCCACATCCTCTGTCACTAGGTTCTCTCCCTCATTCAGCAAGGGGCCCACACTTTCCTCGACTTTCTTCTTGTTGCTAACATACCTGAAGAAACCCTTCTTGTTACTCCTAACATCTCCGGCTAGCTGCAACTCCAAGTGTGATTTGGCCTTCCTAATTTCACTCCTGCATGCCTGAGCAATACTTTTATACTCCTCCCTGGTTATTTGTCCAATCTTCCACTTCTTGTAAGCTGTTTTTTTGTGTTTAAGACGAGCAAGGATTTCACTGTTAAGCAAGGATTTCACTGTTAACTAATTTTGGAGCCTGAGGCCTTGGCTACGCTTGAGAGTTACAGCGCTGGTGCTGGCTTTACAGCGCTGTAACTCACTCCTTGTCCACACTGGCAAGGCACATACAGTGCTGTATCTCCCTGGCTACAGTGCTGCTTGTACTCCACCTCCCCAAGAGGAATACAGAGAATAGCACTGGTGCTGCAGCGCTGGGGTGCCAGTGTAAACAGGGAATAACAGGGAATAATCTTACTACACTGTAACTGACCTCCAGAACCTTCCCATAATGCTTTTAAGTGAAGGTCCTGCTCTTTGTTTTGTTGTGGTGCCTCTGTTTGTTTTGTTGTGAACTCGGGGCTCCTGAAGCTGCTTATCAAAAAAACAAACACAGCTCCTGTTTGCTGTGAATGAGCTCCCTTTGGAACGCCCACAGCTAGTGTTTGCTTGAAGACAGGGGGCTTGAGGAGAGAAGCAGCATGGCGTGCAGAGGGGAGGGGGGTCTGTTTCGGGGAGGCTGCTTATCTGGTGTTTTCAGTGAGCAAGAGAGGGGTGAGGGAGGGGGTCGGAACTTGCAGCTGCTGACAGCGTGTCAGCTCCAAAAATCCCCTCTCTCTCTCTCTCTCTCCTCCCCGCTCCCTGTCACACTCCACCCCACCCCCCCTTTTGAAAAGCATGTTGCAGCCACTTGAACACTGGGATAGCTGCCCATAATGCACCGCTCCCAATGCCGCTGCAGATGCTGCAAATGTGGCCATGACAGTGTGCTGGTAGCTGTCAGTGTGGCCACACTGCAGCGCTTTCCCTACTCAGCTGTACGAAGATAGCTTTAACTCCCAGCGTTGTACAGCTGCAAGCATAGCCATACCCTCAATCTCATTTTCATAAGTCATTTAGGCACATAGGCGAGGAGTGGCACTATATGTGAAAGAAAGTGTAGATTCAAATGAAGTAAAAATCTTAAGCGAATCCACATGTTCCATAGAATCTCTATGGATAGAAATTTCATGCTCTAGTAAAAATATAACATTAGGGATCTATTATCGACCACCTGACCAGGACAGTAATAGTGATGATGAAATGCTAAGGGAAATTAGAGAGGCTATCAAAATTAAGAACCCAATAATAGTGGGGGATTTCAATTATCCCCAGATTGACTGGGAACATTTCACTTCAGGACGAAATGCAGAGATAAAATTTCTCAATACTTTAAATGACTGCTTCATGGAGCAGCTGGTACGTGAACCCACAAGGGGAGAGGCAACTCTAGATTTAATCCTGAGTGGAGCGCAGGAGCTGGTCCAAGAGGTAACTATAGCAGGACCGCTTGGAAATAGTGACCATAATACAAAAGCATTCAACATCCCTGTGGTGGGAAGAACACCTCAACTGCCCAACACTGTGGCATTTAATTACAAAAAGGGGAACTATACAAAAATGAGGGGGTTAGTTAGACAAAAGTTAAAAGGTACAGTGACTAAAGTGAAATCCCTGCAAGTTGCATGGGCCCTTTTTAAAGACACCATAATAGAGGCCCAACTTCAATGTATACCCCAAATTAAGAAAAACAGTAAAAGAACTAAAAAAGAGCCACCGTGGCTTAACAACCATGTAAAAGAAGCAGTGAGAGATAAAAAGACTTCCTTTAAAAAGTGGAAGTCAAATCCTAGTGAGGCAAATAGAAAGGAGACAAACACTGCCAACTTAAGTGCAAGAGTGTAATAAGAAAAGCCAAAGAGGAGTTTGAAGAACGGCTAGCCAAAAACTCCAAAGGTAATAACAAAATGGTTTTTAAGTACATCAGAAGCAGGAAGCCGGCTAAACAACCAGTGGGGCCCCTTGACGATCAAAATACAAAAGGAGCGCTTAAAGACGATAAAGTCATTGCGGAGAAACTAAATGGATTCTTTGCTTCAGTCTTCACGGCTGAGGATGTTAGGGAGATTCCCAAACCTGAGCTGGCTTTTGTAGGTGACAAATCTGAGGAACTGTCACAGATTGAAGTGTCACTAGAGGAGGTTTTGGAATTAATTGATAAATTCAAAATTAACAAGTCACCGGGACCAGATGGCATTCACCCAAGAGTTCTGAAAGAACTCAAATGTGAAGTTGCGGAACTATTAACTAAGGTTTGTAACCTGTCCTTTAAATCGGCTTCGGTACCCAATGACTGGAAGTTAGCTAATGTAACGCCAATATTTAAAAAGGGCTCTAGAGGTGATCCCAGCAATTACAGACCAGTAAGTCTAACGTCGGTACCGGGCAAATTAGTTGAAACAATAGTTAAGAATAAAATTGTCAGACACATAGAAAAACATAAACTGTTGAGCAATAGTCAACATGGTTTCTGTAAAGGGAAATCGTGTCTTACTAATCTATTAGAGTTCTTTGAAGGGGTCAACAAACATGTGGACAAGGGGGATCCGGTGGACATAGTGTACTTATATTTCCAGAAAGCCTTTGACAAGGTCCCTCACCAAAGGCTCTTACATAAATTAAGCTGTCATGGGATAAAAGGGAAGGTCCTTTCATGGACTGAGAACTGGTTAAAGGACAGGGAACAAAGGGTAGGAATTAATGGTAAATTCTCAGAATGGAGAGGGGTAACTAGTGGTGTTCCCCAGGGGTCAGTCCTAGGACCAATCCTATTCAATTTATTCATAAATGATCTGGAGAAAGGGGTAAACAGTGAGGTGGCAAAGTTTGCAGATGATACTAAACTACTCAAGATAGTTAAGACCAAAGCAGATTGTGAAGAACTTCAAAAAGATCTCACAAAACTAAGTCACTGGGCAACAAAATGGCAAATGAAATTTAATGTGGATAAATGTAAAGTAATGCACATTGGAAAAAATAACCCCAACTATACATACAACATGATGGGGGCTAATTTAGCTACAACGAGTCAGGAAAAAGATCTTGGCGTCATGGTGGATAGTTCTCTGAAGATGTCCACGCAGTGTGCAGAGGCGGTCAAAAAAGCAAACAGGATGTTAGGAATCATTAAAAAGGGGATAGAGAATAAGACTGAGAATATATTATTGCCCTTATATAAATTCATGGTACGCCCACATCTCGAATACTGTGTACAGATGTGGTCTCCTCACCTCAAAAAAGATAATCTAGCACTAGAAAAGGTTCAGAAAAGGGCAACTAAAATGATTAGGGGTTTGGAGAGGGTTCCATACGAGGAAAGATTAAAGAGGCTAGGACTCTTCAGCTTGGAAAAGAGAAGACTAAGGGGGGATATGATAGAGGTATATAAAATCATGAGTGATGTTGAGAAAGTGGATAAGGAAAAGTTATTTACTTATTCCCATAATACAAGAACTAGGGGTCACCAAATGAAATTAATAGGCAGCAGGTTTAAAACAAATAAAAGGAAGTTCTTCTTCACGCAGCACACAGTCAACTTGTGGAACTCCTTACCTGAGGAGGTTGTAAAGGCTAGGACTATAACAATGTTTAAAAGGGGACTGGATAAATTCATGGTGGCTAAGTCCATAAATGGCTATTAGCTAGGATGGGTAAGAATGGTGTCCCTAGCCTCTGTTCGTCAGAGGATGGAGATGGATGGCAGGAGAGAGATCACTTGATCATTGCCTGTTAGGTTCACTCCCTCTGGGGCACCTGGCATTGGCCACTGTCGGTAGACAGATACTGGGCTAGATGGACCTTTGGTCTGACCCGGTACGGCCGTTCTTATGTTCTTATGAGTCTAAATAACATCCACCGTCAATGGAGAGACCGGGTGGAGGAGGGAATATCTTTTACTGGACCAACTTCTCTTGGTGATAGAGACAAGCTTTGGAGCCACACAGAGCTCTTCTTCAGTCCCTGTCCCCTGACTGCCCCCAGAACCCCTGCCCCTGATGCCCCATCCAACCCCCCCTCCTTCCTGACAGCCCCCTAGGGACACCTGCCCCCATTCAGCCCCCTGTTCCCCCCCCCAACCACCCTGACCCCTAGCCACAACCCCACCCTTGATCACTACCCTGAACTCCCCTGCCCTCTATCCAACCCCCGCACTCCGTGCCCCCTCACCGTGCTGCCTGGAGTACTGGTGGCGCTACAGGCGCACCACCCAGCTGGAGCCGGGCCACACTGCTGCCACCACCATAGAGCACCGGGTCAGGCTGCCCCAGGAGCTCACAGCCCCACTGCCCAGAGCCTTGCGCCGGTCATAACTATAAAGGGAGGGGTAACAACCCTCCTGTATGCAATTCTATAAAATCCCTCCTGGCCAGAGGCACCAAAATCCTTTTACCTGTAAAGGGTTAAGGAGCTCAGGTCACCTGGCTGACACCTGACCTAAAGGACCAATAAGGGGACAAGATACTTTCAAATCTTGGCGGGGGCAGGCTTGTGTTTGTGCTCTTTGTTTTGGGTAGTGGTCGCTCTTGGGACTAAGCGGGACCAGACATCAATCCATGTTCTCCAAATCTTTTTGCACAAGTCTCTCATATTTCAAACTTGTAAGTAACAGCCAGGCAAGGCATGTTAGCTTTATCTTTGTTTTCTCAACTTGTAAATGTTCCTTTTTGCTAAGAGGATTTACCTCTGTTTGCTGTAACTTTGAACCTAAGGCTAGCGGGGGTTCCTCTGGGCCCTAGGAATCTGATTACCCTGTAAAGTTAGTTTCCATCCTAATTTTACAGAGATTATTTTTACCTTTCTTTCTTTAATTAAAAGCCTTCTTTTTAAGAACCTGATTGATTTTTCCTTGTTTTAAGATCCAAGGGGATTGCCTCTGGACTCACCAGGAATTGGTGGGGGAAAGGAGGGGGGATGGTTAAATTGTCCTTGTGTTAAGATCCAAGGGATTGGATCGGTGTTCACCAGGAACTTGGTGAAGAAGTCTCTCAAGACTATCCAGGGAAGGGAGCTAGTATTTGGAAATGGTGGCAGCAAAACCAGATCTAAGCTGATAATTCAGTTTAGAAGTTCACATGCAGGTCCTCATATCTGTACTCTAAAGTCCAGAGTGGGGAAGGAACCTTGACACCTTCCCAGGAAAAGGGCTGTAAGGACTTGTAGGGGGAGGAATTAGTCTCAAATCTGCCCAGAAAAGGTGGGGGGGTTAGGGACTTGGGAAATATTTGGGGAAAGGCAGAGTTCCAAGTGGCTCTTCCCTAAGATTTGAAACACGCTTGATGGTGGCAGCTTCCTGTTAACCTAAAATGGTAAATAAGCTTAGGGGGTCTTTCATGCAGGTCCTCCCAGGAGCTCGAGGGCCAGACAGGACGGTCCTGTGGGCCAGATGATCTATCACCCATTAATCCATCCCAATATATAATCCTCAATCCAGCCATCCTCATCCACAGCCAGCTAGCCCCATCCTTCCTCATCCCCATACATATCCATCTATCATCCATCCCCATGCCCATCTGTGACGTTATTGACATGAACTGTGACCATACAGATCATTGTGGCAACCAGGGTCCTATAGTTGCAACAAATCTTGTACAAAGGAGGTCAAGTAAGAGGTTGTAATTTGCTGGTTATGATTATGCTGTCTGTATGTGTGTATCGTTTTTGTATTTGTGTATCATTTTGTATTGGCTACGTACTTGTATCCCAATGTGTTTGATTCTAGGTAGCATCAGTGAAGCATTTGGTCAGCTTCTTGAGAAAGGACTTATTCTGAGTAAGTGCCCAATCAAGAAACACTTAACTGACAATGGACCTTGGGAGACTCCAATCTACATCTGAGGAGCCTTCCTGGGAACGTTCAAGGTAGCATGTGAGCAATGGCTGCCGCCTGCAAACTGAGTCATACATGGACGTGTGACTCCAAACTCCATCTTGCTGCTGTTATTTTCCACAGTAGAACAAAGGGTCTTTCCACATGGCAGAGGACATAAAAGGTCCTGGAAACCCCTTCATTTTGTCTTCAATCCTACTTCTGACCTCTGGAGGAACTGTGCTTGAAACTGAAGCTCTGAACAAAGGACTGAATGACCCATCCAAGCTGGGATGTTTGTACTCCAGAGACCTGATTGGTATAAATCAGCAGTAATCCCATCAAGCCTGAAACAAGCCTGAACTAAGAACTTTGCAATTGTTGTATGTAGTTGATTCCATTTAACCAATTTTAACTCGTGTATATTTCTTTCTTTTTATGAATAAGCCTTTAGATTTTAGATTCTAAAGGATTGGCAATAGCGTGATTTGTGGGTAAGATCTGACTGGTATATTGACCTGGGTCTGAGTCTTGGTCCTTTGGGATCGGGAGAACCTCTTTTCTTCTACTGGGGTGTTGGTTTTCATAACCAGTCATCCCCATAACGAGTGGCGCTGGTGGTGATACTGGGAAACTGGAGTGTCTGAGGGAATTGCTTGTGTGACTTCTGGTTAGCCAGTGGGGTGAAACTGAAGCCCTCTCTGTTGGGCTGGTTTGGTGTGCAAAGGACCCCCAGCCGTGGGCTGTAACTGCCCTGCTCTAAGCAATTTGTCCTGAATTGATACTCTCAGTAGTGTCCCACCAAAGGCTGCTTTGTTACAGCATCCCCATCCCATCCCCATACACATCCATCCATCCCAATATACAATCCTCTATCCATCTCTAAGGGGTGAGAACTCACTGGCGCAGCGCCTCCTGCTGGTTGTCCAGGGAATTAGCGTTTCCAGCCTCCAGAGTGCCCTGTGCAGGCTGGTGTCCCGTTTGCCATTGGGCCTGAGTCCCTCCTGGACCCAGGTGTCCTTTTCAGGCCGGGTTGATGCCTCCTGGCAGTACCCCCATATATCTGGGTCTCCCCTCCCCAGGGAACCCCCACCCTCTATCCCCACCTTGCCTCAGACTATGGCTACTGCCAGTCTCGATCTAGCCCCCATTCACTGGGGCAGACTGCAGTGTAAATGCCACTCATCACTGGCAAGGAGGGTTTGGACCTGCTGCCTCTGCCTACCCTTGGGCTGCACCCTGCAACCCCAATACCCTTTCCAGCCTTTAACTAGGCCTGCAGCCTGGGGGATTTCAAGGCTGGAGCTCCCCAGATCCTCTAGCCTTCCCCCAGCCCTGCTCCACTGTGGGTACCCTGCTCAGCTCCCCGGGAGCCAGGCCCTTCTCCCTCAGCAAGCTAGAGAGAGACTCTTTGCTCCTGACCCACTGCCCTCTTATAAGGGCCAGCTGGGACCTGATTGGGGTGTGGCCACAGCTGAGGCTGCTTCCCCAATCAGCCTTTCCCCAGCCACAGCCCTCCCCAGGGCTGCTTTTAACCCCTCCAAGCAGGAGCTGGTGATCACCCCGCTACACTGTCCATCCCCATACCTATCCCCATACACATCCATCCTTCCAGCCACACCCCATACATATCCCCATCCCAATACACATCCTTCTATTCATCTGCATCCCCATCCCCATACACATGCATCCATCCTCATCCATCCCTCCTCATATACATCCATTCATCCATCCTCATCTGCATACACATCCCCATCCCCATCCCCATCCATCTATCCCCATATACATCCATCCAACCATCCATCCCAATATACTCATAGACTTATAGACTTTAAGGTCAGAAAGGACCATTATGATCATCTAGTCTGACTTCCTGCACAACACAGGCCACAGAATCTCACCCACCCACTCCTGATACAATCCTCTATCCATCCAACTATCCATCCCAATATACAATCCTCTATCCATCCACATCCATCCAACTATCCATCCCAATATACAATCCTCTATCCATCCACACACATACATCCATCCCCATTCCCATACACATCCATCCATCCCCATCCCCCTACACATCCATCCATTCATCTCCATCCCTATCCCATATATCCATCCAAATATACAATCCTCTATCCATCTGTCCATCCATCCCCATCCACATCCATCCATCCCCATCCCCCTACATATCCATCCATCCAGACCCACCCCGTACACATTTTCATCCCCATCCACATTCATGCACTCATCCCCATCCACATGATCCACTCCCCTACACATCCATCCATTCATCCCAATCCCCATCCCCAATATACAATCCTCTATCCATCCATTCCCATACACATCCCCTTCCCCATCCTCATCTCCATCCACATCCACCCATCCATCGCCATCCCCATCCACCCATCCATATAAATATACAATCCTCTATCCATCCATCCCAATATACAATCCTCTATCCATCCATCCCCATCTCCATCCGCATACACATCCCCATATATATCCCTATCCCCATACACATCCATCTAGCCATCCATCCATCCCCAGCCCATACACATCCCCATTCCCATATCCATCCATCCATTCATCCCCATTCCCATCCATGTATCTATCCCCATACACATACCCACAATGCATTGAGTCCTGATAGCCCTGGTGGGGGTCAAAGCAGCCCCCTCTTGTCTCAGATCCCCCCTCTCCAAAGCCCCTGGATCCAGCCCGTGACATGGGGCACTGCAGGGCTCCCTCTGGGAGTTAGAGTCACTGCATCTCCCCCGCAGACCAGCTGCCAGTCCCCTGCACAGACCCAGGCAGTGACAGATAGCAGAATGGGAACCCACACTCAGGGCAGACCACCAGGGGGCAGCCTTTCCCAATGTTGCTCAGGAGGGTGTGGCAACAGGGACAGGCCCGCAGTGAGGGGTAGCGGTGGATGGACGATCGTGGGGGCATCATGCAGCGCAGCCTATGGGGCATCGCACTGACTTGGGATGAGGGGTCCCTCCATTCCGTGCGGCAGCCCCAGCAGAAGAAGTACAGCCCCCCAGCCTACTGGGAGCAGGGCAGGCAGGGGGTGCACAGAATCCTGGGGTCCAGGTGCTGGACGAGGTGCAGGCAGCACAGGCACTGGAGGGCAGAATGAGGGCGTGTTAGCTACTGAGACCCCACCCACACCCCAGATCCCAGCCTGAGCCAGATCCTGCAGGGGGAATCAGGTCCCCCTCACTTCCCCCAGGACTCACCTGGCGGTAGCTGCCCCTGGCCCCCTCCTGTGCCAGGATTTGGGCCTCCAGCGTGGCCTGGTCCTTGTCCAAGAAGAGCCTGAGTTTGCACAGCTCCAGCCAGAGACAAGGGGTGTCCGGGCAGCATGGGCAGCAGAATGAGGTGACGCCCTGGATGGGAATGAGGGGACCCACATCAGCCACCAATTCTCCCCTGCTGTCCCCGACCTACCCTACCCCCATCCCTCCCCAACTGCCTTCCTCCTTAACTCTCCTGAACTCTCCTCCCCTTCCACTGGCACCCCACAACAACCTCCCCTCCCCATCACTCCCTCAACTGGCCCCAAAATCTGCTCTGAAAATCCAGCCCTCTGACTCCCCTCGACTCCTCCCTCCTGCATCCCCTCCTCATGTCCACCTGCCCATGCTCACAGAGCCCCAGGGGACCCCACCACCACGACCTGGAGGGAGAGAGAGGAAGGGGTGAGACAGGGCCCGATCCTCCTGGGAGCTCAGCTACTCCAGCCATTCCCAAGGGATGACCCCAAAGGGCCTCCCGGGGGCAGGGGGAAGGTCCAGGGTCTCACCTGGGCCCCCCTGGGGGAAGATCACCTGGAACTGCTCAGCAGCGCCCACCACTGCCCCGATGCCATTGCAGGCTGCCGGGATCATCTGTCCTGGGCTGGGAAACACACACACACGGCAGGAATCCACCTGCTTTCCCTTTCTGGCCAGCCCCCGAGCCCTGCCGGTGCCCCTCACTCCCGACCTGCAGCCCCTGCTAGCCCAGCCCCCCTTCTCTGCCAGTGCCCCTCACTCCTGACCTGCAGCCCCTGCTAGCCCAGCCTGGGGGTCCCCAGCAGTTCTGCCAGTGCCCCTCAGTCCGGACCCGCAGCCTCCTGCTAGCCCAGCCCTGCCCCACCCAGCCCCGCAGGTGCATTACATTCCTGGCCCAGAGGCTGAGGAAGGGCAACAGGAGCCGGTTGTGCAGGGCAGCTGCAGCTCTCACCAGCTGTCATTAACTGCTGCCAGCAGCACAGTGTGAGCGCCGCAGTTTGTAACGTAAACCCAGCAGAGCTGGAGGGAGCCCAGGGCTGAGCTAGCAGGGGGCTGCAGATTGGGAGTGAGGGGCACCAGCAGAACTGGCAAGGGGAGCCCAGGGCTGGGCTAGCAGGGGGCTGCAGGTTGGGAGTGAGGGGCACCTGCAGAACTGGGGAGGCTGGGCACTGTAGGAAGCAAAAGTGAAAGGGAAAGCGGGTAGATTCCCACGGGGGGGTTCCCAGCCCAGGACAGATGATCCCGGCAGCCTGCAATGGCGTCGGCACAGTGGCGGGCACTCGCTGAGCAGTTCCAGGTGATCTGCCCCCCTGAGGGGTCCCCAGGTGAGACCCTGGCCCCTCCTCTTCCCCTCCCCCTGTGGAGCCCTTGGGATCACCCATGGGGAAGGGCTGAAGCAGCCGAGCTCCGGGGAGGGGTCGGGCCCTGTCTCACCCTCCCCCCCTTTCTCCCTCCAGGTGCGGGGTCCCCTGGGGTGCTGCGAGGACAGGTGTCCTGTGGGCACTGGGTGAGCGTAGCTGGGCTGCGGGGATGGGTGCGGGCACTGCTGGACCAGGTAACCACCCGCCGGGGCCTGGGCAGGGGGGAGGCACAGGGGGGCTGGATCTTCAGAGGAGATTTTGGGGGTGGTTGAGGGAGTGATGGGGAGGCAGGTTGGGTGGGGGGTGCCAAGGGAGTGGGATTGGCTGCGGAGTGACAGGGGACGGGACTTTGAAGGGGAAGGAGTCAGTTGTGGTGATGGGGAAGGGGAGGGGTTGGGGGTGCCAGGGGGATTGGATGTGGGGTGACAGGGGAGGGGGGTTTAAGGGAGAGGGATCAGTTGAGGTGATGGGAAAGGGCGGGGTTAAGGGGTGCCAGGGGGATTGGATGCAGAGTGACAGGGGAAAGGGAGTGGGTTTTAGCAGGGAGGGGTCATTTGGGGAGATGGGGAAGGGGAGGGGTTAGGAGGTGCTAGGGGGATTGGATGAGGAGTGAGAGGGGAAGGGGACAGGGTTCAAGGGGGAGGGGTCAGTTGGGGTGCTGGGGAAGGGGCGCGGGTTCAAGGGGGAGGACACTTGGGGAGGGATGGGGTGGAGTAGGTGGGTGGCCCAGGGCTGCAGGATAGGGGAGAATTGGTGGCCCATCCAGGTCCCCCCATTCCCATCCAGGGCATCACCTCATTCTGCTGCCCCTGCTGCCCGGACACCCCTTGGCTCTGGCAGGAGCTCTGCAAACTCGGGCTCTTCTCAGATGAGGACCAGGCCACGCTGGAGGCCCAAATCTTGGCGCAGGAGGGGGCCAGGGGCAGCTACCGCCAGGTGAGTCCTGGGGGAGGCATGGGGGATCCCAGCCCCCCACCCCAGATGAGTGGGTCTCAGTAGCTAACGATGAATAGATGGATGTGTGTGTCTGGGGCAGGATGGATAGGTGAGTGTATCTGGGGCTGGATGGGTGTGTATGGAGGGCTGTGTATGGGGATGAATGGATGGGTGCGTAGATAGCTAGAGGGGATAGATGAAGATAGATAGAGGGGGTGGATGGAGATAGATTAGACTGAGGGAGCGGATGGGGATCGATAGGGAGAGGGCGGGGGGAGAGAGAGATACTATATTAAAACCTAAGGAAATTCCCAGCCAATAACCTTGTGAAACTGGCTACAATTGTTAAGTCCCCATTTATGGTGTTTTGCGGGGGAAGGGAGGGACATCGCCAACAGGCTGGGCTGGGAGCCCAAGAACTGGAGCACTGAGAGCTCAGAGCACAGAGGTGCCTAACTCCCCGCCATGACTTCCCCCAGTGCCCACGCAGCCAGCACCTTATCCAGCGTCTGGACCCCGGTACCTTGCGCACCCCCTGCCTGCCCTGCTCCCAGCGGGCCGGGGAGCTGTACTGCTTCTGTTGGGGCTGCCGCACGGACTGGAAGGACCCCTTGCCTCAGGGAAAATCCTGCTCCAATCCCCAGTGCCCCCTACAGGCTGCACTTTACGACACCCTGGAGATCCAGGCCCCGGGATCATCTGTCCACGGCTGCCCCTCACTGCGCGCCTGTCCTGAGTGCCACACCCTGGTGAGCCACACTGGGCTAGGCTGCCCCCTGGTGGAGTGCCCCGAGTGCTGGACAGAGTTCTGCTACCGCTGCCTGAGAGACCATCTCGGGGAGGATGCTGACGAGACAGAGTGGGAGCATGACGAGGATGAAGGCCTGGATTACAATAATTACTCGGAGGCCAGCTGCAGTATCGCCGGGAGACAGGAGCTGAACAGGTCCCCCTAGCCCAAGGGAGACCCCAGACTCAACCCCTGCTGTGACCCCTGAGAACTCCCCTCCTGCCTCCCCAAAGCCAGATCCCACCCCATCACACTCAGCCCTGCTCCCAGGTTTGGGGACCTCCCGGGGCCCGACCCCCACTCCTTGCTCACAGGATGCTGGGGGTAGTGCACTGGCTCCTGGGCATCGAGGTGCAGGGAGGAGTAATGCCTCTGCCAGAGACAGGGGTGCAGGCATCTGTGACGAAGTGGGAAATTTCCCTTGTTATGTTGTGAGTCTTACGTGAGTTTTACTGTTTTGCATGAATACTGTGTGTGCCTCAGTTTCTCTGTGTGCTGCACTGATACCTTGGTGGTGGGAATAGGGGTGTGTGACTTTGGCTGAGACCTCTGGGGCAGGTGAAGCTGCTCCAGCCTGCACAGATGCTATGACCCGTGCCCTTCGTAACCTGAGACCCAGGAGGGGAGTGCAACCAGGTGATGAGACAATGACTGCCCGAAGCGAGACAAAGAGGAGGAGGAGAAGCAAGCTGGGTAGTCTGAAGAGGGGGAGTCCAGGCCATCTGGCCCAGAACTCCCCAAGATGGACTTTGCTGAAAGTCACTGATTTCTGTGCTAACAAGTTGTGTTCTACGCTGTGTTCCTGTCGACTAATAAACCTTCTGTTTCACCAGCTGGCTGAGAGTCACTGCTGGCTGCAGGAGTTGGGATGCAGGGCCCTGTGGCTTCCCCAGGAGCCCTGCCCGGGCGGACTCGCTGTGGGAAGCGCACAGTGGGCAGGGGATGCTGAATGCTCCGAGGTCAGACCCAGGAAGGTCGAAGCTGTGTGAGCTTCTTGCCCTGGAGACAGTCTGCTCAGAGAGGGTGGCTCCCCCAGAGTCTTGACTGGCTTCATAGGGAGTAGTTCCAGAGCATCGCCCCGGTGGCTCCGTGACAGGGCTATTGCCCCATCTCTTGGGTATTGGGGTGTAGAGAGAACTGACACCTCTCCTAGCTATTGGGGTGCAGGGGCCATTGCCCCATCTCCTGGGTATTGGGGTGCAGAGAAGACTGACACCTCCCCCAGATACTGGAGTGCAGAGGACATTTCCTCCTCTATAGCCTATTGGAATGCAGTGGGCACTGCCACTTCACCTGGCTGCTGGGGGATAGGACTAGTGGGCCTGTCCCAAGTGCCACACCCTGGTGAGCCACACTGGGCTAGGCTGCCCCCTGGTGGAGTGCCCGGAGTGCTGGATGGAGTTCTGCTACCGCTGCCTGAGGGACCATCTCTGGGAGAACGCTGCCGAAACAGAGTGGGAGCATAATCCTCCACTAGGCCACTAAGGGAGATAAGCCCCCCAGCATCACTGCTCCCCTGTCCTCTAGGCAGGGGTGGGAGTTTTATGGGCCTGTGGTGCCCGTGCTCCAGTAAATTCAGGGCCCTGTGGGTCCAGATCCAGCAATGCTCAGGGCTTGGTCTCTCCCCCGGCCCCGCCTGCCACCCCCATGTGCCTCCCTCCTCCCTGCCTCACCTGCGCCCTGGGCAGAAGGCAGCTGCCACCTGCAGCTGGGCATTGCACTCCCTTGCTGCCCGCCCATGGCAGACTGACTGCTACGCCTGTGGAGGGCGGAGGGGTGGAGGCACAGCGGCATCCCCTCCCCACCCCAGCAGACGACTCTGAGGGGACTTATCCTGTCTGGACCTGCTGAGCAGCAGCCTGGGGCTTGGGTGAGTGTCATGCCGCCCCTGAAGTGCTGACGCTGCACCTCCATGTTGTAGTGGTGAAGGATGGCTCCTTTCATCTTGCTGCCGTCACTGGCCTCGCTGGTATCCCCCAGTTGCTGCCGCTCAGTCACCGTCTGTGGCAGCACCAGCCAACTTGGGAACTCCCCGGCCCACCCAGCACTGCCCTGCTGCAGGGCCTTTCTCTGCTTGATCCACTTTGTCCCCCAGGTCAGGATGGGTAGCTGGATCTTGTGGATGCCCTGCTGCCAACTCCAGCTGCTCCCTCTGCTGTTCCCGCACCCCCTTCTAGCCCCGTTTGAGTCTGGAACCTGCTGCTTAGACTGATCATCCTTCTCCAGCTGTGCCATGATGAGCCTCTCAATCCTCCACCTTCTCTCCACGCAGGTCTGCGATGGTTCTACGTCATTTCTTCATTATTCCCTCTAGTAGGCCCCTTATGGCAAGATGCCTCTGGTGCCTTCTGCAACCAACTGTCTGCTGGGTGCATTTGGTAACCATTCCACCGCTGCCATCACCTGCCGCAGATCCACAGGCAGGTGAGAAATGAGGTGAGGAACCAGGGCCTTTTAAATACTCAAGAGCTTGCTACAAAAAGGGAGCCAGCCTTTTCAGCTCCCCGGTGATGGGGCCTTTCTGGGACCCCTGGCCGGGGAAAGCATGACAGAGCATCTCGTCCCCAGGGGCTAAGCTCCAGGGACGGTGCTGCCATGTGACTTTGGGGAGCTCCAATCCATTGAGCCCCAGACAGCTGGGAGCAATGCTTGCTTCTCCCAGCTAGCTCTGAGGGGGCTAGAGCAGAGGTCTTCATGGCACTGTAGTGAGCACAGAACTGCGAGCTCCTGGCCTGGCCCCCTGTGTTCCCAGACATGGCCCCCGGGGCAGCCAGGAACCTACCACACAGGGTGAAGCCATGGAGCAGAGCAAGGAAGGGAGATTGGTCAGCTTGGCTCGAGCACGTGGACGAAGGCCATCTGACTTCCAAGGGACTGCTCCAAGCCCAGGGTAGTAAGACTTAAAAGACAGAGGATTCCCCTCTAGGCAAAACTTTAAAGTTACAAAAAACAACAACCCAGGAATAAACCTCCCTTTTAGCATAGGGAAAATTCACAAGCTAAAACAAAAGATAATCTAATGCATTTCCTTGCTATTACTTACTATTCCTGTAATATTAGATGCATCATTTCAGTAGGAGCTGGATTACTTGCTTGATCTTTTTTTTTTTTTTTTTTTTTTTTTTCTTTGAGAGAACAGCACCACGGAGCTCAAAGCAAAAACCTTCCCCCACAGATTTGAAAGTATCATCTCCCCTTCTTGGTCCTTTTGGTCAGGTGCCAACTGGTTATTTGAGCTTCATAACCCTTTACAGGTAAAGGAGGATTTTATGCTACCCTGAGCTGTATGTTCATGACAGGGCCTTTCTCTGCTTGATCTACTTTGTTCCCCAGGTCAGGGCTGACTCCATCCAGCCTCTCCACCTTTGTGGTGCCTGGCACCTCCCACCTTAGCACAGCTTGGGAGTGGAGCCCAGAGGTGGCAGCTCCTCCCTGCTGGGTGGCCATCTCCAGCCTTGGGGAACTAGCTTTGGTACCAGCCTCCAACCCATGCTCCAGATGTGCCCCCTCTGTATGTAACTCCCCAGCCTAGGGCCAAGGACCAGCTCTGTGCACTTCAGTCTCCAGGCCCTAGGGCAGCCCCTTGGTGCCCCTTGCCCATCGCCTGCCCCTCTGGGGGGATGGGGAGAAGGCCAGTGTGGGGCGCTGCAGAGACAGAGGGTTCTCTGGTGGCGGGGGCACAGCTATGGTGAGAAAAGAGACACCTACACCCTGGGAAGGGAAGGTGACCCCTGCTTTATAGGAGCTGCCTCCCCCAGGGAGGGAAAGGAGCTTCTGCTCTATAAGGGCTGACCCCCACCCCCCACCCCATGATGGGATCCCTGGGGTAGAAGCTGGAAGTGGGGTGCCACTCTGCCCCCTTCACTCTCCAGCCTGGGCTGTCTCTCAGGATGCTTTGCTAGTGACAGGCAGCAACCCCTCCGGGTGCTATTATCACTCAGCACCACAGCAGGTGGAGCCCTACACCCAGCTAGGTTGCATGAAGGCACCCAAAGCCTCTCATGAATCACACAGTGAAAGGCATCAGCCAATTCCCCCTGGCTCCCTGGCCTTGCACCCCGGAGCTGTACTGTCCTGCCCCGGGCAGAGCCTGACCAGTGTAAGTTTATTATCCAGTCCGCCCCTCCCTCAATGCGGAGAGGATACGCAGCAGCTTTTGTCGCTGAGCGGAGGTTTCCCAAGCACTTCAAGCAAAACACTCTGTTTTAGGTAAAATATAAAACAGGATTATTAGCTACAGAAAGATTGATTTTGAAGTGATTATAAGTGGCAGGCACAAGGACAGCTGGTTTCCAATAAAAATAAAAAAGCGCACAACCTACATTTTAACCCTTATTACAGTAGGCAGGATTTAGATGCAGCAGTGTTTTCACCCCACTGGATGTTACAGTCCTTAATACACAGACTTCTCCCTGAAGCCTGGACCAGTCTTCTCAGATGATCTTTGTCTTCTCAGTGTCCCAGTTGTTTCCAGCATAAGTGGGGGAGGAGACCAAGGCATGCCGCCACTGTTACCTATTTTATATCCTTAGCTTTAGCCATGTGCCTAGAAGACGCTTGCCCAGACATGGCCTGGTGGGCTTCACTGAGTCATTGGATTGAGCACTCCCCCTGGTGTGGTCTTGTGGGGTTGAGGAGTCCCCATTGTGTGGTGCTTGCTCAACTGCCATTGAATTATAAATCCCTTGATTACAACTCCCCTGCTGATTAATGGTCTTGGAGCACCATCCTGGGAGTAGTTTACCTTCTTTGTGTGTCCCTAACAAACTTACAGCATCTCTCAGGAACAACCATATAGCACAATCTCATAACTTGATACATACTAATGATATACACATTTGGACAGAACAATGGGTTTCAGCAGCTAGCTTATAGGGTATGCTTTGTGTGAAACATATAATCATATGACAATGGTGAATATGGGGGTTCCAGGGTGCTGCTTTGAGGCACAGAGTGCCCCAGGAGAGGAAGGGCCTTTCACTCAATAGGGACATCTGGGTGAGGTCCCCTTGTCTCCCTCCCCTTCCCCAGTCACTGCTGCCCACAGAACAGGGCTCCAGGAGGACCCACCCACCCACTGCCAGGGCCACACCTGGGGAGATTTGGGAAGTGCCCCCTCCCCGTGGCACCTGTTGCAGACTCCAATAGACTCCAACAGGAGAGCCCCTTTGCACAAAGTCCAGGGAGCATTAGCTGACTAGTGGGATGCTAGTATCTTTTCAGTCAACTTTTTAACCTGAGCAGGATTTCTCAAATCCAGATGCTCACCTATTCTTAACCAGCCGACAATTTATTAATGCACCCAGAACCACATTAATACATAATAAGCAGTTCAACCTTAAATGTAGGCACAATTGCCTGGATGTGCTATACACACAATACAGTCCCACAAGCAGTGCTCCCAGAGTAGAGTTGCGGTTCAGCAGTTATACCAGGGAACAATGCGAGTTTACTTACAATCATTAATTCTCAGTTCTTTAGTATCTCCCACATTGCTCACACTGCCCAGGTGCACTTTCCTGAGGTGCTTTGAAGAGGTTGGTTACTTCTCTTTGACTACATTGGTCCAAAGGGGACAGGGTTAGAATATTAAAAGCTTAAAACAATTCATTTCAACCTCTCTGAAGTGAATTTGCTTGGACTTATAAAGGAGTTAAAATCTAACATATGGCTATCATAGACAATTAGGGTTGGAAGAGCGCTCAGGAGGTATCTAGTCCAACCCCCTGCTCAAAGTAGGACCAACCCCAACTAAATCATCCCAGCCAGGGCTTTGTCAAGCTGGGCCTTAAAAACCTCTAAGGAAGGAGATTCCACCTCCTCCCTAGGGAACCCATTCCAGTGCTTCACCACCCTCCTAGTGAAACAGTGTTTCCTAATATCCAACCTAGACCTCCCCCACTGCTACTTGAGACCATTGTTCCTTGTTCTGTCATCTGCCACCACTGAGAATAGCTGACCTCCATCCTCTTTGGAACCCCCTTCAGGTAGTTGAAGGCTGCTATCAAATCCCCCCTTTTCTCTCCTAAATAAACCCAGTTGCCTCAGCCACTCTTTGTAAGTCATGTGCCCCAGCCCCCCTAATCATTTTTGTTGCCCTCTGCTGGACTCTCTCCAATTTGTCCACATCCTTCTTGTAGTGGGGGGCCCAAAACTGGATGCAATATTCCAGATGGGGGGAGGGATAGCTCAGGGGTTTGAGCATTGGCCTGCTAAACCCAGGGTTGTGAGTTCAATCCTTGAGGAGGCCACTTAAGGGTTTGGGGAAAAAAATTGGTCCTGCTAGTGAAGGCAGGGGGCTGAATTCAAAGACCTTTCAAGGTCTCTTCCAGTTCTAGGAGATGGGTATATCTCCAGTTATTACTTTTATTATGTGGCCTCACCAGTGCTGAATAGAGGGGAATAATCACTGCCCTCCATTTAGGCAAGAGTTAAACATTCAGTTAGCAGCTGAGACAAACCGACGTGACTAATGTAGCCCTTCTGCCCATCAGAGTTGACAGCAACAAGGGCCTGGTTCAGTATCTAGGGGTTCCGTTTCAATAACGCAAATGCAAAACCAGCTCGAGCCCCCACCCAGTGACCTGGGACAATTACATACCACCCCCCTGGGTGCCTCTAAGAGGCAATACTTCCCCTCTCGCAAGCACGGAGTCTGAGTGTAGCAAGATCCTTTTAATAAAGGAGGAAAACATTGTGGCATTATGTTGGGGAAACACCAAAAACAGGATTCATAACACAAACCATGAGCAAAAGCCTTACCCCCAAGTAAGTTTGGCAGTGTCCTTAAGTCCAGCAACCCCACAGTCACCCCCACTCACAGTTTCTGTCTTTGGTCAGTGCAGCCCCCAGAGTTCAGAAGTTCACCTGCAGAGTTTACCTCCCAGACTGGGTGGAAGTGGGGGGAGGTCTGGAGGACAGCTTACATGCTCCACTGCTCAGGTCAACGGTCAATTGCCATACCTCTCAGCAGGGTTCTGCTACAGTTTTCACCGCCAGCTGCTCCTCTCTGCTAGCCATCCTGCTAGCCGCTCACCAATATGTCTTCAGCCCCCCACTTAACACAGCTCTCAGTAACTTTAGCTCTTTAGTGAGGTCAGCTGTTAGTAGGGGAGGCCCAGGGCTGGCACACTCAGAACCACTTGCCCAAAGTAGGTCTACTGCTTAGACCTAGGAATCAGTGGTTTCAACTCTGCAGCATGTAACAAGACTCCTAATGGAGTCAAAATTAGCTCTGTCATTACATAGTAGTGAGAGGAGGGCATCAAAGTACAGTTTGGGGCCCTCCAAGGGGGCCTACACTACCAGATACCAGGCCTCTCTCAGTTCACTGGGCTCTGGAACCCATGTCCCTTGCCGAGCGAGTGTTACTTAGTTGAGGGCGAGTCCCTCTCATAAAATGCCCAGTACAGTTCTACTGTCCTTGATTCCATAATCAGGATAACAACCCTTCATTACTCTTGCTCCAATAACAAAGGGACTAGGGCTCCCACAGCAGCCAAAGTGACCATTTGGGCAAGCCGTCCCTCCATGGGAGTGCCCATGCAACCAAGATCAGCCCCTGAAGTCCTTTTCCACAGCTCACCACCAGATGTCAGGGTAGAGCTCATTCTGACCCCTTACACTAACAAGCAGAAATACCAGAGGCCCAAGGACAGTGGCAGCTGTAAACACTGGATAGACTTGCATGGTCAGATGTTCGCCCAGTAACTCGACCTCTCGGTAAGAAAGAACAGTACAAACCCCTGCCACAGCTCTCTGGATATCTGTGAACACTCACCCCACTCCACCCCTTCACCTTAAGGTGGTCATAGATAATTGATATAATCAAAATAGTTTTATGCGTATGTTCTGCTACTGTCATTATCATGGTCTCTCGCTCTCTGAAACAATGTTTGTCTCTGTAAGTACAAGATAAATACAAATTAAATGATAAGAAAAATGTATTTAATTGGTCACTGTAGGACTATACTTTTGAAGCTGTTTATCAGTTTTCCTGGTACAGTGAATAAACCACTTCAGTATTGTTTGTGCCTGCCTGATTCTTGGGGAAAAGAATCTCCTTGCTTCACACCTTGATCTGCTGGCAATGCTCCTACTAATGCAACCCAATATGCCATTAGCCTTCTGGCAACAAGGGCGCACAGTTGACTAATATCCAGCTTCTCGTCCACTCTAATCCCCAGGTCCTTTACTGCAGAACTGCCTGCCGCTTAGCCAGTCGATCCCCAGCCTGTAGCAGTGCATGGGATTCTTTCATCCTAAGTGCACTTGCCCTTGTTGAACCTCATCAGATTTCTTTTGGCCCAATCCTCCAATTTGCCTAGGTCAATCTGGACCCTATCCCTACCCTCCAGCGTATCTACCTCTCCCCCCAGCTTCGTGTCATCCACGAACTTACTGAGGGTGCAATCCATCCCATCATCCAGATCATTGATAAAGATGTTGAACAAAACCAGCCCCAGGACCGACCTGTGGGGCACTCTGCTGTCAACTAGACATCAAGCCGTTGATCACTACCTGTTCAGCCAGACAATCTAGCCAGCTTTCTAGCCACCTGATAGGCCATTCATCCAATCCATACTTCTTTAACTTGCTGGCAAGAATACTGTGGGAGACCGTATCAAAAGCTTTGCTAAAGTCAAGGTATATCATATCCACCGCTTCCTCCATATCCACAGAGCCAGTTATTTCATCATAGAAGGCAATCAGGTTGGTCAAGCATGCTTTCCCTTGGTGAATTCATGTTGTCTGTTCCTGATCACCTTCCTCTCCTACAAGTGCTGCAGAATGGATTCCTTGAGGACCTGCTCCATGATTTTTCCAGGGACTGAGGTGTAGTTCCCTGAATTATTCTTCTTCCCTTTTTAAAAGATGGGCACTATATTTGCCTTTTTCCAATCGTCCAGGACCTCCCCCAATTGCCATGAGTTTTCAAAGATAATGTCCAATGACTCTGCAATCACATCAGCCAATTCTTTCAGCGCCCTCGGATGCATTGCATATTGCCCCATGGACTTGTACATGTCCAGCTTTTCTAAATAGTCCTTAACCTGTTCTTTCACCACTGAAGGCTGCTCACCTCCTCCCCATACTGTGTTGCCAGTGCAGCGGTCTGGGAGTTGACCTTTTCTGAGAAGACCAAGGCAAAAAAAGCGCTGAGTACTTCAGCTTTTTCCAAACCATCTGTCACTAGGTTGCCTCCCCCATTCAGTAAGGGTCTCACACTTTCCCTGACCACCTTCTTGTTGCTAACATACCTGTAGAAACCCTTCATGTTACCCTTCACATCCCTTGCTAGCTGCAACTCCAATTTTACATTGGCCTTCCTGATGACACCCCTGTAGGCTCGAGCGATATTTTTATACTTCTCTCTAGTGAGGTCTCACTAGGGAGCATTGACTCAGCAAAATAAGTCATAAGTATTGATATTAAGAACAGAAGGGGAAATATAATCTTTGAGATGGAATCTCCACTTTTCCACTTGGCACGGAGATTGGGGAGAGTCCTTGCCACACAGCTGCTTCAGGAGTCGCTCACATTTAGGATTCTGCTGCTTCTTGTGTTGGGCTTAGTCAACTCTCCTAAGCACCTGGTGACCTCAGTTTACATGTCCTGGTTTCAGGGCTCATTGGAGGGGGGCCACTCTCTGGGTACGTCTACACTACGGGATTATTCCGAATTTACATAAACCGGTTTAACAAAACAGATTGTATAAAATCGAGTGTGCGCGGCCACACTAAACACATTAAATCGGTGGTATGCGTCCACGGTCCGAGGCTAGCATCGATTTCTGGAGCATTGCACTGTGGGTAGCTATGCCGTAGCTATCCCATAGTTCCCGCAGCCTCCCCCGCCCCTTGGAATTTCCGGGTTGAGATCCCAGTGCCTGATGCGGCAAAATCATTGTCGCAGGTGGTTCTGGGTAAATGTCGTCAGTCACTCCTTCCGCTGGGAAAGCAACGGCAGACAAGCATTTCGTGCCTTTTTTCCCTGGATTGCCCTGGCAGATGCCATAGCATGGCAATCATGGAGCCTGTTTAGCCTTTTGTGACTGTCACCGTATGTGTACTAGATGCCACTCACAGAGGCGATTCAGCAGCGCTACACAGCAGCATGCTTTTGCTTTTGCATGATAGCAGAGATGGTTACCAGCCATATTGTACCATCTACCATACCATAAATTGGTAATAAGATGATCGTGGCTACCAGTCCTTTTGCACTGCTCCATCTGTTGCTGTCATAAGTGCCCCTGGCTGCTCTTAGCCAGGGGTGCAAAAGCCAAAATTGGGAATGACTCCCTGAGTCAATCTCTCCTTTTTGGTATCTAAAAATAGAATCAGTCCTGCCTAGAATATGGGCAAGTGTACTAGAGAACCACTGTATCATAGAACGAGAGAGCACAGCTGCTCTGTGTCAGATCCTGCAGAAATTATGAGCTGTATGCTATTCACAGGGGGTGCTCCTGCAACAACCCCACCTGTTGATTCCGTTCTTCCCTCAGCCTTCCTGGGCTACTGTAGCATTGTCCCCCCACTTGTGTGATGAAGTAATAAAGAATGCAGGAATAAGACACAGTGACTTGTTAGTGAGATATGAGTGGAAGGCAGCCTCCAGCTGCTATGATAGTCCAGACAGGACATTAAGGAGTGTGTAGGAGAGGAACCCAGCATCCCTCTGCTAGTCCAGGGGCAATTGAAACTTTTCTTTACACATGAAGGGTGGGGGCTGATGGAGCTCAGCCCCCTGTTGCTATGATGACGATGGTTATCAGCCATACTATACCATCTACCAGGAAAAATTAGGGCCAGGCACCCTTGATTGACCTTACTGATGCTAGTCAGCATGGTTACCAGTCCTTTTGCACTGCCCCATGTGCCAATAGCCTGATGATGAGGACGGATACCAGTTGTTTTGTACCATCAGCCATCCATAGCGTGGGGGGAGCAAGGATGTTGGTGTTGAGTGCTGCACCATCGCGTCTATCTGCAGCATTCAGTAAAGATAGGGTGACATGTAAAAGAGTCAAGAGAGGATTGTTTTCCCTTTCACTTCTGGGGGTGGGTGGGGGTGTGCGTAAATTGCCTAGCTATGCCCTGACCCACCGCGGACACTGTTTTTGACCCTAGAAGCATTTGGAGCTCAGCCAAGAATGCAAATGCTTTTCAGAGACTGCAGGAACTGTGGGATAGCTTGAGTCCTCCAGTCCATGAGCGTCCATTTGATTCTTTGGCTTTCCGTTACGCTTGTCACGCAGCAGTGCGCTGAGTCCCTGCTATGGCATCTGTCTGGAGATATTTAAAAAATGATTTTGAGCGCTGATAGAACAGATTTGCCTGCCCTTACAGCGATCACGTACGCATGGTCCATGCGGGAGCTCTTTCTTTATTTTGATTTTTAACTGCATCACCACCCGTGCTGATCGGAGCTCCACGCTGGGCAAACAGGAAATATTCAAAAGTTCGCGGGGCTTTTCCTGTCTACCTGGCCACTGCATCTGAGTTCAGATTGCTGTCCAGAGCGGTCAGTGGTGCACTGTGGGATACCGCCCGGAGGCCAATACCGTCGATCTGCGGCCACACTAACCCCAATCCGATATGGTAATACCGATATTAGCGCTACTCCTCTCGTTAGGGAGGAGTACAGAAACCGGTTTAAAGAGCCCTTTATACCGATATAAAGGGCCTCTTAGTGTGGACGGGTGTGGCGTGAAATCGGTTTTACGCTCCTAAAACCGGTTTAAACGCGTAGTGTAGACCAGGCTTCTGATTCCCATTGGACACGTGCCAAGGGAGTGCTTAGGTTTTAGCTCTTTCATTTCTTTGTCGTTTCCATTGGTATCCAGTAGATGGCGCTGGTGTATAACAGATGTCTTCAATCCTTTTCTTATCGGGGGGGCATTTTAAGTTTGATTCATTTCCAGGATTGTATTTCATTACTTGTCCCTGCCATCATTTGGGATCCTCCTTCTAAGGGTACGTCCATACTACCCGCCCGGATCGGCGGGTAGCAATCGACTTCTCGGAGTTCGATATATCGCGTCTCATCTAGACGCGATATATTGAACTCCGAACGTGCTTCCGTCGACTCCGGAACTCCACCACCGCGAACGGCGGTGGCGGAGTCGACGGGGGAGCCGCGGACGTCGATCCCGCGCCGTGAGGACGGCTATTCGCGTAACTGAAGTTGCGTACCTTAGTTCGACCCCCCCCCAGTGTAGACCAGGCCTAAGTAATTTTTCTTAATATCCCAAAGTTCTACCCTGGTTGATATCTTTCAACATTTCCCAGACAAAGCCTATCAGAGCCGTAGGGCGAATCGGGGCAACTGCTCTGGGCCCTGTCCTGATGGGTGGTGGGTGAACCCTCATTTTGGGAAGACAAGCCTGCCGGCCCTGCCCCTTCTGCCCAAGGCTCTGCCCCCCCACACCGGAGCTCCAAATGCCCCTCCCACCCTGTAAAAGGAGAAGCCCTGACTCTGAGGGGGCCCCACAACCGGATGAGCCCTGGCCCACCCACTCCAGCCACATCGGGCTGATCCTTTGTCACCGGCCCCCCCGACCCACCCCACCCCATCCAAGCACCAGGCTGAGCTGCTGGCCTCCCCACCCCTGAGCCCCCCTCCCCCTGCCAGAGTCGGGCCAAGTCACCGGCCTCCCTGAGCGCCAGGCAAGGCCGAGCCGCTGGCCTTCCCTAGCACTGGGCCAGCCCCAGCGGCAAGCTGGGCTGGGCTGGGCCGAGCCATCAGCCTCCCCCAGCACCATGCCGAGCCACTGTGCCCTGAGTGCCTGCCGGGCTGAGTCAGGCAGAGTCGAGCCAGGCCGAGCCGCCATCCCCCTAGCACCACCTCCTTCTGCCCGTGAAGGCCACATTCCCCGCACTGAGCTGCCAGCCCCAGCAACCAGCCGAGCCTGCTCCGTCCACTGGTTGTCGGTTCTCCACGTCCCTCCTCACTCCCCCGTCCCAAGGAGGAGGAATGCAGCGAGTAGTGGGGATGGGAGGTGGTGTGGAGTGGAGGAGGTGGTGGGGGTCTCAGGGAAGGGCTGGGGCCACCGCAGCCCAGGTGTCTGGCAGTGGGTCGGCGGCAGCACCATGGAAGGCCAGTGCGATTGGCCAGCGCGGTTGATCCCAGAAGAGACAAATCCGTCACTTCTGCCCCGGGCCCCACATCCCCCTAGGGATGGCCCTGTTGCCTATTATTCTCAAGTGCAACAGTTATTTACAATTAAAACCTCCCCTACTTTGTTTCGATTTTAAGTCGAATTTATCAGTGTTACCTTGATTTAACCCTGGACCCGTCCACACGACAAAGCCCTTTTTTTCGATTTAAAGGGCTCTTTAAATTGATTTCTTTACTCCACCTCCAACGAGGGGATTAGCGCTGAAATTGGCCTTGCCAGGTCGAATTTGGGGTAGTGTGGACTCAATTGGACAGTATTGGCCTCCGGGAACTATCCCAGAGTGCTCCATTGTGACCGCTCTGGACAGCACTCTCAACTCAGATGCACTGGCCAGGTAAATAGGAAAAGCCCTGCGAACTTTTGAATTTCATTTCCTGTTTGGCCAGCGTGGCGAGCTGATCAGCACAGGTGACCATGCAGAGCTCATCAGCAGAGGTGACCATGGAGTCCCAGAATCACAAAAGAGCTCCAGCATGGACCATACAGGAGGAACTGGATCTGATCGCTGTATGGGGAGACAAATCCGTGCTAGCTGAACTCCGTTCCAGTAAAGGAAATGCCAAAACATTTGAAAAAGTCTCCAAGGGCATGAAGGACAGAGGCTATAACAGGGACCCGCAGCAGTGCCACGTGAAAATTAAGGACCTAAGGCAAGCCTACCAAAAAAACAGAGAGGCAAACAGCCGCTCCGGTCAGAGCCCCAAATATGCCGCTTCTATAATTAGCTGCATGCCATTCTAGAGGGTGCAGCCACCAGTACCCCAACCCTGTGCTTTGACTCCATCAATGGAGTAGGATGCAACACGGAAGCAGGTTTTGGGGACGAGAAAGATGAGGAGGAGGAGGTTGAAGATAGCTCACAGCAAGTAAGCGAAGAAACTGGTTTCCCCAACAGCCAGGATCTATTTCTCGCCCTGGACCTGAAGCCAGTAACCCCTGAACCCACCCAAGGCTCCCTCCCAGACCCGCCAGGCAGAGAAGGGACCTCTGGTGAGTGTACCTTTGTAAATATTAGACATGGTTTAAAAGCAAGCATGTTTAATCATTAATTTGCCCTGGCATTCGCGGCCAGTACAGCTACTGGAAAAGTCTGTTAACGTGTCTGGGGATGGAGTGGAAATCCTCCAGGGACATCTCCATAAAGCTCTCCTGGATGTACTCTCAAAGCCTTTGCAAAAGGTTTCTGGGGAGGGCAGTGTTATGTCCTAGGGGCAGCCGGTGTAGGAAGCAATCACTTGAGGCCAGAGAGCAGACAGCTAACCAAAACCTCCATTTTATTTACAGAAACAGAGAGCTCACTCAGCCGATTGAAACCGGCTGAGCTATCCCTTAATAGTCTAACTCAGTTGCCATAGTAACAAAACCCATGACAACCAAATACACAACATATTCTCCCCCCCCTAATAAGAACATCCCCTAAATAAAACACACACTAAACTAGAGAAGGAGGGTAGACTGCCTCCATTCCCGGCTAAACCCTGGGGATTATTTTGCCCCATAACCGTGGGTTCGCCCTAACTAAAGATCCAGCCGATGAGGAGGCCTTCTGTCTCTAGGTGGATTACGGCGAACTTCTGGTGTTGTTGCACCCGAAAGTACTAGGGGCTCAGGGTCCGCAGCACGAATAGGTGAGGAGGTGGTATCAGCTCGTGCTGGGCAAAGGGGTATCTCAGCTGCCGGCAGTAATGGAGGAGAACAGTCAGGAACAGGTGACTCATGATTCGGTGTCTCACCAGGAGGGGTGAAGTCAGACCCCTCAACTGCAGATGGGTCCTGAAGACTGGCATGACCTGGCAACAGCTGATCTACATGTCGCCGCCAGGTAAGATTCTCTGCAGTCCGGACTGTATAGGAAACAGGTCCTGTTTGAGTGATGACTGTGGCCGGGACCCATTTAGCTCTGGAAGTATAATTCCGAGCCAAAACTGGCTGCCCTGGGCTAAAGGTTCGGTCTTTTGCTCTGGGTGCCCGTCTGATTACTTGATATTGCTGCTGATGTTGCACAGTTTGTCTGGGTTCAGAAGGTTTCAGCAGATCAAAGCAAGTGCGCAGCTGTCGTCCCATCATTAGAAAGGCTGGGGAAGCCTGGGTTGTAGCATGAGGTGTGTTTCTATAGGAAAGTAAGAAGGTATCCAGACGCTTTTGAATGGAGTGTTGTCCCTTTGCTGATTTCAAAGCGTTTTTCATTGTCTGCACAAATCTTTCAGCTAATCCGTTGGTGGACGGATGATATGGTGCTGACGTGATGTGGTGTATCCCATTTGCCTTCATAAAATTTTGAAACTCCTGAGAGACGAACTGCGGTCCGTTGTCGCTCACAAGTTGTTCTGGCAGACCAAAACGACTAAAGAGTCCTCGTAGTTTTTGGATAGTACTCTCTGCAGTAGTGGACTGCATTATAGAGACTTCTGGCCAATGGGCATCTACTGCCACCAAGAACATGCTTCCTTCAAGGGGGCCAGCAAAGTCAACGTGAATACGTTGCCACGGGTTTTCAGGCCAGTCCCATGGGTGTAGGGGTGCCCACTGGGGTGCATTTCTTACACTCTGACATGACATACAAGCTTTTGCCTTCTATTCAATAGCACTGTCCAATCTAGGCCACCAAAAATAGCTTCGTGCAATTTCCTTCATGCGCACTATTCCACAGTGACCGGAATGTAGCTGTTCTAACATCTGTGATCTCAGGGGTGGTGGAATAATGACACGCCTCCCCCACAACAAACAACCAGATTGGACCGATAACTCCGTCCGCCTGGACATGTAGGGAACAAGGTCGGGTGAGACCGGAGAGGTTTGTCGAGATTTTCCATGCATCACCAGGTCCATAACTTGGGACAATACTGGGTCAACGCGGGTTGCCTTCTTTATCTGAGTAGCAGTGTGGCTAACTGTGAGATGAACTTTCCATAATAGTTCAGTAGTCCTAGAAATGAGCGTAGCTGGCTTACATTTCGAGGTGGGGGAGCCTCCACAATAGCTTTAACTTTTGCAGGGGCCTTATGAAGACCTGCAGAATCGATGATGTGTCCCAAATATTCAACAGAGGGCTTGAAGAATTCACACTTGTCTTTGCGAACTCGTAGGCCATACTCTTCCAGTCTTTGTAGGGTAGCCTCTAAATTCTTTAAGTGATCCTCTTCATTTCTTCCAGTGACCAGGATATCATCCAGATAGCACTGAACTCCTGACAAGCCACACAAGATCTGGTCCATAGCCCTCTGGAACAGGGCGGGAGCCGATGTGATTCCGAAGGGTAGGCGACAGTATCGATAAAGCCCCTTATGAGTCACAATAGTCAACAGCTCTTGGGACTTTTCATCGACGTGCATCTGTAAATATGCTTGACTCAGATCAATCTTACTGAACTTTTGTCCCCCAGCCAGGCCTGCGAAGAGGTCATCGATGCGGGGAAGCGGGTATTGCTCTGCACACAACACTGGGTTGACAGTGACTTTAAAATCACCGCAAATCCGGAGAGAGCCATCTTTCTTCACTATTGGAACGATAGGAGTGGCCCATGAGCTATGGGTAACTGGTATTAGGACTCCATTGGTGACCAGGTGCTCCAGGTCTGCTTCAACTTTTGGCCTGATGGCATATGGCACAGTTCGGGCTTTCAGATATTTTGGTGGACTGCCAGGTTTAATGTTCAATGTCACAGTGATTCCCTTCATACTTCCCAAATCATCTCCAAAAACAGCAGCATGTTTCCTTAGTATAGGGGTTAGCCTGGTTTCTTCTTTAGTCATCCGGTGCACTTCTGCCCAGTTCAGCTGAATCTTCCCAAGCCAAGACCTACCCATTAAGGCTGGGTAGTCACCTCTCACCACAAACAGTGGCAGTTTAGCCGCCTGTCCATTGAGCTCCACCTTAACATCAATAGTGCCCAACATGGGCACAGCTTCACCTGTATACGTCTTCAGAACAGTTTTTGTTGCCTTAAGCGGAAGATGCTGTAGCTTTTCCTTATACACAGTCTCAGGAACCAGCGAGACAGCTGCACCGGTGTCTAGTTCCATGCGTATAGGTTTGCCCTCCAATAAGGGGGTTACCCAGTATTCATGTGAGCCCGCTGCCAAAGACAAAACATGCAGTGGCACTTCCTCTTGTGAGGAGGTGTCACCTTGATCATCCTAGGTCTGCTCTAGGGTATGCAAGGTTCCTCTTTTTGTCGGCCAGACCACAGGCCTCTTTTTCTTTTGTTTACAGGCATACTCAATGTGTCCCTTTTTGCCACAGTGTCGACACACCAGGTCCTTACACCAGCATTCTGATGCCTGGTGACCCAGCTTACCACAGCGGTAAATTCTTGACTCTGCACCGTTTTGTGGGTCAGTTCTTGTGACACTTTTTGCACCCTAGGGGATGCACCGATGTATTGTGCCTCCCTTGTAGCCAGTTCCATGGAGACAGCAATATCAACAGCCTTCTGTAATGTAAGCTGAGCCTCTGTCAGTAGGCGCTTCCGTATAGTTTCACTGCAGAGGCCACACACTAACCTGTCACGCAGGGCATCATTTAACATCTCTTTAAATTCACAGTGTTCTGCTAGCTTTTTTAAAATGGCTACAAATTGTACAACTGTTTCATCTTCCTTTTGGTCTCTTTTGTGGAACCTATATCTTTCAACAATTACCAGTGGTTTTGGGGAGAAATGAGACCCCAGGATTTCCACAATGTCACTGTAAGATTTAGTCTCAGGCTTAACAGGGTGTAGTAAGCTGCGTAGCAGAGAGTAGGTTTTAGCCCCTACAACAGTTAAGAATATTGGCACCTTCTTCGCTTCTGTAATGTCATTTGCAATACCAAAAAGCTCAAAACGCTCAGTATACACATGCCACTGCTCTGTATTCTCATCAAAAGGCTCCAGGGGCCTGGTCAGAGTAGCCATGATATTTAGTTTCACTTTCACAGTCAGTGCAAACAAGCAGCTTTTTTTCTTTGTTTGGTCTTTACCTTGACTTCTACTTCCTTCTGTTACTGGAGCAGCACCAGGATCCCACCCTCGTCGCCAGTGTTATATCCTAGGGGCAGCCGGTGTAGGAAGCAATCACTTGAGGCCAGAGAGCAGACAGCTAACCAAAACCTCCATTTTATTTACAGAAACAGAGAGCTCACTCAGCCGGTTAAAACCGGCTGAGCTATCCCTTAATAGTCTAACTCAGTTGCCATAGTAACAAAACCCATGACAACCAAATACACAACAGGCAGCCTTATTCCATCCTCCATGGTAGGACACTTTACAACACCAAGCCAGCAGCATGTAGTTGGGAATCATTGCAGAACAAAGCATGGCAGCGTATGGTCCCGGTGTTTGCTGGCATTCAAACAACATCCGTTCTTATCTCTCTGTGTTATCCTCAGGAGAGTGATATCATTCATGGTCACCTGGTTGAAATAGAATGGTTTTATTAAGTGGACATTCAGAGGTGCCTGTTCCTGCTGGGCTGTTTGCCTGTGGCTGAACAGAAATGTTCCCTGCTGTTAGCCACGTGGTCAGGGGAGGGCTGAAGCCATCAAAATGCGACCTTGTAACGAAAGCACATGTGCTATGTAATGTTAACAGCAAGGTTTACTGTGAAAGAGCGTAGCCATTGTTCTATAAAATGTGTCTTTTGAACTACCACTCTCCCTTTTTTTTCCTCCACCAGCTGCATATGTTTCTCCTTCCCAGAGGCTAGCGAAGATTAGAAGGCAAAAAAAATGCACTCGGGAGGAAATGTTCTCTGAGCTCCTGCTGTCCTCCCACACTGACAGAGCACAGCAGAATGCGTGGAGGCAGACAATGTCAGAGTGCAGGAAAGCACAATATGAATGTGAGGAGAGGTGGCGGGCTGAAGAGAGTAAGTGGCGGGCTGAAGATGATAGGTGGCGTCAGCTTGCTGACAGAAGGCAGGAGTCAATGCTCAGGCTGCTGGAGCATCAAACTCATATGCTCCAGCGTATGGTTGAGCTGCAGAAAAGGCAGCAGAAGCACAGACCACCGCTACAGCCCCTGTGTAACCAACCGCCCTCCTCCCCAACTTCCATAGCCTCCTCACCCAGACGCCCAAGAACATGGTGGGGGGGTCTCCAGCCACCCAGCCACTCCACCCCAGAGGATTGCCCAAGCAATAGAAGGCTGGCATTCAATAAGTTTTAAAGATTTTAAGTTTTAAAGTGCAGTGTGACCTTGTCCTTCCCTCCTCTCCCACCCCTCCCAGGCTATCTTGGCAGTTAACACTCTATTTGTGTGATGAATTAATAAAGAATGCATGAATGTGAAGCAACAATGGCTTTATTGCATCTGCAAGTGGTGATCGAAGGGGGGACGGGAGGGTGGTTAGCTTACAGGGAAGTAGAGTGAACCGGGGGATGGGGTCATCAAGGAGAAACAAACAGAAGTTTCACACCATAGCCTGGCCAGTCAAGAAACTGGTTTTCAAAGCTTCTCTGTTGCACACCGCGCCCTCCTGTACTCTTCTAACCGCCCTGGTGTCTGGCTGCATAGCGGCCAGGCAATTTGCCTCAACCTCCCACCCTGCCATAAACATCTCCCCCTTACTCTCACAAATATTGTGGTTCACACAGCAAGCAGTAATAACAATAGGAATATTGGTTTCGCTGAGGTCTATCAGAGTCAGTAAACTGCTCCAGTGCACTTTTAAATGTCCAAATGCACATTCTACCACCATTCTGCACTTGCTCAGCCTATAGTTGAACAGCTCCTGATTACCGTCCAGGCTGCCTGTGTACGGCTTCATGAGCCATGGTATTAAGGGGTAAGCTGGGTCCCCAAGGATAACTATAGGCATTTCAACATCCCCAATGGTTATTTTCTGGTCTGGGAAGAAAGTCCCTTCCTGCAGCTTTTGAAATTGATGCCCGACTGACCAGTAGCTGTCTGGTGTTGCAAGCTTCCACGGGGCTATCGCCACTCACATTTCAACACCTGAGGGCTGCTCTCATCTTGGTATTCTGGTGCTTCAGGGCAGGGGAAAGCAAGTCACAAAGTTCCATGAAAGTGCCCTTACGCATGCGGAAGTTTCGCAGCCTCTGGGAATCGTCCCAGACCTGCAACACTATGCGGTCCCACCAGTCTGTGCTTGTTTCCTGGGCCCAGAATCTGCGTTCCAAGGCATGAACCTGCCCCATTAACACCATGATGTGCACATTGCCAGGGCCCGTACTTTCTGAGAAGTCTATGTCCTCATCACTCTCGTTACCGCACTGCCGTCGCCTCCTCTCCTGGTTTTGCTTTGGCAGGTTCTGGTTCTGCATATACTGCAGGATAATGTGCGTGGTGTTTACAGTGCTCAGAATTGCCGCGGTGATCTTAGCAGGCTCCATGTTCCCAGTGCTATGGCGTCTGCGCTGAAAAAAGGCGCGAGACGATTGTCTGCCATTGCTCTGACAGAGGGAGGGGCGACTGATGACATGGCTTACAGGGAATTAAAATTAACAAAGTGAGTGGCTTTGCATCAAGGAGAAACACAAACAACTGTCACACAGAATTGCCCCCTCAAGGACTGAACTCAAAACCCTGGGTTTAGCAGGCCGTTGATTTCACGGAGGGAGGAAGGGGGGAAGCAAATGAATACAAAACAAATCGGGTCCATTTCTTGTTTTGATCCACTCCATCTATCTTTTACATCTTAGGCTGGCAGCAGATGGTGCAGTACGACTGCTAGCCATCGTCATCTCCTGGGTGCTCGGCAGAAGACGGTGCAGTATGACTGCTAGCCATTGTCATCTCCTGGGTGCTCGGCAGAAGATGCTGCATTACGATTGCTAGCCATCGTCATCTCCTGGCTGCTCATCAGAAGATGGGAATGACCTGGCTGAGTCACTCCCATGTCTGCCCAGGTGCCCCGACCAACCTCACCGAGGTCGGCTAAAAGAGCACCCAGGAGTACGACGATGACAGATACCAGTCGTAATGCACCATCTGCTGCCAAAAGGCAATGAGCTGCTGCTGTGTAGCAATGCAGTCCAATGTCTGCCAGCACCCAGGAGACGTACAGTGATGGTAAGCTGAGTGGGCTCCATGTTTGCCGTGGTATGGCGTCTGCACAGGTAACCCAGAAAAAAAGGCTTGAAACGAATGTCTGCTGTTGCTTTCACGGAAGGAGGGAGGGAGAGGGGCGCCTGACGACATGTACCCAGAACCACCCGCGACAATGTTTTTGCCCCATCAGGCATTGGGATCTCAACCCAGAATTCCAATGGGCAGCAGAGATTGCGGGAACTGTAGGATAGCTACCCACTGCTACCCACAGTGCAACACTTTGGAAGTCGACGCTAGCTTCGGTACTGTGGACACAGTTCGCTGACTTAATGCACTTAGAGCATTTTGTGTGGGAACACATGCAATTGACTGTATAAAAACGATTTCTAAAAAAAGACTTCTATAAATTCGACCTAATTTTGTAGTGTAGACATACACTAATAGAACAAGAAAAATCTTCCACATACAGAAGGATGTGGATCTGAATCGCAAGGCAAACAAATGTGCAGATTCTAATTTGGGGTGAAAGATTATTCTCAGTTTATTTGATTTACAAGGAACACCATGTAGTTTGTAATTTGGGGTGAAAACCTGTGGCTTGGATTTCTTGGGGGAACAGCTTATCCAGGTTGACCTTTGATCTTACAGCCACATTTCTAGATTAATTTGCAGCTTCCCCACCCATCTCTTCTTGATCCAGTCAGTGTACAATGGCCACTTTGCATAGGAAAAGTGACCCTTGCTTGAAAACTTGGAGTTATTTTAACTAGGCTGGGAGGGAAAAAGAGGTTTATACATATATGCAGGTTATGAGAGATTCTTGCCTAGGTGACTAGCAATACTCTGAGGGCTGATATGTACTAGAAATGTATGTTGGCAATCGCTATGTCTCTAGGGGGGTGAAAAATCCACATCCCTGGGCGATGTCGCCATGCCAACCCAGAACTAGGACAATGGAAGAATTATTCAGTTGACCCAGCTACTGCCTCTTCGGGAGATGGATTAACTACGCCAGTGGAGAACTCCTCCTGTCACTGTAGTGAGTGTCTACACTGTAGCTGAAATGAGATCCAGAGAGAGCAGAAGACAGAAAAACAAGCAGCAGTAGCAGACCACTAAATGCTGAAAGTGGAAATAGCTGCCCACCAATGAATCATGGAGGAGAAAGAGAAGCAATGCCAACAAGAGCTCAAGCTATGAGAACTAAAAACAGAAAATCCTCAAGCAGTAATCAGTCCTCCCTGAGGGCCACAAGCTGTGCTCCATACACCGCCAATTGGATGGCAGGGGGGAATACCTTCCTACTTTTGAAAGACTCTGTACATTGCATGACATTCTAGAAGATAAGAAGGTTCCCACTCTAGTTGCAAATCTCTCCGGTAGAGCATTATATGTGTAAGCAGAGTCAGGATGAGCTCTACCCTGACATCTGGTGGTGAATTATAGTGAGTGTGGAAAAGAACTTAGGGGGCTGATCTTGTTTGCATAGGCACACCCACTCTGCCTAGCATGAGCCCACGGCAGCCTCAAATGGTCACTTTGACAGCTGTGGGATCCCCAATTTCTCGGTTATTGAGGTAGGAGGAATAAAGTGTTGTTACCCTGATTATGTGAATGAAGGACTAGGAGACTGTTTTATGACAGAGGGTCTCACCATCAACTATGTAGCACTCGCTAGACAAGGGACACGGGTTCCAAAAACCAGTGAATTGAGAGTGGGTGGAGATAGGTGTGTGTACTTGCTTTGCCTTCTTTAAGAGCCTGGTACACTAATTGCACCTTTTTCTTTCTCTCCACTGTTGAATAGCAGAGCTAGTTTTGATTCTATTAAGAGTTTAGCTAGAGGCTGTTGAGCTGAATCCACTTTGGGCCAATGGTGTACCAGCACTGGGACTGCCCTACTACAAGCTGAAATCACTAAGAGCTGAAACTGCTAAAATTACTGAGCTGCGATGAATTACTCAGCGCTGTGTTAACTAGTGGAGGAGCCTGAAGATATATTGCTAAGTTCTATTGGGTTTCTGGGAAACCCATGCTAACAGAACCCCCCCCAGCCTAAGGAGAGCTTCCACAGGGCCTCAGAAACCCACTAATTGCGGGGGACAACTAATAAAAGAACAGGGACAGGAGTGCGGTCAAAGGGTCATAAGAAGGGAGCCTGACGGGGACACCGAGCAGAGAACCCCGGACAGCGCCCACTGCTCCTCGAAGGCGTCAAGGGAGCCAGCGGACGCCGCCCAGAGGAACTCCGCCCGGAGACGTCTTCAGGCTCCTCCACTAGTTAACACAGCGCTGAGTAATTCATCTCAGCTCAGTAATTTTAGCAGTTTCAGCTCTTAGTGATTTTAGCTTGTAGTAGGGGAGCCCCAGTGCTGGTACACCATTGGCCCAAAGTGGATTCAGCTCAACAGCCTCTAGCTAAACTCTTAATAGAATCAAAACTAGCTCTGCTATTCAATAGTGGAGAGAAAGAAAAAGGTGCAATTAGTGTACCAGGCTCTTAAAGGAGGCGAAGCAAGCAGGATGGTTGGCGTGGTGAGTGGAGCAGAGCAGTTTGTGGGGACAGCTGGTGTGGTTCATGGGATGGCTGGTGGAGTGGAGTAGCTGGTGGAGCAGAGCAGCTTGTGGGACCATTGGAGCCCGTGGAACAGCGAGTGGAGTGGAGCAGTTTGCGGGGATGGCTGGAGGAGCGGAGTGTCTGGAGAAGCAGAGCCGTTCACAGTGAAAGCCTGCAGCAGACCTCCACGGAGCGGCGGGGCAGTTGGCCTCGGCCCACGCAAGGTGCCCCTTGTGTGCCCCCGCCCAATTCCACCCAGGCTCGGGGGGATGTAAAACTCTGCAAATGAACTTTTGAACTCTGGGGAACGGCACTGACCAGGGACAGAGACTTTTGGGTTGTTGGACTTTGGGGTGATTTGGACTTAAGATCCTGAGGGGAAAAGGACATTGCCAAACTTACTTGGAGGTAGGTCTTTTGCTCATGGTTTGTGTTATGAATCCTGTTTGTGGTGTTTCCTCAATGTAATGCTGCATTGTTTCCCTCCTTTATTAAAAGGATTTTGCTACACTCAGACTCCGTGCTTGCGAGAGGGGAAGTATTGCCTCCTAGACTGTCTGTAGTGTGTGTTTGTTTGTGTTTGGGGGTTACTTGCTGTGTGCTGAGCTTGTTTTTGTCAGTCTGTTTGTTTGGTTGTTTGAGGGACTGTGTGCTCTGGCTGGCAGTTGGAGGCAGGTTTGAAAGCTCGAAGCCTCTGGTAATTGGCTGAGCCTTAATCAGTGGGCGGGGCATTCACTCAGGCCAGGGCTTTATAAAGCCGTGCACAAGCAACCAGGGAGCTTTGCAACCAGGGACTGCTAACAGGGAGTTTCGCAAGGGAGTTGGGAAGGGAGTGGGAGTCCCTCGCCAGCCGTAACCCCTTCCCTGTGCCCCCCCCCTAAAACCTGTAAACCGAACCACATTCCAAAACTCCTTTCTGTAAACCACCCTTCCACTAACTAGGAGACAATGCAGGCAGAAGCCCAGCAGCAGAGTGGGGGCTATCCAGTTTATTGCACTGAGTGTTGCATGTATGATTACCTGCCCTGTGGGCGGGTGGCGTATGTGTGCAGTCGGTGCAAGGAGCTCCTGGCCCTCAGAGACCATGTACGGACTTTGGAGGCCAGGGTGGGGGAACTGGAGGAGCTAAGAGAGGCAGAGAGGTATGTTGATGAGGCTTTCCGGGACACTGTAGAATTGTCCCACCTCCGCTCAGACAGCTCCTGTGCTGTTGAGGAGGAAGAAAGGCCCAGGGAAGCAGAGCAGTCAATGGGAGCAGAGGGAAACCTTCCCGTAGTTGGGACCCTCCTTCCGGATGGTGCTGGGGTTGCCTCTCGCACTGAGGTTGCCTCTCCGGGGGAGGGAACTCCAGTTTCTAGGAAAAGGTAGGTGTTAGTAATGGGAGATTCGATGATTAGAAATGTAGATAGCTGGGTCTGTGATGACCGGGAGAACCGTATGGTGACTTGCCTGCCTGGTGCGAAGGTTGCGGATCTCTCGAGGCATCTAGATAGACTTATGTGTAGTGCTGGGGAGGAGCCGGTGGTCGTGGTACATGTAGGTACCAATGACATAGGTAAGGGTAGGAGAGATGTCCTGGAAGCCAAATTTAGGCTGCTAGGGAAGAGACTGAAATCTAGGACCTCTATGGTGGCATTTTCAGAAATGCTCCCAGTTCCACGCGCAGGGCCAGGTAGGCAGGCAGAGCTTCAGAGTCTCAATGCGTGGATGAGACGGTGGTGTAGAGAGGAGGGGTTCACGTTCATTAGGAACTGGGGAAACTTCTGGGATGGGAGGAGCCTATACAGGAGAGATGGGCTCCACCTAAACCAAAGTGGAACCAGACTGCTGGCACTAAACATTAAAAACATTGTAGAGCAGTTTTTAAACTAGGAGATGGGGGAAAGCCGACTGCTGCAGAGGAGCGTGTGGATCGGACACAGACTTCTCTTAGGGGAGAGTCTGATGATAGAGAATCTCCAGGTTATAGTCAGGAGCAGAGGACTGAAAAGTATAATGTAAGGGCCGGATCAGATGATAAACAGTCACATAAAAAAGAATCTGGCACATCAGAAAAAGGCAGGCTAATAAACAGGGACAAGTTTTTAAAGTGCTTGTACACAAATGCCAGAAGTCTAAATAATAAGATGGGTGAACTAGAGTGCCTTGTGATAAAGGAGGATATAGATATAATAGGCATCACTGAAACCTGGTGGACTGAGAGCAATCAATGGGACACAATCATTCCGGGGTACAAAATATATCGGAAGGACAGAACAGGTCGTGCAGGGGGAGGAGTGGCACTATATGTGAAAGAAAGTGTAGATTCAAATGAAGTAAAAATCTTAAGCGAATCCACATGTTCCATAGAGTCTCTATGGATAGAAATTTCATGCTCTAGTAAAAATATAACATTAGGGATCTATTATCGACCACCTGACCAGGACAGTAATAGTGATGATGAAATGCTATTGGAAATTAGAGAGGCTATCAAAATTAAGAACCCAATAATAGTGGGGGATTTCAATTATCCCCATATTGACTGGGAACACTTCACTTCAGGACGAAATGCAGAGATAAAATTTCTCGATACTTTAAATGACTGCTTCATGGAGCAGCTGGTACGGGAACCCACAAGGGGAGAGGCAACTCTAGATTTAATCCTGAGTGGAGCGCAGGAGCTGGTCCAAGAGGTAACTATAGCAGGACCGCTTGGAAATAGTGACCATAATACAAAAGCATTCAACATCCCTGTGGTGGGAAGAACACCTCAACTGCCCAACACTGTGGCATTTAATTTCAAAAGGGGGAACTATACAAAAATGAGGGGGTTAGTTAGACAAAAGTTAAAAGGTACAGTGACTAAAGTGAAATCCCTGCAAGTTGCATGGGCCCTTTTTAAAGACACCATAATAGAGGCCCAACTTCAATGTATACCCCAAATTAAGAAAAACAGTAAAAGAACTAAAAAAGAGCCACCGTGGCTTAACAACCATGTAAAAGAAGCAGTGAGAGATAAAAAGACTTCCTTTAAAAAGTGGAAGTCAAATCCTAGTGAGGCAAATAGAAAGGAGCACAAACACTGCCAACTTAAGTGCAAGAGTGTAATAAGAAAAGCCAAAGAGGAGTTTGAAGAACAGCTAGCCAAAAACTCCAAAGGTAATAACAAAATGCTTTTTAAGTACATCAGAAGCAGGAAGCCTGCTAAACAACCAGTGGGGCCCCTTGATGATCAAAATACAAAAGGAGCGCTTAAAGACGATAAAGTCATTGCGGAGAAACTAAATGGATTCTTTGCTTCAGTCTTCACGGCTGAGGATGTTAGGGAGATTCCCAAACCTGAGCTGGCTTTTGTAGGTGACAAATCTGAGGAACTGTCACAGATTGAAGTGTCACTAGAGGAGGTTTTGGAATTAATTGATAAACTCAACATTAACAAGTCACCGGGACCAGATGGCATTCACCCAAGAGTTCTGAAAGAACTCAAATGTGAAGTTGCGGAACTATTAACTAAGGTTTGTAACCTGTTCTTTAAATCGGCTTCGGTACCCAATGACTGGAAGTTAGCTAATGTAACGCCAATATTTAAAAAGGGCTCTAGGGGTGATCCCGGCAATTACAGACCGGTAAGTCTAACGTCGGTACCGGCCAAATTAGTTGAAACAATAGTAAAGAATAAAATTGTCAGACACATAGAAGAACATAAACTCTTGAGCAATAGTCAACATGGTTTCTGTAAAGGGAAATCGTGTCTTACTAATCTATTAGAGTTCTTTGAAGGGGTCAACAAACATGTGGACAAGGGGGATCCGGTGGACATAGTGTACTTAGATTTCCAGAAAGCCTTTGACAAGGTCCCTCACCAAAGGCTCTTACGTAAATTAAGCTGTCATGGGATAAAAGGGAAGGTCCTTTAATGGATTGAGAACTGGTTAAAGGACAGTTCAACGAATGGCTACGCAGATGGTGTCGGAGAGAAGGGTTTGGATTCTTTGACAATGGGATGGTGTTCCAAGAAGAAGGATTGCTAGGCAGAGACAGGCTCCACCTCATGAAGAGAGGGAAGAGCATCTTTGCAAGCAGGCTGGCTAACCTAGTGAGGAGGGCTTTAAACTAGGTTCACCGGGGAAGGAGACCAAAGCCCCGAGGTAAGTGGGGAAGTGGGATACCGGGAGGAAGCACAAGCAGGAGACTGCAAGAGGGGAGGACCCCTGTCTCAGACCGAGAAAGCGGGACAATCAGCGAGTTATCTTAAGTGCCTATACACAAATGCAAGAAGCCTGGGGAACAAGCAGGGAGAACTAGAAGTCCTGGCACAGTCAGGGAATTATGATGTAATTGGAATAACAGAGACTTGGTGGGATAACTCACATGATTGGAGTACTGTCATGGATGCATATAAACTGTTCAGGAAGGACAGGCAGGGCAGAAAAGGTGGGGGAGTTGCGTTGTATGTAAGAGAGCAGTATGACTGCTCAGAGCTCCGGTATGAAACTGCAGAAAAACCTGAGAGTCTCTGGATTAAATTTAGAAGTATGAACAACAAGGGTAATGTCGTGGTGGGAATCTGCTACAGACCACCAGACCAGGGGGATGAGGTGGACGAGGCTTTCTTCCAGCAACTAACAGAAGTTGCTAGATCACAGGCCCTGGTTCTAATGGGTGACTTTAATCACCCCGATATCTGCTGGGAGAGCAATACAGCGGTGCACAGACAATCCAGGAAGTTTCTGGAAAGTGTAGGGGACAATTTCCTGGTGCAAGTGCTGGAGGAACCAACTAGGGGAAAAGCTCTTCTTGACCTGTTGCTCCTCTACTATTTCTTCCCTGTTTGTGAGCAATAGTGGATGGGAACCTGGGAGGCAGTGACCATGAGATGGTCGAGTTCAGGATCCTGACACAAGGAAAAAAGGAAAGCAGTAGAACAGAGACCCTGGACTTCAGAAAAGCAGACTTTGACTCCCTCAGGGAACTGATGGGCAAGGTCCCCTGGGAGAATAACATGACGGGGAAAGGAGTCGAGGAAAGCTGGCTGTATTTTAAAGAAACCTTATTGAGGTTGCAGGAACAAACCATCCCGATGTGTAGGAAGAAAAGTAAATATGGCAGGCGACCAGCTTGGCTTAACAGTGAAATCCTTGCTCGTCTTAAACACAAAAAAAACAGCTTACAAGAAGTGGAAGATTGGACAAATAACCAGGGAGGAGTATAAAAGTATTGCTCAGGCATGCAGGAGTGAAATTAGGAAGGCCAAATCACACTTGGAGTTGCAGCTAGCCGGAGATGTTAGGAGTAACAAGAAGGGTTTCTTTAGGTATGTTAGCAACAGGAAGAAAGTCAAGGAAAGTGTGGGCCCCTTGCTGAATGAGGGTGGGAACCTAGTGACAGGAGGATGTGGAGAAAGCTAGTGTACTCAATGCTTTTTTTGCCTCTGTCTTCACAGACAAGGTCAGCTCCCAGACAGCTGCACTCTGCAGCACGGTATGGGGAGGAGGTGACCAGCTCTCTGTGGAGAAAGAAGTAGTTCGGGACTATTTAGGAAAGCTGGATGAGCACAAGTCCATGGGGCCAGATGCACTGCATCCGAGGGTGCTAAAGGAGTTGGCCGATGAGATTGCAGAGCCATTGGCCATTATCTTTGAAAAATCATGGCGATCGGGGGAGGTCCCGGACGACTGGAAAAAAGCTAATGTAGTGCCCATCTTTAAAAAAGGGAAGAAGGAAGATCCAGGGAACTACAGGCCAGTCAGTCTCACCTCAGTCCCTGGAAAAATCATGGAACAGGTCCTCAAGGAATCAATCCTGAACCACTTAAAGGAGGGGAAAGTGATCAGGAACAGTCAGCATGGATTCACCAAGGACAAGTCATGCCTGACTAACCTAATTGCCTTCTATGACGAGATAACCGGCTCTGTGGATGAGGGGAAAGCAGTGGATGTGCTATTTCTGGACTTTAGCAAAGCTTTTGATACAGTCTCCCACAGTATTCTTGCCAGCAAGTTAAAGAAGTCTGGGCTGGATGAATGGACGGTAAGGTGGATAGAAAACTGGCTAGATGGTCGGACTCAACGGGTAGTGATCAATGGTTCCATGTCTAGTTGGCAGCCGGTATCAAGTGGAGTTCCCCAAGGGTCGGTGCTGGGGCCGGTTTTATTCAATATCTTCATTAACGATCTGGAGGATGGTGTGGACTGCACCCTTAGCAAGTTTGCAGATGACACTAAACTGGGAGGAGTGGTTGATACGCTGGAGGGTAGGGGTAGGATACAGAGGGACCTAGACAAATTAGAGGATTGGGCCAAAAGAAATATGATGAGGTTCAACAAGGACAAGTGCAGAGTCCTGCACTTAGGACGGAAGAATCCCATGCACTGTTACAGACTAGGGACCGAATGGCTGGGCAGCAGTTCTGCAGAAAAGGACCTAGGGGTTACGGTGGACGAAAAGCTGAATATGAGTCAACAGTGTGCCCTTGTTGCCAAGAAGGCTAATGGCATTTTGGGTTGTATAAGTAGGGGCATTTCCAGCAGATTGAGGGATGTGATCATTCCCCTCTACTCAGCACTGGTGAGGCCTCATTTGGAGTACTGTGTCCAGTTTTGGGCCCCACACTACAAGAAGGATGTGGATAAATTGGAGAGAGTCCAGCGGAGGGCAACAAAAATGATTAGGGGGCTGGAGCACATGACTTATGAGGAGAGGCTGAGGGAACTGGGATTGTTTAGTCTGCAGAAGAGAAGAATGAGGGGGGATTTGATAGCTGCTTTCAACTACCTGAAAGGGGGTTCCAAAGAGGATGGATCTAGACTGTTCTCAGTGGTAGAAGATGACAGAACAAGGAGTAATGGTCTCAAGTTGCAGAGGGGGAGGTTTAGGTTGGACATTAGGAAAAACTTTTTCACTAGTAGGGTGGTGAAGAACTGGAATGGGTTACCTAGGGAGGTAGTGGAATCTCCCATAATACAAGAACTAGGGGTCACCAAATGAAATTAATAGGCAACAGGTTTAAAACAAATAAAAGGAAGTTCTTCTTCATGCAGCGCACAGTCAACTTGTGAAACTCCTTACCTGAGGAGGTTGTGAAGGCTAGGACTATAACAATGTTTAAAAGGGGACTGGATAAATTCATGGTGGCTAAGTCCATAAATGGCTATTAGCTAGGATGGGTAAGAATGGTGTCCCTAGCCTCTGTTCGTCAGAGGATGGAGATGGATGGCAGGAGAGAGATCACTTGATCATTGCCTGTTAGGTTCACTCCCTCTGGGGCACCTGGCATTGGCCACTGTCGGTAGACAGATACTGGGCTAGATGGACTTTTGGTCTGACCCGGTACGGCCATTCTTATGTTCTTAGAGGCGCCCGGGGGGGGTGGTTTGTAATTGTCCCAGGTCACTGGGTGGGAAGTCGAGCCAGTTTTGCATCGCATTATTGAAACGGAACCCCTAGATACTGAACCTGACCCTTGTTGCTGCCAACTCAGAGGGGCAGAAGGGTTACACATGTATTTGATTAAATGGAAATTGAACGGGCTTTGAAATATGCTGAATTTTAAAAGACCTTATTGCAAAGATTTCAAATGATCCCTGAGGTTAAGGTTCAGAAACCTCAGAATGTGGGATAAAGTGAGCCACAGAGAATAGGTATACAAGATATGTGACTTGATGACAAAATGGGCAAAGGAGCAGAGAATTACGACCAGTTATTTGATCTCTTTGCCCAGGAACATTTCCTGCACATGTGTTCTGAGGAGTGCAGAGAAGCTGTTTGGGATAAATCCCTCGGTTCTGAACAGGAGGCAGCAGATCTGGCTATTTCCTATGTGCAAGCCAGAGAGTCCAATGAAAAAGAGAAGGACAGATGCTGAGTGTAAAGAAGGGACCCTGTTTTACCCCGGAAAAGGGGAGGGTGGTTTGGAACCCAGGCACTCACCTCCCCAGAACAAATCCCTCCTGCTAATCACATTTGCAGACTCTCTTCTGAGACATAGGACAGTTCAAGAAGGTGTTTCATATGTAATTCCACTGAACCCTGGAGGGACAACTGCCATGAGTAAAGGGAATCCTAACCCACACGCCATCCAGCCCAGGTTAACACAGCTACTGTAAACCCAGGACCCACAGAAGTGTGGGAGAGGTTCCTGATGAATTATGTACGTGACCCATTGGAGGTTCCTACCGACTTTCTTAAGGTTGCCAAAGTGAGTAACATAGAATGCCTGGGGCGGAGGGATGCTGGTGCCCAGATTTCTACTCAGAGAGGGCATGGTCAGGTAGATGGACATGGTACCTGGGGAAATGTGGAACTCCTGGCCCGGGAGAAATTTAAAACCACTCTGCCTTTGGCTAACATGCACCTGCAGCGGGAAGGGCTAGAAGGCCTTTTGGAAATTGGTGCCTTGGGCTGCATTCCAGCCAGAGTGCTCACAGGTAACCACCTATTCGCTATGGCTAAGGCTGGTAATGTAGCAACCTACAGCCATAAGGAATATTGCTCTATGATGCCCAGAGGGAATTGTGGAGGCAGAGAACTGGCAAAGGCACAGGCTGAGCCGAGGGAAAGTCTCTCCAGGGATAAAGATGGAGGGGGGCTACTCCCAGTGCAGGAGGCAGCTCAGCTGGCAGCTGACAGGGTGAATTAGAGGAATTTGCAGCAGAGCTGACCCAGCCTCACAAAGCACAAGGGGCATCATCTCCAGGGTTCCCTGGTTAGAGAAACAGGGCAAGGTTTTTTGAGGAGGAGGGTGTTACCTAGGTTCCCCTAAAAACCAACCCAGGATTACACTTGTATTAGTTTTATTACAATGCCGCTGTTAGGTCAGATAGAAAAGAGATGGAGCTTATTTATACACGCATACATTCACTGCGTTCATACCCTCATGCACCCACACACTTACACAGGCAGAGAGTTATCGGAGACAGCATGGAGGCCAAGAAGCCGAAGCATGGTAGATCTGATGTGTCTGTCTGCAGTCACGAATCCAGGCTGCTGAGGGGGTCAAGAAGCAGGGGCTTGTGTACATGCCTTCTTCCTCTTACTTTTGGAACTGGGCGGCTCCTGTCACGTACACTGAGTTTCCTTTCTGTGTCCGTCACCGAGAAGCATTCCCAGACCAATTCCTTTCATGCATACCAGGTTCTTCATTTCTTTTCAGTACTTCATGACTCTCTTCTCAGGGCAGATTATATCAGACACACCTGGCTCCGGGCTCCTCTCTCCTTGCAGTTCCTCTCCGCCCAGTCCCACATACACTCCCTTGTTCACACTCCCTCGTCCACACTCTCTCTGAGGGATGGGATATTACAAAGCTTGGAAGTTCATACAAGTGGCAACCTGAAAAGGCCACAGAGCTTGCAAAGGTTACAAAACTTAAAAGGCTATGCTAACAATAACTGAAGTTACAAAGTCTGCAAAAAGGTTGCAGAACTTAATGATACAAGTTACAGATCTTAGGGCTTGGCTACACTTGCAAGTTGCAGCGCTGGTAGAGGCTTTCCAGCGCTGCAATTAGTAACCGTCCACACCTGCAAGGCACATCCAGCGCTGCAACTCCCTGGCTGCAGCGCTGGCTGTACACCTGGTCAGGTTGGGGTGTAGCGATTGCAGCGCTGGTGATCCAGCGCTGCTCATCAAGTGTGGACACACACCAGTGCTTTTATTGGCCTCCAGGGAATAAGGAGATATCCCAGAATGCTTTTAACTAAATTACTCTCTTTGTTTTGTTATGCAGCCTCTCTTTGTTTTGTTGTGAACTCCGATCGGAGCTCCGTTGAACTGCTTATCTAAAAAAACAAACACTGATCACAGCAAACAGGAGCTATCTGTACCTGGCTGTGAACGATCAAATGAGAGGCAGGGAGTGAATGTTTGCTTGACAGAGAAACAGCATTGGATGCAGGCTGTTTGCAATTAAGACTAAGGGTTCGCGAACATTTTGTGATTTTTCAATCCAGGAAGCTAACACACAGTGTTCGCTCCAAAAATCCACTCTCTCTCTCTTCCCCGCTCCCTGTCACAGTACACCACCCTCCACCCCCCTCTTTTGAAAAGCACTTGTTGAATGCTGGGATAGCTGCCCATAATGCAGCACTCCCAACAGCGCTGCAAATGTGGCCACACACCAGCGCTGTTCCTGCACAGCTGCATGACCAGCGCTGTAACTCCCAGCGCTGCAACTTTCAAGTGTAGCCAAGCCCTTACAATTGCATTTGAGCGGAGGCTTTACATAACAGAGGGAAGATTGTCCAAGGAGGCTCCCGCAGGGAAAAACAGGGCACTTTGGAAGCCTCACAAGCAGCTGGTGGTGCCTGTTATGCCTGGTCGGGAAGCTAATGTTAGCCCCTAGCTGTCCTTTGGCAGGGCACCTGCAGACACAGAGAAGTTGTGGAAGGCTGAAAAGGGATTTGTACTGGCCGGCTGTTCAGAAAGAGGTGGGAGATGAGCGTAAGCCTTGTGACTTTCTTCAGGAGTGGAAGAGGCCTACGGGGTCCCCCAACGCTTCCCTACAGCCCTTACCTGCCATCAAGGAAGCAGGATTTTGGGTGGCAATGGGGAGCATGGGTTCTTTGCTTTGGCCAATCCAGAGAGGAATAACTCTAGTTTGGTGGTAGTGCGTTATGGTGCACACTCTCCAGCACCTGTTGCTCTAACACAGGGGCGGGCCACATCGGGTTTCATAAATTATATGGAGGGCTGATTAGGGGAGGGGGTCGTGGCCCGGCCCCCACCCCCTATCTGCCCCCCTGGGACTCCTGCCCCATCTAACCCCCCCGTTCCCTGAAGGCCTCCACGGGACCCCTGGCCCCATCTACACACCCCCACTCCGTGTCCCCTGACCACCCCCTGACCCCTGCCGCCCCATCTAACCCCTCCTCTCATTCCAGATGGCCCACCCGGGACCCCACCCCATCCAACCACCCCTCCTTACTGGCTGCCCTCCGCCCGGGACCCCTGCCCCCATTCAACCCCCTTTCTCCCCCCCATCCACACCCCCACCCCTGACCACCACCCAGAACTCCCCTGCCCTCTATCCAACCCCCCTTGCTCCGTGCCCCCTTACCGTGCTGCCTGGAGCAGCAGTGGCTGGCAACACTACAACTGCACCACCCGCCGCCACCACCATGCAGCTCAGAGCACTGGGCCAGGCCGGGCTCTGCAGCTGCCCTGCCCCAGGAGCTCACAGCCCCATGGCCCGGAGCATTGCTCCGGCGGTGGAGCGAGCAAGCTGAGGCTGCGGGGGAGGGGAAACAGCAGGGGAGGCGCTTGGGGGCCGGGCAGGACGGTTCTGCGGGCCGGATGTGTCCTGCGGGCCATAGTTTGCCCACCTCTTCTCTAACACAAAGGCTTGAGACTGTGGCCAAAGCCCTTTCCATCACTATTTTCAGCCAAGTAGGTTTTTCTCAGAATATTTTGTCAGCTCCTGGGTCACATTTCATGGCCTGGTGTGATGGGATGTTCACCCCAGCCCGGCCCTGAAGAGGTTGAGGTGACTCAGAAGGGCCACAGCTGGGGAGGGCCCAGGACTGATCAAGGCTAACTGATAATGACGCCCAGCTGGGCAGGGGCAGGCTGAGGGTGTATGAAGCCAGGAAGCTGGCAGCAGAAGGAGGCTGCAGTCACTGTCTGAGCACAGGGAGGTGGGAAGGAGGAACCCCTCTGAGACCCTAGCCCTGAAAGAAGGGGCCACCCAGAGGAGTTGCAGGGAAGAAAGAAGAGTAGGGAGAAGCCCAGGGTCAGAAATGAGATCATGTAGACCAGAGGTGGGCAAACTACGGCCCACAGGCCACATCTGGCCCGTGGGACCATCCTGCCCGGGCCCCGAGATCCTGGCCCAGGATGCTCCCCCCCGACCCTCCCCTGCTGTCTCCCTTCCCCCGCAGCCTCAGCTCGCTCGGCCACCGGCGCAATGCTCTGGGAGGAGGGGCTGTGAGCTCCTGGGGCAGCGTAGCTGCAGAGCCCAGCCTGACCCGGTGATCTGAGCTGCATGGTGGCAGCAGTGGCGTGGCCTGGCTCCAGCCGGGCAGTGCGTCTGTAGCACCACCAGCCACCAGTGCTCCAGGCAGCGTGGTAAGGGGGCAGGGAGCAGGAGGGTGGGTGGATAGAGGGCAGGGGAGTTTGGGGTGGTGGTTGGGGGCAGGGGTGTGAATAGGGGTCAGGGCGGTTGGGGGGGAAACAGGGGGTTGAATGGGGGCAGGGGTTCTGAGGGGGCAGTCAGGAAGGAGGGGGGTTGGATGGGGCAGCAGGGGGCAGTCAGAGGACAGGGAGAAGGGGTGGTTGGATGGGGTAGGGGTCCTGGGGGGGCTGTCAGGAATGAGAGGAGGGGTTGGATGGGGCGGCGGAGGTCCAGGGGCGGTCAGGGGACAAGGAGCAGGGGTGTTTGGATGGAGCAGGAGTCCTGGGGGGGAAGATAGGAGGTGGGGGCCGGGCCATGACCCCCTCCCCTAACCAGCCCTCCATACAATTTACGAAACCCGATGCTGCCCTCAGGCCAAAAAGTTTGCCCACCCGATGTAGACCTTGGCTGATTATAGGGCATCTGGGCTGGAACCCAGAGGTGGGGACAGGTTCCCCAATCCCCCACTGCACTTACTTGGAATTGGCATGATGATTGCTTGGGACAGCATCCAGACAGCTTGTCTCTGGGGTACCAAAGCCCCTCTGTAGCGAGTCGGTGTGGCTCCCCTCCGGCCCAGCAGAGGGAGCTCCTTGCCAGACGCCCAAGTGGGCTGAGACACCACTTCCTGTCCCCGCCCCCCGGAAGTCAAGGGGCGGGACAGGAAGTATAAAAGGAAGACGCCAGAGCTCAATCAGGGGCCAGCAGCCGCCGAGAGCAGACGTGCTGGCGGGAGCTCCTGCCCGGGAGCCTTCTAAGAACCAAGACAGCGGCCCAGACTGGCCTCCGCTTCCCCGCGCCCACTACGAGGAGGAGCCGCCAGAGCTGCCCCGTGACCGGTACTGGGACGAGCCGCCGGACCGCCCCTGCGCCCCCCCAGAAGAGGGGCCGCCGGGGCTTCCCCGGCCCTGCTACCCGGAGGAGCCGCCGGAGCAGGTCTGGCCGGACTTTCCGGAGGTGCTACCAGACCTCCCACCAAGCCCGGACCCGGAGGAGCCGAGGACCTTTGACTGGCCCGGACCTGGTACAAGTGAGCAGGTAGGCCCCGAGGGGGATATGGAGTGTAGCCCGGGGATAGCCGACCCTTGTCAGGCTACGGACATTGAGGTGCCCATGTCAGTGTGTTGCGGTCAGGACCCCACTGACCAGCGGCCGTGAGCCACTAATAGGGCCCCGGGCTGGAACACAGTGGAGTGGGCGGGCCTGTGTTCCCCCTGCCACCCCACTCGCGGGTGGCAGTTTCCCCCTCACCTCAGCGCTCAGGCACGGAAGCCTGCAATTACCTTTGCTGTTGCTCAGCCCCTGCTCCAGAGGCCTGAGCTTATATTGACTCTGCTGTTGCTCAGCCCCTGATCCAGAGGCCTGAGCTCATATTGTCTCTGCTGTTGCTCAGCCCCTGATCCAGAGGCCTGAGCTCATATTGTCTCTGCTGTTGCTCAGCCCCTGCTCCAGAGGCCTGAGCTTATATTGACTCTGCTGTTGCTCAGCCCCTGCTCCAGAGGCCTGAGCTCATATTGACTCTGCTGTTGCTCAGCCCCTGATCCAGAGGCCTGAGCTTATATTGACTCTGCTGTTGCTCAGCCCCTGATCCAGAGGCCTGAGCTCATATTGACTCTGCTGTTGCTCAGCCCCTGCTCCAGAGGCCTGAGCTTATATTGACTCTGCTGTTGCTCAGCCCCTGATCCAGAGGCCTGAGCTTATATTGACTCTGCTGTTGCTCAGCCCCTGATCCAGAGGCCTGAGCTTATATTGACTCTGCTGTTGCTCAGCCCCTGCTCCAGAGGCCTGAGCTCATATTGACTCTGCTGTTGCTCAGCCCCTGCTCCAGAGGCCTGAGCTCATATTGACTCTGCTGTTGCTCAGCCCCTGCTCCAGAGGCCTGAGCTCATATTGACTCTGCTGTTGCTCAGCCCCTGCTCCAGAGGCCTGAGCTCATATTGACTCTGCTGTTGCTCAGCCCCTGCTCCAGAGGCCTGAGCTCATATTGACTCTGCTGTTGCTCAGCCCCTGCTCCAGAGGCCTGAACCTATATTGACTCTGCTGTTGCTCAGCCCCTGCTCCAGAGGCCTGAGCTTATACTGACTTTGCAGTTGCTCAGCCCCTGCTCCAGAGGCCTGAGCCTATATTGACTTTGCTGGTGCTCAGCCCCTGCTCCAGAGGCCTGAGCCTATATTGACTTTGCTGGTGCTCAGCCCCTGCTCCAGAGGTCTGAGCCTATATTGACTTTGCTGCGGCTCAGCCCCTGCTCCAGAGGCCTGAGCCTATATTGACTTTGCTGCGGCTCAGCCCCTGCTCCAGAGGTCTGAGCCCAAGGACTGCTGTCCGGCTGCCCGCCCTAACTGAGGGCCGGGCGTATACCTAGTGACTGTGTGCCTTGTGCGGCCCCGGCCTGAGGGTCTGGACCTGGACTCATATTGAGACTGATTGCCGTTATCCAGCCCCCCGGCTCCAGAGGGACTGGACTCATATTGAGACTTTTTGCTGTTATCCAGCCCCCCTGCTCCAGAGGGTCTGGACTTCCCACGTAGAGGGGACAAGGAGCGAGTCGGTGTGGCTCCCCTCCGGCCCAGCAGGAGGGTTGAGCCCCGACGCGCCAGCTTACACCCTCCAAGGGGAAAGCTATGCAGTGACTTGGCCACATGGCCAAGTCACATAGAGAAAGCACCCTAGGTCCTGAAGAGTGAGAGGGCACTAGACTGGATGAAAGGGAGCTGATCCCCAGACCCAGCCACAAGGGAATGTCAGGAAATATATGCAAACAAGAGGGAGAGCAACTGGGATGAAGTGCTACCCTATCTGTTATTTGCCTGTTGGTATGTTCTCCAGGAATCTACAGGGTTCACCCCCATTTGATCTCCTGTATGGGAGAAAGGGGAGGGATCTTGGATCTCATCCAGGACTCCGGGGAGTGGGGAACCAGGGACTATGTACAAAAATTCAGGAAGGAGTTCAGGAACATCATGGAAGTGGTTCAAACTCACCTCACTGGTAGCCAGCCCCCACAGCAGGCCTGGTATGACCAGAATGCTTGTGAAGACTCCTCAGGATTGGGGTATTTAGTGCTAGGGCAATTCCCTGGAAAAAGGCACAACACGCAAAGCTCATGGATGGGATTGCACCAGGTTTGTGGAAAGGGAGGATGAAGCCACATGTAGTGTAAAAAATCCCACAGTGAAGTTGCCCCATAGACACTGCACGTGACTAAATCAAAGCCTAGCACAATCGAGAAAACCTTGTGACTGGGATTTGTTGTGCTGAAGGGGAGGTTGGGACCTCACACACCTCAGTATCTGGTGGCTGAACGTCTGGATGACTCATTACTTGGGAGCACTGAGAGCTAACACAGACTGAGAGGGCAGAGATCATGGCTGTGCTGCAAAGCCACAAGCAGGTATTTCCTAATATGCCAGGGAGGACTCATAAGATGGTTCATAGGCTTGATACTGCAGGATCCCAACTGCACCGAGCAGGGCGCACAGAACCCCTTGTAAATCACAGGAGCAAATTCGTACTGAGATACAGGGTACACTGGAAACGGGGAGAAGTAAAGAGTCTGATGGCTCCTGAGCATCTACTGTTGTGTTGATCCCTAAGAAAGACAAGTCTGCAAGGTTCTGTGTTGATTATAGAAAACTTAATGCTGCCACAGTTCCTGATGCCCCAAGCCGAGATGTTTTAGGCAAAGCAAAATACCCAAGTAGGACTAACCTGGTGAAAGGTTACTGGCAGATTCCTTTAGACCAGAGGTGGGCAAACTACGGCCCGCGGGCCACATCTGGCCCATGGGACCGTCCTGCTAGGCCCCCAAGCTCCTGGCCTGGGAGGCTCATCCCCCTCCCCCGCTGTCCCCCATCTCCAGCAGCCTCAGCTCACTTGCTCCGCCGCTGGCGCAATGCTCTGGGTGGCACCGGCGGGGCTGTGAGCTCCTGGGGCAGCGCAGCTGCAGAGCCCGGCCTGACTCGGTGCTCTGAGCTGTGTGGTGGCGGCGGTGGTGTGGCCCCTGGTGCTCCAGGCAGCGCAGTCAGGGGCCATGGAGCAGGGGGGATTGGATAGAGGGCAGGGGAGTTCGGGGTGGAGGTCGGGGGCAGAGGTGTGGATAGGGGTTGGTGCGGTTGGGGGGGAACAGGGGGTAGAATGGGGGCAGGGGTCTGGGGGGGGCAGTCAGGAAGAAGGGGTGGTTGGATGGGGTGGGGGTCCCGGGGGGGCAGATAGGAGATGGGGGCCAGGCCACGACCCCCTCCCCTAACCAGCCCTCCATATAATTTACAAAACCTGATGCAGACCTCAGGCCAAAAAGTTTACCTGCCCCTGCTTTAGACAATGAGGCACAGAAGAAATCTGCCTTTATTACAGACATGGGACTTCATGAGTTTAAAATGTTGCTTTTTGAGTTAATTACTTACTGCAGGGACCACTTGTCAATCAACTATGTGTTAAGCAGATTACAAGACTTTGCAGGAGCTTATATCACTGATCTAGCAACATCAGCAACCCCTGCACTTCACAACAAACACTTGGGGACTGAATTTTCAAAACTCAGAGATGCAGGCCTTATGGTAAAGGCATGTACATGTAAAATAGGAACAGCAAGGGTTCCTTATTTCGGACATAGGGACGAGGGTAGCCAACTCTCTCCTGCTACCTTGGAAGTGGAAGTTACTGTTAACTGGCCTGTGCCCTAGACCAAAAAGCAGGTCCAGCCTTTCATGGGCTTCATTAACTGTTACTGATGATTTTGTGCATGGGTTGAGTGACATTGTGTTTACCACGGCGGGCTTGTGCAAGACGACAAAACCAAAGCTGTATAGACAAGGACTGTCAGGAGGATTTTGCTAAAGAAAGTCTTGTCTGAACAACCTGTTCTGGCCAGTCCAGATTTTAACAAAACATTTGAACTCTACACAGTTGAACCAGTCAGTGGTTTAAGTGCAGTATCAGTGCAAGCTGGCAGAAAGCAACAAAGCATCCCCTTGTATTCTTGAGCAAGAAACTGTTCAGGGGACATCAGTTACTCTCTCACATAAAAGAAAGATGTTATTTTATGGGAAATTAACCAACTCAGGCCCTATCTCTTAACACAAAATTCCAGGTTCTAACTGACTATTCTCTACTGGTGTGGTTACACAAAACCAAAGGCGCCAGCTCCAAACTGCTGGGTGGAGCACAACATCCCAAGCATATGCCATGGAAGTTGTGCACATTAAAGGGAGAGAAAACGTAGCAGCAGATGCCCTGTCCTGGAACAAGGGTTCTGACCCACAACCTCCAGTTCAGCCATTCAGCAGATGCTCCTGCAGCACAGTAAGAGAGGGGAGGTGTGACCCTAAGAGACCCTTTATTCCAACTGGCAAAGGGTGCACAACACCCCACTGCCAGAATATTTAGCTAAACTATGTCCTGTAGGTATCAGATAAAAACTGGTGACACACTGGTCACAAGTATCTTTGCGTGATGTATGGCAGGTTGTGTAGAACAAGTTCCATATGTGTGGGTGCTGGAAATATGTTCTTAAAATCTGTTTTGGAGGCAGTGGATACATAAGATGGCCTTAGACAAGAAATGTTTGGCCTGTTTACCTGTGCTCCACTGCAAACTAAGCAGGGTAACACCAGAGACAATGGCAATACATTTGCATCTAAGCAATTGAGCCAACTGGAGAAGAGGAGTAGGGGACAGCATGGTGTCTGCATGCACAGCAGGGGAGAAAATCTTTATGTAGGGTCACACATCACTGGAAAACATTTCAAAGGTTCATTGGACTATAAAAAGGGAGGAAGAGAGCCCCTCAGCTATCTACCACTTAGGGCACATTCGGAACAGAACCCTCTGGGCCTGAAGGGCAGCAGGTGCTGGGAGCTAGAAACTGGTTTAGGCAAAGATCCAGTTTGCTAAAATTAAGTTTTAGGCACGAGAAAGCAGAGTCTTTTTATTTTGTTTGTAATCCTTTTCTGTCTCTTATTCCTGCCTAGTATCACTTCAATCTGTGTTCTTTATTTATCAACTTCTTGTTTCATTACAAAACCATCTCAGTACTGTGCATTCAAGGGTGAGACCTCAGCTGAGCATACAAGCAGGTGCAGGCTCTGGCTCTTTGGAGGGAGCAAACAGTTTCTGTGAGTGCCCAGTAAGAGGGACTGGGCACTGCAGACACATCTCTGGGGGACTGGGGTGCAAGGCAAGGTTTAGACTGGCAGAGTCTCAAGGCATTTGCTGGTGAGGCGGACAGACCGGGATAGACTCTAGGACTGGAAGGGACCTCGAGAGGTCATCGATGGGATGGCAGGGAGCTGCCACGTACTTGAAGCTCCAGCAAAGCTCCCTCCTTGCTGAGGCGGAGGGGCTGACGGTTCTGGGTTCCCTGAGGAGAGCAGCACACACCCATTCTCTCCTCCCCCCGTAGCAGGGGTGGCTAGAGCCAGGAAAGCGATGGGTTCCTCTGGCTGGAGAAGGCTGAAGACTGCAGAGTCTGCAGTGAGGGTACTGGGCACTGACAGGCAAGGAGGCAGCTAGCACACCAGGCTCTATTTTCCAGGAAGGTGGATCCACTGGAACAAAGGTCAGGCTGGTGCATGCCTCGCTAAGGGCCAGAGCCAGCACTGTCCCACATGCCCTGTAGTGCTAGGAGCTAGGATTCACCTCTAACCCCTCCGCCCCATCACAGTGACAGGCCAAGAGAGTGGGGCTAAGTGCTACGGGTCAGATGGTAACAAGAACTCAGCACTCAGCACTCCCCCTGAGAACACAGGCTGCTGCTGGGCCAATGGAGATACAGCTAAATAGTCTGTTCCAGAGCAACAGCCACAGTCAGCACAGACCAATGGGCTCTAGCTGCCCGTGCTCTGCACACACCGGGCCTGGAGCTCTGCGCATTGCTTTATTGAGACCAACCTGAGAAGTGAAGGGGAAAGTAGGGGGCTTTGGGGACATTGTATCAAAAAGCTAGTCGAGTAGGAAAGGCTCCCTGGAAAGTCCAGTGACGAGACGCCAGCTGCCCTGGCTCAGCACAGGCCCTGCTGGATCCAACTCCCAACACCCCCAGGCAGCCGGCCCAGCACCCCTCAGGTCCTGTCCAAGGCCTCCCTGCTCCAGGCGCTGCCACGAGTATGGGGCTCGACGCTAGCGGCTCTGGGATCGAGTGGGAGGTCGTCACCTTCTCCCTAGTGCTGCCGACGCTGCTGCTGCTGAACATCGTGTGGGCTCCTCGGCGGCGGGCCACGGCCAGCTGCTTGCCAGGCACTTAGGCTTCAGGACAGCTGCAGGGAGGGACAGAGTGAGAACAGGAGTTGCCAAGCCCAGCCCATCAGCCCCCTGCTGGGCACAAGTAATGATCACGCTCAGAGCCCTGCATCCACCAGTCACTGAGCGCATGGGGGGGGAAAGGGGGGAGGAAACCGGCCCATACTGCTGGGGTGTGTTGGCCACCAGTTCTTCCCTGGGAAGATGCAGTGGAGGCAGGGCCGTCCTTAGGATTTATGGTGCCCTAGGCGAGATTATTAAACTGGTGCCCCTGTGCCTGATCTGCTCTTAGCAACACAAATATAAGCATACAGTATTGGAAAACTTGCCACATTCACGTTATTAAAACCAGTTTAACTTAATTAAGCACACTGTAATGCTGATGCACTAGCACTAAAGAAGTAGCCCTATAGAAAAAATTCTGATTTGACAGAATGATACAAATAATATAATTTTTTTAATTTGTCAAAATTTTATTGGAAATTTATATGAAGAGGTATTGAAACAAAGATTTATTTTTAATTAAAAGCAATCTTTCTGGCTTTTTTGGCTGCAAAATCAGTTTAATAAGCTGGTTTTCCAAACAGTGGGAAAATATAACCCTAGTTTTACTGCTAGGTAAAGCACAAAGTGACCAAAATGAAGTCAGCACAGAATCATCTCATCTAGATTAAGGTAGCACCGAAATGTTACAGAAGTCCTATTGTGCCTTATTTTTGTTTGGAAAGGCATTGGCAATAGCAGCACATTCACATGATAAAATACATGATAAATCACTGTCTCTAAAGTTCCATCAAAAACTGACATTTTCACAGCTCTAGCATGATCTGCTGTACAGATTCTTCACAAGGAAGTGTCCCTGGCCTTTTTAACTCATTTTAACTATGTATTTACTTTATGAAAGTTGGAGAAAACACTGTGAAAATGTAAAACATTGGCTGCCCAACTTCTGGGCTGGCAAAAGCTATACTGACTCACAGGAAAAAAAAAAAGCAGGAGAATCTTAGTACAACATATGGTCAGTCTATACCAGGGGTCGGCAACCTTTCAGAAGTGGTGTGCCAAGTTCACTGTAATTTAAGGTTTCTCTTGCCAGTAATACATTTTAATGTTTGTAGAAGGTCTCTCTCTATGTCTATATTATATAAATAAACTATTGTTATTATCTGAGGTCCTGCTCAGGCCACTGCCAACTGAATAAATGAAACCCCAGACTGGCAGCGGGCTGAGCGGGACTGGTGACTGGAACCCTAGACAAGGATCCCAGGCCCTGCTCAGCCTGCCGCTGGTCTGGGGTTCTGACCACCAACTCCTGCCACCCAGGATCCCGGCTGCCAACCCCCCTCAACCTGCTACCAGCCTGGGATTCTGCTCACCCAGGCTGGCAGGAGGCAGAGTGGGGCCAGCGGCTGGGCTCCTGACTGGCAAGGGGCCGGCAGCCAGAACCCCGGAGTAGCAGTAGGCTGAGTGCTGCCGGCACCCCAGACTGGCAGCAGACTGAGCCACTCAACTCCCCAGCCCGCTGCCGGCTGAGTGAATGGAACCCCAGGCTGACAGCAGGTTGAGTGGTTCAGCTGGCCTGCTCAGCCCTCTGCCAGTCTGGGGTTCCTTGGGGGTCCCCAGGCCAGCAGCAGGTGCTGAGTGGGGCCGGTGGCTGGTATCCCAGCTGGCAATAGGGCAGCAGCTGGAACCCCAGAGCAGTGATGGGCTGAGCCGCTCAGCCTGCCGCTGCGTACCATCAAAAATCAGCTCACCTGCCACCTTTGGCATGTGTGCTGTAGGTTGCCGACCCCTGCTTTATACACTAGTAAGGAGATGAGCATATTACAGTTGTTGGAGGGCTCTTATCAGGAGTAACAGGCTGTAGGAAAGTCAGTCAACATTTTTTGTTTCTATGATGAAAACTGGCCCACTCCCTGCCGCAAACCAAACCTGTCACTAATAATTGTCAACAACTTAATTTTCTGTTTTTGGCTAAGATATTAATTTAAAAAAAATATTGAAATTGGATTCAGGATTGTTAGCAAGAATTTTTGGCAAACAAAGTTGTTAAATGACAATCTAAATGGCAACATAGTACTGCTTTCATGCTTGGCTCACCCCCCAGCCTGCTGGTCCAACAGCTGCAGTAGACCCCAAAATCCACCTCTTGGGGTGCAGAGTGGCAACAGCAGCAGCAAACCCTCAGGTCCAATCACACGCCAATGGGCACCACCACCAGCCTTACGGACCATGGTGAAGTTAGCACAGCATCTGATCTCAGGGACAGGTCACCCATGGAGCCACAGCAGCTCATCCTGCCCTGTGCAGCTCCCCCGGGATGAGATGGATCACTGGCAGCTGCCAGCCTGGGGGAGAGGCGCTCCCCAGCTAGGGTGACCAGATCCAGATGTCCTGATTTTATAGGGCCAGTCCCGATATTTGGGGCTTTGTCTTATATAGGCACCAATTACCCCCACCTAGAGTGACCAGACAGCAAGTGTGAAAAATCAGGACGGGGTGGGGGGTAAAAGGAGCCTATATAAAAAAAAGACCCCAAAATTGGGACTGGCCCTATAAAATAGGGACATCTGCTCACCCTACCCCAACCCCCGTCCTGATTTTTCACACATCTGGCTAACCCCAGCCCAGCCCTGTGAGACATTCCAATCCTGGCAGAGGAAGTGAGTTACTTTCACTTTCATTCCTCAGTAGGCAGGCAGCCTCCCCCCACCTATCCCCCAGCACCTCACCCAACCCAGCCCTGACGGAGGGGAGGGAGGAGAGAGAGAGGGATGCTCCTGGGGAGGAGGGAGAAAGGAGGGGGTGTTCCATGGGGCAGGGGAGGAGAAGAATGGCTGTTATGGGGGACAAGGATACTGGTTCCAGAGCCGCAAAGCCTGCCTCACCTCACCTCAGCCAGGGAGAAAGAGTCACACTCACAGGTGAGCTCCTTCCCCAACCCCTACCCCCTCCCCTTCCCAGAGACCCCAGCAGCCAATCCCCTCCCTCAGACTGTGCTGCATTCGGCTCTCTCTAGGACCCAGCAGCCTGCTCTTACATGCTCCACTGCTTCCCGTCTGTCTCGGCTCCGGGCAGAGTGGTGCCCCCAGACCTAGTGGTGCCCTAGGCGGCTGCCTATTCTGCCTATGCCTAAGGACGGCCCTGAGTGGAGGAGGCTGTTAAGCAGGCAGAGCTGGCCTGCCCTCCAGCTGCCTGTGGCATCACTCCGGAGTGTCTGCACCTGGATGCCAGTGCCAGCACAGAGGGGGCAGGGCTGGGAGGGCTCAGAGCTCAGCTCTGAGCGGAGAGCAGCACTCGCTCCAGGGAAGGAAATACACACCCTGCACAGACAGAGCAGAGAGGAGGGGGCCTGGAACAACCCCCCAGACAGTCACTGCAACATCAGCATGTTCCCCTGGGGAGGCAGGGCCAGCCCCCCGTGCCCTCAGTTCCCACCCCACAGCCAGCCCCCGAGCCAGGGGAGAGCCCTGTTAGCTGGCAGCAGCCACAGGTCTCTGATCCCCTCCAGGCCCAGCCCTGATGCAAAGGGCTGAGCACCCACAGCTCGGACGATCCCACAAGAAGGGCCGGGGCTCAGCACCTGACGATCAAGGCCAGAGCCCATTGCAGCCCTGACCTGCAGGGAAACCTGCATCTCTACTGAGAGCTGGGCAGGGCTGGGGCAGGAGTCCTGGGGGCTCTCTCTGGCCAGGTCATGCTGGGGTCAGGCTGAGCAACAGGAATGGTCCCAATTTGCCAGGAAATCCACCCAGCCTTCCCAGCATTGATAGCAGCTGCCAGCAGCAGCGCAAGCTGCCAGGAGCAAAGAGGGGTGGATGCAGGACAGGGTTAGCACAGACCCAGGGGAAGGAGTGTGTGGGGGCGGGGAAGACACTCTCTGGGTGTGACTCTGCAGGTTCAGCTCATTGCAGGCTCTCCCAGAGCTGAGCTCTGAGCCTGCCGTCGCCCAGTCCTCCCTCACAAGGTGAGCCAGGCCCAGGTGCCATGGGGATGGGCACACGCAGCCACCAGGCAGAGGGGGACTCTGGAAGGGGAGGGACGGGACGAGCCAGACTCCGAGCAGGGGGGGCGGGGGGAACAAGGAACTGACTCAGCTATGACTGGCAGGAAGCCAATGGGGGGCCACAGATGGGGAACTTCCACACCGTGGCGCCCTCTGCCAGGCTGAACTCTAGTGGGTCCATGCAGCGCGACCCAAGGCAGCCCTGCACACTCCTGCCAGGGCACCAGCCGGACACTCACCTGTGTTTGTCGGGCCATGGCCACGCCCAGGCTCTCGGATGCACCCCAGGGAGGTTTGGTCATTGTCGGCCTCCTGTCATTCAGGATGTGCGAGATGGTGCCCAGGGCCTCAGCCAGGCCCTGCAAGTGGGTGCCACTCAGCCCGTACAGTGTGGAAGCTGCAGGACAAACATGCTGCATGGGTCTCGCCCTAGCTGGGAACAGAGCCCAGCCCCATCAGCCCCTGGGATAACAGCCTGCCACTGCCGCCTGCTGACAGAAACCAGGACAGCACCCTCCCCAGCCACTGGTGGGACAGCTGGCTAACACTGCCTGCTGATGGAGTTACTCCATTAGTGCATACAGTGGCTCGGGGGTGGGGTGCAGCTGAGGGGCCGGCCAGCCACCGGCTCAGGAGCTCTGCCCTTCTGTCTCTACAGACTGCCCCAGGGACCCAGAGCCTGGCCTTTGGCATTGAGGGGCAGGATTCAATTGGTGCAAGCATGGGCCAAACCCCCAGAGGTGCAGGCTCTTTCTTCCCCTGGCCCCAGGAGCCCGTAGATTCATAGACTCTAGGACTGGCAGGGACCTCGAGAGGTCATCAAGTCCAGTCCCCTGCCCTCATGGCAGGACCAAATACTGTCTAGACCATCCCTGACAGACATTTCTCTAACCTACTCTTAACTATCTCCAGAGATGGAGATTCCACAACCTCCCTAGGCAGTTTATTCCAGTGTTTAACCACCCTGACGGTTAGGAACTTTTTCCTAATGTCCAACCTAAACCTCCCTTGCTGCAGTTTAAGCCCATTGCTTCTTGTTCGATCCTTAGAGGCTAAGATGAGGAAGTTTTCTCCTACCTCCTTATGACACTCCTAGATGCTCGGCCCCTTGAGACCAGACCCAAGGGTGCAGCAATCAGGCCAGGGCTCTGATGACAGAGCAGCCCCTGATGGCAGCATCTGACCCACGAGCCGAGCACACAGCCCCCCACAGCCACGGTTCCCCCGGCAGCCAGTGCTTACCTTGGGTGATTCTCAGCTCCTCCCGCGCAGCGTCCAGCTCAGCCCGCAGCACTGTGCAGCCCAGGCAGTGGGGCCGTGCCCTAGGGCAGGTTGTGCTGTCCTCTGGCGCTCTGTCTGCGCTGCCCTCTCCATCCCATGGGGAGTCCAAAGATGTCTCCAGGACATCCCCGATCAAGGGGCCATCCAGTCCCGGGGAAGCACGGCTGGAGCTCCTGCGCTGGGGACTACAGGTCCAGTCACCCTTGGAGCCGGTGCACTTCGTCCGCACAAGGCCAGCAGATGTCTGCTGCTCACATGGGGCGCAGGGCACAGGCAGCTGTGTGACCCCATTCTGAGCCTCTGAGATGCTGCTGCCCCCTTGAATGGTGGCTCTGCCCTGAAGCATGCCGTCTGTCCCCACGTGCCCTCCGGGGCCAGCACTGCCCAGCTCGGTCGCCTTCCCAGCTGTTGGGCGTGGCACTGGGGCAGCGTTCTTCTCTGCTTGCCGCAGGTGCCCGGTGCTCTGCCGTGGCTCTAAGCCATTCTCCACTTGCTGTCCCTGCCTGGAGCCCACTCTGTTGCACAGGGGCTGGGGAGCAGCTGTCTCAATCGCCCCCAGGCTTGGTTTCCGCACCAGCGGGGTGCCCGGCGTGGCAGCTGGGAGAATAAATCACCAAGAGTTACTGCTCGAGAGAGACAGGGCCCAGTCTGGGGCAAGGGGCTGGGCATCAGGGAGCTGAGTTCATCCCGGCTGCACCCAGACTCCCCTGGGCCCTTGGGCCAGTCACAGAGGGTCACTTGCCTCAGCGCTGTAATGGGGACAAAAGCCTGGCCCTGCCTCACAGGAGGGTCATCTCAGGAACCTATGGCTCAGGTTCCGATGACACAGCAAAGTTGCCCTGGGACATACTCCACAGGTTAATGAGAGCAGGTGCCAGGAAGCGCACTCCCTGATACCTCCTCACGTAAGGCACATGTACAGAGACCCTCCCGCACCTCCCTGGAGGTCTCCGTAGCGCACTCAGCCCCATTGGCTGGGATGGGTGGGGGGCAAATCAGTCAGAGGCGCACCTCACTGTCACTAACCCTCCCTACGCTCTGGACCCATCAGCCTCAGTACAGCGACACCCACTGCCGGCTGTCCTGTGCTGCAGGCATACGCAGCCGATGTGGGGACAACTCAGGGTATCTCCTGCTAGTCTCCCCGGGGCCCACACCAGCTGAGCCCCCAGAAACCAGCCCTGCGCTGGAGCCCACCCAGCGCTTCTGAGACAGCCAGATCCAGTGCTGGGGAAAGGAACCCTCACCCAACAAGCCGCCGTTCCAGCCGTTCTCCTGCCCGCTGGCACCCTGGGGCACCCTCTGCCGCTCGGCCAGCGGCGCCCGCTGCGCCGCACCGACATCCCTGGCCCCTTCCTGGGCTGGCACCCGCGCCTGAAACAACCAGTGTCTCTGCTTAGTGCCAGCTAGTCCACGCACTGTCCCCAGCACCACACGGCCCCATACTGTGGAGCCACAGCAGTGCCAGGAGTCACAAAACGTCCCCTGCACCACGGACCAGGCACAGGGCGAGCAGCAGTTCTGGTACCAACACCCCCCACACCACTCTGCTCCCATGGGGCAAGGCCAGGGGATGTGCAGCATCCCATGTGCTCACCTGGGGCTGCCATCCAGGCTTCTGGGGAACAAGCTGGAAATCCTCTGCCAGGGCCACAGCCTCCTGGCCACTCTCAGGGCCACGCTCCTGCACCCAGCTCTGCATTTCCTCAGGCAGGAGGCTCAGGAACTGCTCAAGAACCAGCAGCTCCAACATCTGCTCCTTGGTGCGGGTCTCTGGCTGCAGCCAGCGATGGGAAAGTTCCCACAGGCGGCCATAAACCTCCCGGGGCCCCTCAGCCTCCTGGTAGCGGAAGCCCCTGAAGCGCTGGCGCTGTGTCTCCATGTCATGGCGGTGCAGGACAGTTCCCTTCACCTTGGCACCGTCACCGGCCTCGCTGGCATCCAGGCTGGCGTGGATCTGTTGGGTTTTCCCGCAGAGCGGAGGGAGAAGTCGGACTCCCCCCAGCCCTTTGGGCCCCTGGCAGGTGTCAGTCACGCGTCTGGAGGCGGCGAGATCTGTCTCTTTCTCCCCCCTTTCTCCCTCTCCCCATGAGGCGAGGGGGCCCGGCAGCCCCTCCCGACACCGCTCGCCCCAAGGCTGCTGCCCAATCAGCGGCTGCTGCGGCACCAGCCAGCGCAGGATCTCATCTGCCGTCCAGTACTGCACAGCAGGGGGCGCTTTCCCCGCTCGCTCCGGGGCTCCTGCAGGGGCAGGGCCAGCTGCCTCGGCCTCCTGTCCCTTGGCCTGCGCTCGCACCACTTGCTCCAGCAGAGCAGGAAACTGGAGCCCAGCTCCCTCCTGCACCACCGGCTCCGGCTCCTGCAGTGGGGGTGCGGGCTGGGCCAGGGCCCCCACCATCTCTAGCTGCTTCTGGAAGAGCTTCTCCAGGAGCTGGGCCTGGAACTCCCGGTCCTCCCGCCGCATCTCCCGGTCATGCTGGATGAACTCGGCCAGGCTCTGCCTCTCCTCCGCCCTCCAGGCACCAGTGCGCCTTGCCCGCTTCAGCTCCAGCTGGCTGCGCCCGTGCTTCTGGCTGGGGCCCCGTGGAGTCTCCAGTGGCCCATCCTCCCGCGTCTTGCGCTTCCTGGCCCGGAGGTGCACGAGCCGGTCCAGCGCCGAGACCAGCTTCCGGGAGGCCGGTTGGGGCTCCGCCGATGCCGACGGGGAAGGGTCTGGAGAGAGAAAGAATGCAGGGTGAGGGCCTACAGCGCACCTGGCCTGGCATGCAGCCCATTGTACCAGTGTGGATCACCCCCACATATCAGCCAGGGAAACAAAAACCTCTCCATGCAACAGGCCAGGATCGCCCACATGACCCCTGACCCCAATGCAGTGCAGGAGGGACTCCTAGCACCCAGCGACCCTTCGCCAACAAGGGGGCTTACCAGGCTCATGTGGCAGCTCATCCGTGGATGCCTCTTCCTCCTTCACCTGCACCCGCACAGCCTGCACCTCACCCAGTGGGTCCTGCACCTCAGGGAGTACGTAGCCCGGCTCCTCACATCCCCAGCTCTCAGTGGCCTGGGTCCCCCAATGGTCAGAGGCTGAGGCTGGTGTCTCCCAGCTTTCCAGGGCAGCTGTGCCCTCCTGCCTGTCCGCGGCGCCAGGCCCCTCACCGCTCTCTGCAAGGAGGCTGGAGCGGGTGTTGACACAGCGCTGCATGATCTGGTCCATCTCGTCGTAGAAGGGGCAGCGCATGGGCGGCCTCCCAGCTGCGTTGTTCTCTTTAGCCTTGCGATAAGCCACCTTCAGAGCTTTCATCTTCTCCCGGCACTGGTCCCCGGTGCGGTAGATGCCGAGCTTCGACAGGCGCTGGGAGATGCCATCATAGACAACTCTGTTCCTGCCATGGGAGCCCAGATCGTGCACAGCAGCCGCCTCTGCCCAGTAGGAGATGAGCACCATGACATGGTCAGCCGGCCAGCTGGCCGCCCGCTCCGGGGGCCGGTCCCGACGCATCACAGGTGTTGAGATGGGAATTGTTCAGCAGGTGGCACCACACAGAGATGGTTGCTGTGGAAACAGCTTGCACCTGGCAGGTATAAGAGGGTCTGTGCTAGTAACACAGACACTGGGAGAACGAAGGAAGGATTCGCTAGTAACACATACACCTTGGGGGGGAAAAGAGGACCAGGCAGCCAGACAGGTGCTCTGCAGGGGCTGACGTACTGAGGGACAGGAACTAACAGCCCTGATTACAACCCACAAACCTGCCCTAATCCAGTCAAGGGTGGGGAAAAACCTGTGACTGAAACCCTGAGTCTGCCCTGCGCTGCCCTGCCTGCAAACCTGCACTCAGCTCCACATCAGCTGCAGCCCATGGCAATCAGCCCACAGTTTCCCAGCCAGACAGACATGCAGCCTGCACTCAGGGAGCCTGACCAGCCACACGCCCTGCTGGGCCACGCAGGACTGGAACTGCGGGACAAGTAGACAGCAGCCCAACCCGAGGGAAGGGAGCACTTCCCCTCCCCAATGCAGCATCCTCCTAGAGAGGGGAGGGAAACACCCAGGAGTCAGCACAGGACACTGAGGCCAAGGCTAGAACAGCTCAGCCAACATTTGCCAACACTGCTTGCCCCCCACATAGCCACCCCCCCTTCTCCCAGGTCCCTGCCCCATAACCCATCTCCTGGCCCACTACCCAGCTACCTGCCCCCCAACCCTTAACCCAGCTCCTTGCCCTATAGGCCACCTTCTGGCCCACTACCCCATAACCCAGCTTCCTGCCCCCCGGACAAGACATGCCCCTCCCCACCCATCCAGTCCAATACTCAGCTTCCTGCCCCCAGCTCCATAACCCAGCTCTCTGCCCCCCTCTCCCTTGCCCTGGCTCCCTGCCCCATAACCCACCTCCTGGCCCTCTACCCCATAACCCAATTCCCTACCCCCTGGCTAAGGCAGGCCCATCCTTGCCCATCCACCCTCATACCCAGTTCCCTGCCCCTCACTCATAACTCAGCTCTCTGACCCCCCAGCCAAGCCCTATCCTTCCCTACCGATTCACCCCCAGACCCAGCTCCCTGCCCCCCTACCCCAACCCCATAACCCATCTCCTAGCCCACTACCCCATAACCCAAGTTCCTGTCCCCATGACCCAGCTCCCTGCCCCCCGGCCAAGACAGGCCCCTCCCAACTCCCTGCCCTCCGACCCATAACCCAGCTCCCTGCCCCCCGGCCAAGACAGGCCCCTCCCAATTCCCTGCCCTCCGACCCATAACCCAGCTCCCTGCCCCCCAGGCCAAGACAGGCCCCTCCCAACTCCCTGCCCTCCGACCCATAACCCAGCTCCCTGCCCCCCGGCCAAGACAGGCCCCTCCCAACTCCCTGCCCTCCGACCCATAACCCAGCTCCCTGCCCCCCGGCCAAGACAGGCCCCTCCCACCCCCGTGCCCAGCTCGCTGCCCCCAGCGCAGACCGGCCCCGCCCGCGGACACCTGGAGGGCTCCAGGCGGTGACGTGAGCGGATCCCCTGGTCTCCGGGCGCAGGCCTCGACCCAAGGCAACGAGAGCTACAGGCCCAGCTCTGCCTATTGGCTGCTGCAGCTGGGAGGTGAGGGGGCGGGTAACTAGAAGTCCGGCCCTTCCGCGGGGTGACAGGAGAGCCTGTCCAATCGCTGCCTACAGTCGCCTCTCTGACAGGCCTGTTCACCAATAGCTGAACGGATGAACCCTGGTGACGTTTCAAAAGATCAACCTATCTCTGCCTGTTCCTCACTCGAGGTGTCAGCTACAATTGACAGATGTCCAGACCGTTCGCTACTCCCGTCGACCCTGACTGGCTGCCCGATCAGCCAATCGACGCTCCCTCTCCTTCATGATTGGTCAGCCAACAGTGGGCGCTATCCTGGCAGCAGCGGCATTTGCTGAGAGCTTCCGGGGCAGGCGATGTGCCCCCGCCCACGCGGGGTTCTGGCCGCGGTAGGTGGGTCCTGCCCTGCCCCAGCTGGACGTGCCGGGCGGGCGGCTCCGGTGCAGGGGCCTGGCCCCGTAGGGGACTCGGGCGGCTCTGCAGGGGCCGCTCGCCCCCCCTCCCCCCGCCTGAGCCGCTGGGCTGGTTCCCGGGCGGGAAGGGCCGTTTGCGCCCCGCCCCGTCCCCTGGGCCGCATCCAGCCCGCTCTGCCCGAGAGGCTGGATCCGCGGTGGGGACAGTGAGCCCGGGCCAAGGCAGGAGCTCAGCCTCGTCCTCCCGGGCAGGCCAGGCGCCATGGCTCCGCGGGGCCCGGTCCTGCAGGATGCTCGCGTAGCCGTGCCCGGCGCCACCTGGCTGCGAAAAGCTCCGCTCCTTTGTGTCGAGCAGAGCGGGGAACTCGGGGGAAAGCACCGGCCCTGCAGGTGGCCACGGGCTGGGGAGAGAGAGCGAGTCCCCCACGGGACTGGAAACATGGGCGCCTTCGGCTGTGCTGGGGGCAGGCAGCTGGTGGGGGGGATGGATCTGTCTGTGCGGGGGGGCCGGGAGCTGGGTTATGGGTGGGGGGGATGGGTCTGTGCCGGGGGGATGGATCTGTCTGTGCTGCAGGGCTGGGAGCTGGGTTATGGGTGGGGATGGATCTGTCTGTGCTGTGGGGCCGGGAGCTGGGTTAAGGTGGGGCTGGGTGGATCTGTCTGTGCTGGGGGGCAGGGAGCTGGGTTATGGGTGGGGATGGATCTGAATGTGCTGGGGGGCCGGGAGCGGGGTTACGGGGGGGCGGGGTGGATCTGTCTGTGCTGGGGGGCAGGGAGCTGGGTTATGGGTGGGGGGGATGGGTCTGTGCCGGGGGGATGGATCTGTCTGTGCTGCAGGGCTGGGAGCTGGGTTATGGGTGGGGATGGATCTGTCTGTGCTGCGCGGCCGGGAGCTGGGTTAAGGTGGGGCTGGGTGGATCTGTCTGTGCTGGGGGGCAGGGAGCTGGGTTATGGGTGGGGATGGATCTGTCTGTGCTGGGGGGCCGGGAGCTGGGTTACGGTTGGGGGGGGTGGATCTGTCTGTGCTGGGGGGCAGGGAGCTGGGTTATGGGTGGGCAGGATCGATATTTCTGTGCTGGGGGGCCGGGAGCTGGGTTATGGGTGGGGGGGGTGGATCTGTCTGAGCTGGGTTATGGGTGGGGGGGTGTGGATCTGTCTGTGCTGGGGGGCAGGGAGCTGGGTTATGGGTGGGGGGGATGGGTCTATCACAGGGGGATGGATCTGTCTGTGCTGCAGGGCTGGGAGCTGGGTTATGGGTGGGGATGGATCTGTCTGTGCTGCGGGGCCGGGAGCTGGGTTAAGGTGGGGCTGGGTGGATCTGTCTGTGCTGGGGGGCAGGGAGCTGGGTTACAGGTGTGGGGGGGGAATGGATCTGTCTGTGCTGGGGGGCAGGGAGCTGGGTTATGGGTGGGGGTGTGATCTCTCTGTGCTGGGGGCAGCGAGCTGGGTTACAGTGGAGGAGGGATCTGGCTCTGTGGGGGGGCAGGGAGCTGGGCACTGCACCAAGCTCGCCACCCTACCAAGCTTGGCTCCTTGCCCCTCAGCACTTGGCTCCGTACGAGCTGTTCCCTTGCCCACTCAGCCTGACTGACACATTGGGGCCCGTATGGCTGCACCCAAAGGGGCTGGTCTGGCCGTTGGTGAGCGGAGCCTGCAGGGGGGCAGCAGCTGCACTGATCATCTCTCTTGCTCTGTACAGGACGCTCATTCCTGCCACTCTGCCCTGCCCGTGTCCGTGGCACTGGCACCGATGGTAGCGTCTCTGGGGCTGATACCACTCTGCGGATCTGGAACCACCAGCCCTGTGCCAGGAACCCCCTGTGTCTGGTGTCCCCTAGCCTTGGTCCGTGAGGACCCTGGGGCCAGCCTGTGCGGTTTGTGATACCTGCAGTAGGGGCAGAGAGCATAGACCTGCGGCCATCTTTGCTGGGTTGTGGTGTATCGTGTTGTGAGGTCCCTGTGTCAAACCGGGCTGGTCCTATTTGGCATCCAGCCTTTCCCCAGGAATCTTCCACCGGTCCAGCCCCTTCCTGCTGCAATGCGCCGGGACAAGCCTCAGGAGCGGGCGGCCAGCTGGCCAGCTGATCACATCAAGGTGCTAATTGCCTTGTGGGCGGAGGCGGCCGCCTCACATGACCTGAGCTCGCGCGGCAGGAACAGGGTTGTCTACGATGGCATCTCCCAGCGCCTGGCTGAGCTGGGCATCTACCGCACCGGGGACCAGTGCCGGGAGAAGATGAAAGGCCTTAAGGTGACATATCGCAAGGCCAAAGAAAACAATGCGGCCGGGAGGCCACCCATGCGTTGCCCATTCTACGAGGAGATGGACCAGATCATGCAGCGCTGCGACAGCACCCGCTCTAGCCTCCTGGCAGAGAGTGGCGAGGGGCCCGGCGCTGTGGACAGGCAGGAGGGCACAGCTGCCCCGGAGAGCTGGGGGGCACCATCCTTTGAGCCATGGGATTCCCAGGCCACTGCTGCCTTTGAGCACTGGGAGTCCCAGGCCTCAGCCTCTGACCATTGGGGGTCCCAGGCTGCTGCCTCAGAGAGCCAGGGGGCTGAGGAGCTGGGCTACGTGCTCCCTGAGGCTCAGGCCCTGCTGGGCGAGGTGCAGGCCGTGCAGGTGAAGGAGGAGGAGGCATCCGCGGACGAACTGCCACCTGAGCCTGGTAAGCCCATGTTGTTGGCGAGGGGTTGCTGGGAGGTGCTGCACCAGGGGCTCGGCCCTGTCCTGGCTCCTGGAGTCCCAGCCATGCCAGAATCTTGCCATCCTGGCAAGCAGCAGTTCTGTGTCAGGGACTCCTGGCTGGAAGCATGGCCCAGGGTAGGGACAGAGCTGGGGCTGCTCCCCTGGGGGGGGTGATGGCTGCCATGCTGGCCACATGTCCTTGATCTAGCTGGGTCCCACACCTGCAGGCAAGCTGAGACCAGGGCTCTGTGGGGCCACAAACTGCCCCTGTTGTAGTCTGCTGCAGCTGAGCCCTGCTCCCTTGGAGGTGCTTAGCCCAGGGCACTCTGTACAGGGGGTAGGGTAACCTCGCTGCCATCGCCTGGCCTGGTGCCCTTGGGGGCTGTCCACAGGGGCCCTCCCCCAGAGCACTGGGGCCACAGACTCTTCTGGGACAGACCCAGTCCCCTGCTGCTGGGAGAGGGAGCCCCAGGCCATCTGAAGAGGAACGCTGGGGAAACTGTTATGTTAATTTGGATGGAGTCGCAGGTGGCTGAGCTGGGTGGGTGGATCAGCCATCAAGCTGTTCCCCAGCCTCTGGCTCACCACACCTCTGGTGAGGGACATCACCTGGCTGGTCTCAGCAGGCCCCTCTCCTTCCCCATCCTTCACAGGCTGGCAGAGCTGGCTTGGCCATCTCGGTCTGTCAGGGTTCTACTGTGCAGCATGATTGGAGTCAAAGCGGAGGGGGGGATGACCAGTGTGGGATGGGAAGGGACACACAAGCAAGGGGAAGACGGAGCAGGATCTTGTGTATTGGCTGTGCTGGCCAGGAGTATGCTGGGGTCTGGATGTCTCCGAGGACCCCTGAGGTGTGTTAGAGGGCTTTCCCTTCACCCTCTCCTCTGGTTCTTGTCACGCAGACAGAAAGCAGAAGACCAGAAGTACAAAGTGGAGGCAATTCAGTGTTTATTGGGGTTAGTTCCAAATAATCATATCCATAGCTCTACACACCAGCAGAGTCTGTTCCCCAGTGCTCACACCCCAGGTCCCCCTTCCCAGCTCTGAGGCTGCAGAGCCTGGCCTGTGTCCCCACTCCCATTTCCCACCTCCTCCTTAGCAGGCCCAAATAGACCTGCAATTCACACCCACAATCCCACCCCTTACAACTTAGGGTCATGTTACATTTTGGGTCTGGGGTCTTCATTTCACCCCTTTGTACCCCATGGGAGGGGAAAGGAGTGAGGTTGTGCTCTGATCAGAGATGGGCATTTATCCCACCCCCTGCCCCTTTGCCCCTCCCAATTGGTTGCTTGGCTTTGCCTGAACCCCTATCTCAAGGCGATCTTAGTGTGCTCTGGAGTAACACTGGAACTGCTCTTATCTGTTCCCAGTGTACTAACACATCCAGCTGACTAGGCAGAAGCACATTACAGCGTCTTTGTCCCTTGTTAACACGTTAGTATAAGAGTATCAAGAAGTCAAACCCAAAGTTCTAGCCTAGGCTAATGAACAGACCTATACACTAACAAGACTCACCAGCGGAGGGCAGAGGCTCTGGGCTGAAGCCTTTCCCCAGAAGTCCCTGGGATCCGTGCTTTTGCTCCCATAGAGTCTCTGTGGGCAGGCCTTGAATGGGGCATGGGTGAAACAGAGCCGCTTGTCACCCTGGCACACCAATGCCACTCCATTACTCTCCAGTCCCAGTCTCCTCTTGTGTGCAAGCCATGGAGCCTGGGCACTGCAGGGCCCTTTGTGATAGCACCGATCCAGCCTGGCTGTGCTTCTCCTGTCCTGGACATCATCACTCAGCGTGCCAGGGCCTGGCACATTTTGGAAACTAGCTCTGGGTTGTGTGCATGGCTCTGCCATCCTGGTGGCCCATCTGGACTATGCCTGGTGTCTGGGGCCTTCCTCTGCCTACCCACAGGGGGAAAGCCATCCTGGGTTTCCCTCTCCTTGTAGTGGGCACCATCAGCTTCATTTGAGAGTAGCACTGTGCCCCTTGTTCCATGCACCAACTCCATTGGTGCCCCAGCCTGACTGGGAGCAGGTGCCCTGCTGCCTGGGGCTGTACAGTAGAGGGAGCTGGAGGGGTGGGCTGTACGGATGCAACAGGGTGTGTGCCAGGCCAGGTGCGCTGTAGGCCCTCACCCTGCATTCTTTCTCTCTCCAGACCCTTCCCCGTCGGCATCGGCGGAGCCCCAACCAGCCTCCCGGAAGCTGGTCTCAGCGCTGGACCGGCTCGTGCACCTCCGGGCCAGGAAGCGCAAGACGCGGGAGGATGGGCCACTGGAGACTCCACGGGGCCCCAGCCAGAAGCATGGGCGCAGCCAGCTGGAGCTGAAGCGGGCAAGGCGCACTGGTGCCTGGAGGGCGGAGGAGAGGCAGAGCCTGGCCGAGTTCATCCAGCATGACCGGGAGATGCGGCGGGAGGACCGGGAGTTCCAGGCCCAGCTCCTGGAGAAGCTCTTCCAGAAGCAGCTGGAGATGGTGGGGGCCCTGGCCCAGCCCGCACCCCCACTGCAGGAGCCGGAGCCGGTGGTGCGGGAGGGAGCTGGGCTCCAGTTTCCTGCTCTGCTGGAGCAGGTGGTGCGAGCGCAGGTCAAGGGGCAGGAGGCCGAGGCAGCTGGCCCTGCCCCTGCAGGAGCCCCGGAGCGAGCGGGGAAAGCGCCCCCTGCTGTGCAGTACTGGACGGCAGATGAGATCCTGCGCTGGCTGGTGCCGCAGCAGCCGCTGATCGGGCAGCAGCCTTGGGGCGAGCGGTGTCGGGAGGGGCTGCCGGGCCCCCTGGCCTCACGGGGAGAGGGAGAAGTGGGGGAGAATGTGTCCGATCTCGCCTCCTCCAGACGCGTGACTGACACCTGCCAGGGGCCCAAAAGGCTGGGGGGAGCCCGACTTCTCCCTCCGCTCTGCGGGAAAACCCACCACGCCAGCCTGGATGCCAGCGAGGCCGGTGACGGTGCCAAGGTGAAGGGAACTGTCCTGCACCGCCATGACACGGAGACACAGCGCCAGCGCTTCAGGGGCTTCCGCTACCAGGAGGCTGAGGGGCCCCAGGAGGTTTATGGCCGCCTGTGGGAACTTTCCCATCGCTGGCTGCAGCCAGAGACCCGCACCAAGGAGCAGATGTTGGAGCTGCTGGTTCTTGAGCAGTTCCTGAGCCTCCTGCCTGAGGAAATGCAGAGCTGGGTGCAGGAGCGTGGCCCGGAGAGTGGCCAGGAGGCTGTAGCCCTGGCAGAGGATTTCCAGCTTGTTCCCCAGAAGCCTGGATGGCAGCCCCAGGTGAGCACATGGGATGCTGCACATCCCCTGGCCTTGCCCCATGGGAGCAGAGTGGTGTGGGGGGTGTCGGTACCAGAACTGCTGCTTGCCCTGTGCCTGGTCCATGGTGCAGGGGACGTTTTGTGACTCCTGGCACTGCTGTGGCTCCACGGTATGGGGCCGTGTGGTGCTGGGGACAGTGCGTGGACTAGCTGGCACTAAGCAGAGACACTTGTTGTTTCAGGCGCGGGTTCCAGCCCAGGAAGGGGCCAGGGATGTCGGTGCAGCGCAGCGGGCTCCATTGGCCGAGCGACAGAGGGCGCCCCAGGGTGCCAGCGGGCAGGAGAACGGCTGGAACGGCGGCTTGTTGGGTGAGGGTTCCTTTCCCCAGCACTGGATCTGGCTGTCTCAGAAGCGCTGGGTGGGCTCCAATGCAGGGCTGGTTTCTGGGGGCTCAGCTGGTGTGGGCCCCGGGGGGACTAGCAGGAGATACCCTGAGTCGCCTGCACACTGTCTGGCTGTGCCTGCAGCACCCAGCCTGCTCCTCTGCCCCAGGACAGCCAGCGGTAGTTGTCACGTATTGAGGCTGAAGGCCCTGGAGCATAGGCAGAATGGGGAGACGTCTCCCTGCTCAGTTCTGGAGCTTGGAGCCACAGTGCCTCTGGCAACCAGCAGCAGCTATCGCAAGGAAAGTCCTGCTCACCCCTGCATCCGGAGCTGGAGTGTGTACTGGGGGACGGATCATGGGCAGGCTGGTCGCTCTGAGGGATGGAGCATGCACAGGCTGGTTGCTCGAGGGGCTGGAGCATGCTCAGTTGCGCTGGGGGACGGAGCACGCACAGGCTGGTTGTTTGAGGTGCTGGAGCATGCTCAGTTGTGCTGGGGGATGGAGCACGCACAGGCTGGTCGCATGGAAGGCTGGAGCATGCTCAGTTGCGCTGGGGGATAGAGCACGCACAGGCTGGTTGCATGCTTGGGGTAACTGGAATGTTTGGTGATTTTAGCAGCTGAATTCTAACATATCTCTACTGAGCATGTGCAAACTTGACACTTTCCAAAGGCTCATAGTAGACAGGTGTGAGCAGGGTTTCATAGAAAAAGCCAAAGGCACCTCCCTGAGGCCAGCACCCCCTACCCAGTCTCTGGCCTTTGCTCCTGAGCATGGGGTGCCAGAGGTCCTATGCGAGTATTATAGCTGGTTCGGTCACTAGGCGAAGCAGGCTGTTTTCTGACTCTCATTTCTGGAAAGGGTTGAACGATTCCTGCTGGATTCAGCTGGAGGCAGGTAGATGGCAAGGAAAACCCCAGCCTGGAAACCTGCAGTTTGGCAAAAATACATGCAGCTGAAAACAGGATCCTATAATGAGAGGTGTTGGGCAGCTTGCAATAGAGGGAGCTGCCAGCCCCGCCCGTAACGAAACCCTGATGTCTTAAGTTCTCCCCGGTGCTGAGAGAGAAGAGCGCCATAGACTTGCTTGCCAGGGTTTGAGCTCTCCAGGCAGTTCCTGTGTGGTGTGAAGGTCCCAGGGGCTCCTGCATTGACTCTCCTGTGAGGCAGGGCCAGGCTTTTGTCCCCATTACAGCGCTGAGGCAAGTGACCCTCTGTGACTGGCCCAAGGGCCCAGGGAGTCTGGGTGCAGCCGGGATGAACTCAGCTCCCTGATGCCCAGCCCCTTGCCCCAGACTGGGCCCTGTCTCTCTCGAGCAGTAACTCTTGGTGATTTATTCTCCCAGCTGCCACGCCGGGCACCCCGCTGGTGCGGAAACCAAGCCTGGGGGCGATTGAGACAGCTGCTCCCCAGCCCCTGTGCAACAGAGTGGGCTCCAGGCAGGGACAGCAAGTGGAGAATGGCTTAGAGCCACGGCAGAGCACCGGGCACCTGCGGCAAGCAGAGAAGAACGCTGCCCCAGTGCCACGCCCAACAGCTGGGAAGGCGACCGAGCTGGGCAGTGCTGGCCCCGGAGGGCACGTGGGGACAGACGGCATGCTTCAGGGCAGAGCCACCATTCAAGGGGGCAGCAGCATCTCAGAGGCTCAGAATGGGGTCACACAGCTGCCTGTGCCCTGCGCCCCATCTGAGCAGCAGACACCTGCTGGCCTCGTGCGGACGGAGTGCACCGGCTCCAAGGGTGGCAGAACCTGCAGCGCCCTGCCCAGGAGCGCCGGTTGTGAATCCCCGGGGCTGGACGGCCCCTTGCTTGGGGCACTCCTGGAGACGTCCTTGGACTCCCCATGGGACAGAGAGGGCAGCGCAGACAGAGCACCAGAGAGTGGCACGGCCTGCCCGGGGGCACAGCCCCGCTGCCTGGGCTGCACAGTACTGCGGGCTGATCTGGATGCCACGCGGGAGGAGCTGAGAATCACCCAAGGTAGGCACTGGCTCCCAGGGAGCCCATGGGTCAATAATGCCATCAGGGGCTGCTCTGTCACCAGCCAGGTCCTGACAGCAGCAAACAGGTCCCAAAGAGGCTCATCAGCTGCAGGCCCATTGGGCCAGGGCAGGGGAGAGGCAGCATCTCTGGCGATCAGGCCCAGGTTGGCACTGTTGCCAAGGATGGGAGTGAGCTCAGTACCAAAGGCCCAGCCCTGGTCCGTGAGCTCAGGGATTTACTCCATGGGGGCACCACTGGGGCAGCCCATAGAGAGACAGAATCACAGCCCCAAGTTGGCACATGCACTAATAGAGTAATTCCATCAGGAGGCAATGATAATGGGTGGTTATCCTAGTATTTCTGCAGGGCATGGTGAGTGCTCTGCTGGTTCTCATCAGCAGGCAGCAGTAGTGGGCTGTTATCCCAGGGGCTGATGGGACTGGGCTCTGTTCCCAGCCCCTGGGCAAGATCCATGCAGCATGTTTGTCCTGCAGCTTCCACCCTGTATGGACTGAGCGGCACCCACTTGCAGGGCCTGGCTGAGGCGCTGAGCACCATCTCGCGCATTCTGAACGATAGGAGGCCGATGATGACCAAACCCCCCTGGGGTGCAACCGAGAGCCCCGGCGTGGCTTTACCCCAACAGACACACGTAAGTGCCTGGCCAGATTAACAGCTGCCCTGGTGCCCTGCCTGGCAGGAGCACGCTGGGGCACAAGGCTGCCAGGGGCCAGCCTGGCAGAAGGGCACCGCAGGGAACAAATAGCTGTACTGGGTCTGACCTCAGTGCCTCAGCTCTCCCTCTGGGCTGTAGCGGCAGCAGCCATTGCACAGCCTGGGGAGCCCCTGAGGGGGCCATGGTGGTGCTGCAGTAACCTGCCCTCCAGGCACATTGAGATGGCCCACGAGGCTGGGAGGCATCTGCCTAGCCCCTTGCTGCCAAGGGGTTTGTGACTTTTCCTCTGAATTTCCAGTGATTTGACAGAAAATTTTCCCACCACTTCTGAGAACCATCAACCTCCCCTGCCAGAGAAACCCCCAGCAGCGTGGGCCGGTCTTCCCCCAGTTACATGCTCAGCGATAGGTGGATGCAGGGCTCTGAGCGTGATCATTACTTGTGCCCAGCGGGGGGCTGGACTTGGCAACTCCTGTTCTCACTCTGTCCCTCCCTGCAGCTGTCCTGAAGCCTAAGTGCCTGGCAAGCAGCTGGCCGTGGCCCGCCGCCGAGGAGCCCACACGATGTTCAGCAGCAGCAGCGTTGGCAGCACCAGGGAGAAGGTGACGACCTCCCACTCGATCCCAGAGCCGCTAGCGTCGAGCCCCATACTCGTGGCAGCGCCTGGAGCAGGGAGGCCTTGGACAGGACCTGAGGGGTGCTGGGCCGGCTGCCTGGGGGTGTTGGGAGTTGGATCCAGCAGGGCCTGTGCTGAGCCAGGGCAGCTGGCATCTCGTCACTGGACTTTCCAGGGAGCCTTTCCTACTCGACTAGCTTTTTGATACAATGTCCCCAAAGCCCCCTACTTTCCCTTTCACTTCTCAGGTTGGTCTCAATAAAGCAATGCGCAGAGCTCCAGGCCCGGGGACATGGCACCTGCAAATGGGAGGAAAAGTCTGTGTCAGGGACTCCCAAGCACACCATGGCTCATCCTGATCTCCTTGTGTACAGCAGGGCATGGTCTCAGCACCCAGCCTGCCTTTCTGGGCACTACTAGGTGAGGGAAGGCCCCAGCCAGACTGCCCCACTGGCTGCTGCTGCGGGAGGGAGCCTGTCAGGGGAGTGTCCAGTTAGTTCAACCAGGAGAATGTTCAGGGGTGACTTGAGCCCTCTCTGTATGTACCTACGTGGGGAACAACTCTACAGCACTGGGCTGTGCAGAGGGCTGAGAAAGGTCCAACACCATCCTGGGGCTGGAAGTTGAAGCTGAACTAATTCAGCCTGGAAATAAGATCTCCGTTTTTAACATGACAGCAAGGGACCAGTTTCCCGAGTGCCGTGGTGGCTCCTCCATTACTGTTGGTTGTAAGTCAGTGTCGGGGTTATCTTTATCCCAGACTCTTCAGGTTCGTTGTCTGACCGCAAGAGAGACAGGCAACCCAGCAAAGTCTGAAACCAAGTTCTTTATTGATGCATGCACACAAGCAACAAAGAACAAGCCCATTCTCCACAGAGAACCAGAATCAGCCCCCCCCTTTCTTCAATACAGCACAAATTTATATAAGCAAGTTTACATCACAGTTAAAGCATTTAATTGCCTGTGGTTAATTAATGGCACCTGGTGAAGCATTTGATTACAAAATTCATGGCCTTGAGCAGTTCCTGGCAGACAAGCATCTTCCTTATCAGTACTGAGAACTTTTTTATCAGCACTTCCCAAGCTTGAGTGCAAGGGGGGGGGGTTTATCCACCCAGCTCCTGCTTGCTGACTTCATTCACCCAACTTCTGAGCCCCCCTTGTTCATGCATCAAGCGTGTGATCACCTGCTTAGCCTACCTTGTGGGCCTTCGGGCCCACTTTAAAGCATCCTATCTATCATCAGGATGGGCTGTTCTAAATGCTCTGCTCTAGGGCTAATGTTGGGACCGTTCTGTGACCTGAGCTATGTAGGAGGCCGGACTAGGTGGTCCCAATGATCCCTTCTGGCCTTGGCATTAATGCCCCAATGATCGAGGGGCTGGGATTAAAGCAGATGACTGGGAGAAGGGGTCATGGCCCTCTGCTGCTTCCCCTCCTCTCCCTGCCAATTAACCATGCTCTGTGCAAATCCATCCCACACCAGCCCCTCCGCTGGTGCTTGCTCAGACTATGCAAGTCGTAACACAAGCCTGTCAAGTTAAGCATGGCCCACCACCATGTTGTCATCTCTGTTGTATTTTCAAAGCAGAGAAGCAGGAGGCTCTGTTAGCGGGGAGGCTGGGAAATTCCTCCAGTGGCAGGGCAGACATTTTGGACACCCTGTTGAGTGGGAGGCTGGAAAATGCCTCCAGCAGCACAGCGGTGGTTTCTAGACGAACTCCCTCCCCCGGCACAGCAGGCGTTTGGGACGCTGTGTTAGCTGGGAGGCTGGGAACTCCCCCCAGTGGCACAGCAGGCATTTGGGATGCTGTGTTCCAGCAGCACAGCTGGCAATTTGGACATCATGTAAGCACAGAGGATGGGAAATCGCTCCAGCAGCACAGTGAATGTTTTGGATGTCGCCTTACTGGGGAAGCTGGGAAATCCCTCCAGTGACAGGGCAGGCGTTTTGGATGTCACTTCAGGTGAGTGGCTGGGAAATCCCAGGTGTGTCGGATGCTGTATTAGCAGGGAGGCTGGGAAATCCCCCGAGTGGCACAACAGCCATTTCGAACATTGCACCCTGTGACTGATCTGTGGTGGCATGGGAGAATGCACCACATTTATTCCAGGGATGCCATCGACTCCCTGTGCCAGAGGAGTATCACCCATGTGTGGGGCAGATTGGGGGAAGGGACCCCTGGGGCTCTGCCAGAGGAACATCAGAGTCCCTTTGGTTCCAGCTCTCTCCAGCCCTGATCACTTCCCCCTTGCAGCTGCAGTGGGGAGTTCACCAACACGTGGGTCAGAGCTGTGAGCAGGGAGGACACACCCACCTGGCTCCCAATCTCACTGGTTGCACGTTGGTAGCTCTCTTAGCTGGTGCTGGGGTTAATGCCACATGTCGGCTGCCTCAGAGCCAGCGGCTCTCCAGCCAGCACCTTCCTTCCTGGGGCCTTTGCCTGGGTTAGGTTCTGCTGGAGGGAGCGTGCTGGCCCAGGGCTCTGTCTCCTGCTTGCCTGGCACTGGGCCCTTGGCTCCAAGTGCGTGGGGCAGAGTTTACTATGCCAGCCTGGCCCAGTGAAGGCTTGCAGAGATGCTCAGGTGGGCCTGTAGCACCCCTCTGGCCCCACCGGGCTTCACAGCCAGAGAATGCCCAGGCTGGATTGGCCACAGGGCAAACACTCTTCTTTGGGCTCAGATGGAGGGAAACACCCTAGTTCTGTGCTAACTGGTGGCTGCTAAACTGCCACCTCCCCAGGACTAGAGGAGCTGGAGACATGGCTGGTGAGGGAGAGGTTCTCCAAACCAGTGGCAGGGTAACATCTGACCCCAATGCCGGGTGGGGTGGAACTGGGCAGGGCAGGAGAGCCCAGCCCAGTGGGGCGGTTGGTGTAGTGCAGGAAGGCCTAGCCAGGCGTGGTGGGGCTGGTTCAGATAAGGGCAGGAACTATTTCTCCACCCTCCAGATAATACTTTGCTCCCTCCAACCCCCCCACTGCTGCTCTGCTTCCAGAACATCTGGGGGCAACTGCAGCACATAGAGACAGGCATGGAGCCATGGAACTGCTCAGGGTGGGTGCATGCTGGAGGAATTCCCCAGAGCTCCAAGCAGGCATATGAAATCTGCACAGCTTCACTGCTCTGGGGCACTCCACCCAGCACAGACAGATCCCTCCCTGACCCCCTGCCATCTCAGAAGGAGCCTGGGGGGCATGTGGCTCTGTGCAAGCACCGCCCCACACCTCCCATTGGATACAGCTCCCCATTCCCAGCCAATGGCAGCTGCAGGGACAGTGCATGGAGGGAGACACACACACACACACACACACCACCACCGCCCCCGGGCCCACGCTGGCCACTTCTGGGAGCAGCATGGGGCCGGGGCAGGCAGGGAGCCTGTCTTAGCAGCAGCCCTGCTGCACCACCAGAGATCGCAATTGACTGGGAGATCCTCTGGGATTGACCAGTTGATCAAGATCAACCGGTTGGTGACCACTGCTTTAGAGGTTCAGGCTTCTCCCATGAACAAATGAGCCAGTGAAGCAGCTTAGCAAAATAAACAAACCTGCTCTGCTATTTACATTAGGAGGATAATTGATGCTTAATACTGCAGCTGACAAAATGTGATATAAACAAGTATTGCACAGATAAAATATTTCACTGCAATGTTTTCCACAGAAATTGAAATTAGGGGGTGTGAAATTAGGAGGGGTGAGGACTGTTAGGGCAAAGGTGGGCTGTATGGCACCATAGTGAAAACAAATGTTTTATTAGATTTAACTAATTTGTGTGATGATTTAAAAACATGAAAGTTGGCTATACAAGCCTACTATGAAGCACTATTTCTACATCCTTCTTGGTTTCTTGTTATAATTTTGCACAACTCTTTTAATGAACTTCTTGAATGCAGTGCATTCATTTTTGGTGGCTTCTCATGTGTCAGGTACTTCCAGTTCTTCATGATAGGCTCATGATCAGGCAGAAGGCAACTTCTTTCAGAACACAACATTCTATTCAATGACGAAAAAGAATGTTCAACTGTAGCTGTGACTGGGAGTAGAAAGAGATGAATTCCTACTTCTTTCATCCCAGGAAACAGCATGAAAATTGGGTCGAACCATTAGTGGTGATGATGAAGTAATTGAAATCAAATCTACATTCGTTCATGGAATGATATTCCACTCTGTGTTCAAATTCTCTATTCTGTACTGGTCACAGGGCAGCCCCATTGCTGGTAGTGCCTCACTCCAGTCAACTATCAGTGTTTTATGAGACAGGCATCTGTAAAACCTATGTAGTGGTTTATGGAATCCAAAAGTAGTAGTTGTAGAGATGTAAGAATCAAGTCAGTGTACTTTACTTTTTCAGCTGGCTTAACAAACACTTCTTATCTTCATTTAAGCAGTTAATATAAGGGCCCTAATTAGTCAACTTCTGAACTGAAGTCTTTGCCTCTTCCAGGACGTTTTCAATGGCTATCACTCTGATTGATCCAAGTGTAGCTTCCAGTGCTGGACAGAGATCTACTACTATTGTAACAATGCCATTCAGGCATCTGCATAATGACCCAAGTGGTTTCAACAGTAGACTTACAAGAGAGAATGGTGATTGTGTTCTCTGAACTTAATAGCAAAAGTAGTCCACCAGCCTCACTATCCGTCCCATCTCGGTAGATACTTTCCAAAGCCAATAATAACGGTTGCAGTAAATTTAAGACAACAGCCAAGGATTGCTCATGAGAAAGCCGGTGGATTTTCCCAGGTTGGACTAATTTGAACTTCTGTCCCAATTTAACTTCTATCATTTACAAGACATTCAGTCCTTTTGGACTCTTGCTGAAAAAAAGTATAATAAAAACATTAAATGTATAGCTTTCTAAATGCCTTTTGAAGATTCTGCAGCTTGTACTAGCGCAAGTTGGAGTAGATGACCTCTGCAGTGTGTATTGGAGAGATTAGAGTTACACTTTTCTCTGAGCAAAGCTTGTACTCCACTATGTCTTCCAGAGAAGTTTGCAGTTCCATTAAATGAACAAAGAGACATCTGGTCGGGGTTCAATTGACAAGCATTTAATCACTCAGATGTGGGTGTGCAGACTCAAGCCCTGAGTGTGACCCACGCTGCAGCTGCCCCCTTTCAGGTCAATCAACCCAGGCTCTGCACAGACTCAGACATTGTGGGTCACAGTTGGGGCAACTGCCCCCTTTCTGGTGATTGGCCCAGGCTCTATGCAGACTCAGGCAGCGTGGCTCACATCTGGGGCAGCTACCCCCTCTCCAGGTGAATGGCCCAGGCTCTGCACATACTCAGGCAGCGTGGCTGACATCTGGGACAGATACCCCTTCTCTGGGTGTTCAGCCCAGGGTCTGCCCAGACTTGGGGAGTGTGGGTCACATGGGGGAAGCTGCCCCCTATCTGGGCGATTGGCCTGGGCTCTGCACAGGCCCAGGCTCTGTCAGAGATGCAGCCAATGTGTTTTCTATAACCTGAACATCTAGAAATTCATCTGCTGACCTACCACTGATATCAAGATAACATAGGCAGTGATTTAATACTTGACACCTGGGGTCCAGAGTGAGTGGACTCCCTGAAGGAGCCCACAGTGAGAGAGGCATGCTAAAGGGTCAGAGAGGTGCAGTTCCACGAGACGAAGGGGCTTAATCCCTGAGTGGACCCCCAAAAAAGGGCTGTCATGCTGAAGGGGGTTCCCCCCAGGGACCGTACGGGGCCAAGAGTGGGCACGATCTGTGAGTCTGTGACAACGTGGTAGCAGAGGATGGCTGACAGATGCACCCTGTAGATGGTCGGCTGTGAGCGCAGGCGCTTTGCAGTGAGTGGCTGCCAGCGATAAAAGGATGCAATTGAAAGAACCAGCGTGAAAATGGCCTATAACCAGCTCCGTAAGAGGGACCTGGCACGTCTGTGCAGGGAGAGAGGGTTGAGTGTCGGGAGGCTCACTAAGGAGCAGCTGATTGTTCAGCTTGTAGAGAATGACCAGTCTGAGGAACAGGCTCCAGACCTCAAGGGGGCTCCCGGGGTGCCTGGAGAACCAGGGAGTAGCCATGGGGGTAGTCCGTGTAGCAGCTGGGAGTCTATCAGACCTGACTCCACAGTCAGCACAGGGGGACCCTAGTCAGATTTTCTCCCTGGAGGAGCTGTGGAGAGGAGCTGGAGCTGAAGGAGCAGAGGCTGGTAAAACCTGGTACACTGCCACCTCCTTTCCTGGGGAGGCTTGAGAATAATACCCTAACCAAAGTGATCAAAGACCCAAACCCCTGGGTCTTTGGATGATGGAAAAAATCAGATAGGTTCTTAAAAGAAGGATTTTATTAAAAAGAAAAGGTAAAAATCATCTCTGTAAAATCAGGATGGAAAATAACTTTACAGGGTAGTGTAAAAGCAGCAAAGAGTCCTGTGGCACATGCTCCAGTGCTCATGCTCCAATACGTCTGTTAGTCTATAAGGTGCCACAGGACTCTTTGCTGCTTTTACAGATCCAGACTAACACGGCTACCCCTCTGATACTTTACAGGGTAATCAGATTCAAAGAGCCCAAAGGAACCCCCTCTAGCCTTAGTTTCAAAGTTAGTTACAACAAAACAGGGATAAACCTCCCTCTAGCAAAGGGAACATTCACAAGTTGAGAAAACAAAGATAAACTAATAGCCCTTGCCTGGCTGTTACTTACAAGTTTGAAATATGAGAGACTTGTGCAGAAAGATTTGGAGAACATGGATTGTTGTCTGGTCCCTCTTAGTCCCAAGAGCAAACATCACCAAAACAAAGAGCACAAACAAAAGCCTTCTCCCCCATCCCAAGATTTGAAAGTATCTTGTCCCCTTATTGGTCCTTTGGGTCAGGTGTCAGCCAGGTCACCTGAGCTTCTTAACCTTTTACAGGTATAAGGATTTTGGTGCCTCTGGCCAGGTGGGATTTTATAGTATTGCATACAGGAGGGTTGTTACCCTTCCCTTTATAGTTATGACAGAGGCATTGAGCCAAATGGATGGTATTGAGACGGGGGACTATGACCTGTTCAAACAGGCTTTGCTGGTGACGTTTGAACTGACCCCTGAGGCGTAAAGGAAATGATTCTGGGGTGTACGCAAGACCCCAGGTGTCACTTACAAGGAGGTCACCAACCTCCTGGGGGAATATCTCCATAAGTAGGGGAAGGGCACAGGGGCCACTACTGCAGAGGATGTATATAAACTGGTGGGATTGGAGCAGCTGTATGACATCTGCCCTCAAGACCTTAAGATGTGGTTAATGGACTGGAAACCTGAAGATCTGCGCAGTGCAGGGGCACTGACGGATGAGTTTGTAAACAGATTGGGGGCAAGAGGGAGACCCACCTCGGGGACTCAGAAGGGGAGTCACCCAAAGACCTCTCAAAGTTGGGACTCCAGGAAGCCCAACTCAGGGGTGCCCGTGAATGCCAGGGGCAGCCGACCCCCCTCCTGAGACTTGAGAGACCTGAAATGTGATTACTGTGGCCAAAAGGGACACAAGGTGGTGCAATGCCTGAAGATGAAGGAAATGGCATCCAAGCAGAACCCACGGGGTGTCAACTGGGTGGAAGCCCACTGAGAGGGGGCACCGCTGGTCCAGGGGGCCACAGTCAATAGGGCTGTGCCAGGGGGAGGGGACCACCAGGCGAGGCCAGCAGGGGAAGGTGGGGCTCCGGGTGCAGAGCGCCTGTACTCAATCTGCCGGGTGAGCGTGGGGCAGGCCCCAGGGGACAATCACTACATCATCCCTATTGAGGTGGGGGAAAGTTGCGTCCAGGGCTTCTGGGACACGGACACAGAGATGACACTGGCATGGTGGACCCAGACGAGCTAGTGCCCGATGCATACTTGACCCTGAGGGGAGTGTATGGGCCCCCCATCAAGGTGCCTGTAGCAAGGATACACCTGAAATGGGGAGGCTAAGGAGGGACCCAAAGAGGTTGGGGGTGCACAGTCACCTGCCTACCGAGGTACTAATGGGTAATGACTTGGAGAACTGGCCAGATGGCACTCAGAGCACCCTGGTGCTTCCCCAGTGCCCGAGCCAGCAAGGGACACAGGACCTCCCCTGAAGGAGGGGACCAAAACACCAAGGGTAGGGCTTGACAGAGCTGGGCTGGAGCCTCTGTCCCAAGGTGGGAAAACTGAGGCACCATCAACCAGGGCTGTACCCTCAAACCCAGCAGCCAAATTCAGAGGGAGCTGCAGGAGGATCTCTCTTTAGAGAAGCTGAGGGCCACAGCAGTGCAGGATCCCAGGGGAGGACCACCGGGAGAGATTCCTGTGGGAGAAGGGATTCCTGTACTGGGAATGGGCTGGTTTGGGGCAAACAACCTTGGAAAGCCAGGAGGTAGTTGGTGGTTCCCCAGAGTTACCGCTGCAGACTGTTGTACTTGGCCCATGATATCTCCCTTTCGGGGCATCAGGGCATCCAGCTGCTGCAGAACTTTTACTGGCCCAGGGTCTTTGATGCTGTCAAACAGTATTGCAGGTCCTGTGACTCCTGCCAGAGGGTGGGGAAGGCCCAGGATAAGTGTATAGCAGCTCTGAGACCTTTGCCCATCATAGAGAGCCTTTCCAGGAGTTGCCGATGGACATAGTGGGGCCCCTCAGCAGCAGGGCCGCCCAGAGGGGGGGGCAAGAGGGGCAATTTGCCCCAGGCCCCAAGCCCCACAGGGGCCCCCACCAGAGTTTTTCGGGGGCCCTGGAGCGGGGTCCTTCACTCCCTCCGGGGGGGCCGGAAAACTCTTGCGGGGCCGGGCGCAGGAGCTGCTTCTGCTCCTGGTCTTCGCTGGCGGGGGGTCCTTCCGCTCCGGGGTGGAAGGACCCCCCACTGGCGAATTACCGCCGAAGACGGAGCAGGACCCGCCGCTGAAGTTCAGCTCGGTCTTCGGCGGTAATTCGGCGGCGGGGGGCCCTTCCGTTCTGGGACCCGCCACCGAAGTGCCCTGAAGACCCGCGGCGGGGGCCCCCCGCCGCCGAATTACTGCCGAAGACCGAGCTGCACTTTGGTGGCGGGTCCGGCTTCGGCGGTAATTCGGCGGTGGGGGGGCCCCGCCACGGGTCTTCGGGGCACTTCGGCGGCGGGTCCCGGAACGGAAGGGCCCCCCCCCGCCGCCAAAGACCCCGGGCCCCCGGAATCCTCTGGGCGGCCCTGCTCAGCAGGGCAACTTGGTCGGGGAAGAAATACATTCTGGCGGTGGTAGATTTCGCTATGCGCTACCCCGAGGCAGTGGCCTTGTCCTCTAGTGAGGCAGACACTGTGGCAGACATGCTGATGACCATTTTCAGCAGAGTGGGGTTTCCCCAAGGAGGTCCTTACAGACTGGGGCTCCAACTTCATGTCACCCCTGCTCTAGTGCTTGTGGGAGAAGTGTGGGTTCTGACACACCTGGGCCTTGGTGTATCACCCTCAGTCCAAGGGGCTGGTGGAGAGGTTCAATGGGACCCTAAAGATGATGCTGAAAACCTTTATGGACCAGCACCCGCAGGACTGGGACAAGTATTTACCCCACCCCCTGTTCGCATACAAGGAAGTGCCCCAGGAATCCACAGGGTTTTCTCCATTCGAGTTGCTGTATGGGAGGAGAGTGAGGGGACCCCTTGACTTGATGAGGGATAAGTGGGAGGGAAAGGCCTCCCTTGATGGAGAATCAGTGATGGAGAATGTACTGACTTTCCAGGAAAAGCTCATGGGCTTGGCCAGGGGAAACCTAGCCAGGGAACAGAGGAAGCAGAAGGTCTGGTATGACTGCTCAGCACATACCTGCTCCTATGCTGTCGGGGACCAGGTGATGCGTATCACCCCAGTGAGGAAGAACAAGCTGCCTGGGATGGCCCCTTCAAGGTCATCAGACAGGTAAACGAGGTGAACTATGTAGTGGAACTGTCTGTCAAAGTCAGACTCAGGACTCACAATTTGTCAGACCACTCTAGCCTGGTCTACACTAGGCGTTTAAACTGGTTTTAGGAGCGTAAAATCGATTTAACGCCACACCCGTCCACACTGAGAGGCCCTTTATATCGATATAAAAGGCTCTTTAAACCGGTTTCTGTACTCCTCCCTAACGAGAGGAGTAGCGCTAGTATCGGTATTACCATATCGGATTAGGTTTAGTGTGGCCGCAAATCGACAGTATTGGCCTCCGGGCGGTATCCCACAGTGCACCACTGACCGCTCTGGACAGCAATCTGAACTCAGATGCAGTGGCCAGGTAGACAGGAAAAGCCCCACGAACTTTTGAATATTTCCTGTGTGCCCAGCGTGGAGCTCCGATCAGCACGGGTGGCGATGCAGTCCGAAATCAAAATAAAAAAAAGAGCTCCAGCATGGACCATGCGGATGTGATCGCAGTAAGGGCAGGCAAATCTGTTCTATCAGCGCTCCGTTACAGAAGACGAAATTCAAAATCATTTTAAAAAAATCTCCAGACAGACGCCATAGCAGGGACTCAGCGCACTGCTGCGTGACAAGCGTAACGGAAAGCCAAAGAATCAAATGGACACTCATGGATTGGAGGACTCAAGCTATCCCACAGTTACTGCAGTATCCGAAAAGCATTTGCATTCTTGGCTGAGCTCCAAATGCTTCTAGGGTCAAAAACAGTGTCCGCGGTGGGTCAGGGCATAGCTCGGCAATTTACGCATCCCCACCCCCCACCCCCAGAAGTGAAAGGGAAAACAATCCTCTCTTGACTCTTTTACATGTCACCCTATCTTTACTGAATGCTGCAGACAGACGCGATGCTGCAGCACTCAACACCAACATCCTTGCTCCCCCTCCCCCCCCCCGCCCTGGGTGGCTGATGGTGCAGTAAGACTGATACCCATCGTCATCATCAGCCTATTAGCACATGGGGCAGTGCAAAAGGACTGGTAACCATGCCGACTAGCATCCGTTAGGTCTATCAAGGGCGCCTGGCCCTAATTTTTCCTGGTAGATGGTGCAGTATGGCTGGTAACCGTTCTCATCATAGCAACAGGGGGCTGAGCTCCATCAGCCCCCACCCTTCATGTGTAAAGAAAAGATTCAATTGCCCCTGGACTAGCAGCGCGATGCTGGGCTCCTCTCCTCCCCACTTCTTAATGTCCTGTCTGGACTATCATAGCAGCTGGAGGCTGCCTTCCACTCATTTCTCACTAACAAGTCACTGTGTCTTATTCCTGCATTCTTTATTACTTCATCACACAAGTGGGAGGACAATGCTACGGTAGCCCAGGAAGGCTGGGGGAAGAATGGAATCAACAGGTGGGGTTGTTGCAGGAGCACCCCCTGTGAATAGCATACAGCTCATAATTTCTGCTGGATCTGACACAGAGCAGCTGTGCTCTCTGGTTCTATGATACAGTGGTTCTCTAGTACACTTGCCCAAATTCTAGACAGGACTGATTCTATTTTTAGATATCAAAAAGGAGGGATTGACTCAGGGAGTCATTCCCAATTTTGACTTTTGCGCCCCTGGCTAAGAGCAGCCAGGGGCACTTATGACAGCAACAGATGGTGCAGTGCAAAAGGACTGGTAACCATGATCATCTTTTTACCAATTTATGGATTGGTAGATGGTACAGTATGGCTAGTAACCATCTCTGCTGTCATGCAAAAGCAAAAGCATGCTGCTGTGTAGCGCTGCTGAATCGCCTCTGTCAGCGGCATCTAGTACACATACGGTGACAGTCACAAAAGGCAAAACAGGCTTCATGATTGCCATGCTATGGCATCTGCCAGGGCAATCCAGGGAAAAAAGCCACGAAATGCTTGTCTGCCGTTGCTTTCCCAGAGGAAGGAGTGACTGATGACATTTACCCAGCACCACCCGCGACAATGATTTTTGCCCCATCAGGCACTGGGATCTCAACCCGGAAATTCCAAGGGGCGGGGGAGGCTGCGGGAACTATGGGATAGCTATGGAATAGCTACCCACAGTGCAACGCTCCAGAAGTCGATGCTAGCCTCGGACCGTGGACGCACACCACCTATTTAATGTGTTTAGTGTGGCCGTGCGCACTCGATTTTATACAATCTGTTTTACAAAACCGGTTTATGCAAATTTGGAATAGTCCCGTAGTGTAGACGTACCCTTAGTTTTATTAGCAAAGTACTCTGCCAATACACCCAGATAGCGTGTGAGTGCCATGCAAGGCTTAAGCTACTTTATTTATACAAATAGAAAGGGCACGAACTTAACAAGATAACAAAGGGAACAGAACTGATAAGTTTACCTGGGGCTAGACACACATCTTATTTCCTTATCCACTCTTACCGATCTCCTGCTAATGTCCCCCGATTAGCTTAAGTGGACCCATTGTTCCATACCTTAATGTTTCTCTTCCTGACAACTTTATCTCAACATTCCTCATTCCTGCTTAAAGGAACATACAGCATTTTCTTTAATCCATTCTACTTTACAATCTAATCCATTCTACTTTCACATGTCCAACCGGGCACACAGCCACCGGGTGTACCATGTCAACATGATGAAGCCATACTGGGAAGGGAGAAGTTGGTGCTGGCTGTGTGTGGGCAGTGGGAGGAGAAGGGAGAAGATCCCCTGGTGGGACTCCTCCATGAGGTGGGGGCTGACCCTCTCAGACCAGCTAACCCCTGCCCAGCAGGCGGAGATCAGAAAGGTGCTGCATTCATACCGGCAGCTGTTCTCCAACCAGCTTGGGTTCACTAACTTGGCTGTTCAGCGGGTGGACACAGGAGCCAGCGCTCCCATCTGGTGTTCCCTGTGATGTTATTGACAAACTTCAAAGAAGAACTTCAAAAAGATCTCACAAAACTAAGCGATTGGGCAACAAAATGGCAAATGAAATTTAATGTGGCTAAATGTAAAGTAATGCACATTGGGAAAAATAACCTCAACTATACATACAATATGATGGGGGCTAATTTAGCTACAACTAATCAGGAAAGAGATCTTGGAGTCATCGTGGATAGTTCTCTGACGACGTCCACTCAGTGCACAGCGGCAATCAAAAAAAGCAAACAGGATGTTAGGAATCATCCAAAAAGGGTTAGAGAATAAGATGGAGAATATCTTATTGCCTTCATATAAATCCATGGTACACCCTGTAAGGTGGCGCAGACTCACCCCCGCGGCACCTCCTGCTGGTGACTTCCGGGAATTAGTTCGTTTCCAGCTCCGGAGCACCCTCTGCAGGCTGGTGATCTGCCTGTCCTCAGGCCCCTGTGTCCCTCCCTGGACCCGGTGCCTTTTTACCTGGGGTGCTGCACCCTGGCAGTAACCCCTCAGTCTTAGGGTCTCCCCTCTCCAGGGAACCCCCACCCTCTATCCCCACCTTGCCTCAGTATCAGGCTACTGCCAGTCATCATCTAGCCCCACGTCCTGGGGCAGACTGCAGTATCAGCCACTCATCGCTGGCAAGGAGGGTTTGGACCTGCTGCCTTGGCCTACCCTGGGGTGCCCTCTGCAACCCTCAGTACCTGTTAGCCCAATGCTAGGCCGCAGCCTGGGGCTTTCCAGGCTGGAGCTCCTCAGCCTTTCCCCAGCAGGGGTGGCAAGTTATATGGGCCCATGGTGCCCATGCTCCAGCAATATTCAGGGCCCAGGGGCCCCGCTCCACCAATGTTTGGGGCCAGGTCTCTCCGACAGCCCCACCTACCGCCCCCACATGCCTCCCCCAAAGCATCCCCTGGCCCTGCCTGCTGCACCCGCATCCCTCCCCCAAGCGTCCCTGCCTGCATCCTAGGCAGCAGGCAGCTGCCCTGCCACTCTGCGCTGCGCTCCCTCACTGGCCGCTGCTGGCTACAAGGCTGCTGAGCCTGCAGAGGGAGGAGGGGCACATATGATGCCCCTCCCCCTGACACCCACCAGGAGACAACTCCGACTCTGAGGGGGCTTCCTGGAGTCTGGACCTGAGCAGCTGGGGCTTGGGTGAGTGTCGGACTCATGACACCCTGCCCCCCCACCCGCAGTAACAATTCCTGCCCCATGCTTGGCAAGGGGCAGCCCCATCCCCCAACCCCAGTGAGGCTACGGTGAGGGGCAGCAGCAGGGGAGGAGGTGCTCACGTGATGGCAGCTCCACCCCCTCCCCTGCCCCCAGCACCCACCAGAAGGGAGATATGGGGGGCTTCCTGCACCTGGGGCTTGGGGAGTGTCATGATACCCTGCCCTTCCCGCCCCCCCAATCAGCAGTCACCACTCCTGCCACAGGCTGGGCAAGGAGCAGCCCCATCCCCCACCAAACAAGAACAAAAAGTGTTGGCTGCCTCCTGAAGAATATCACAAAAGAAGGGGCTACATTTTGTTTTAATTTTAGAAAGTATTTGCTTTTCAGGGTTATTGATCCAAGAGTGCTGGGTTGTTTCTGTATTCAAAAGAGTATTAATAAAGTTGATATTCAGTTAAAAAAAATTCTTACAATAGTGATATTGTGCAATAGAGGGAAACTGTAAACGCTTATTGTTTCCAGTCCATTTTTACATTATTTAAAAAAATATAGATCAGCTTACAAGGCAGGTGTGGGGGGAGGAGGGGGGAGGTGGGACTTGGACCCAGACCCATTCTAGGCACTGCCAAAAATTATACAAACCTGCCGCCCCTGGTCCCCAGCCCTGCTCCACTCAGGTACTTTGTCTCTAGCTTCCTGCAGCCAGGCCCTTCTCCCTCTAAAGGCAGAGAGAGACTGCTTGGGCTTCTGGCTCACCGCCTCTTATAGGGACCAGCTGGGCCTGATTGGGGCTTGGCCACAGCTGAGCCTACTTTCCCCAATCAGCCCAGGCTTCTTGCCCCAGCCAGAGCCCTCTCCTGGGCTGTTTTAAGCCCTTCAGGGCAGCAGCGGGGGTAACCACCCCACTACACGCCCACATCTTGAATACTGCGTACAGATGTGGTCTCCTCATCTCAAAAAAGATATACTGGTACTAGAAAAGGTTCAGAGAAGGGCAACTAAAATGATTAGGGGTTTGGAACAGGTCCCATATGAGGAGAGATTAAAGAGGCTAGGACTTTTCTGCTTGGAAAAGAGGAGACTAAGGGGGGATATGATAGAGGTATATAAAATCATGAGTGATGTGGAGAAAGTTAATAAGGAAAAGTTATTTACTTGTTCCCATAATATAAGAATTAGGGACCACCAAATTAAATTAATGGGCAGCAGGTTTAAAACAAATAAAAGGAAGTTCTTCTTCACACAGTGCACAGTCAACCTGTGGAACTCCTTGCCTGAGGAGGTTGTGAAGGCTAGGACTATAACAGAGTTTAAAAGAGAACTGGATAAATTCATGGAGGTTAAGTCCATTAATGGCTATTAGTCAGGATGGGTAAGGAATGGGGTCCCTAGCCTCTGTTTGTCAGAGGGTGGAGATGGATGGCAGGAGAGAGATCACTTGATCATTACCTGTTAGGTTCACTCCCTCTGGAACACCTGGCATTGGTCACTGTCGGTAGACAGGATACTGGGCTGGATGGACCTGTGTCCAGTTTTGGGCCCCACACTACAAGAAGGATGTGGAAAAATTGGAAAGAGTCCAGTGGAGGGCAACAAAAATGATTAGGGGGCTGGAACACATGACTTATGAGGAGAGGCTGAGGGAACTGGGATTGTTTAGTCTGCAGAAGAGAAGAATGAGGGGGGATTTGATAACTGCTTTCAACTACCGAAAGGGGGTTCCAAAGAGGATGGATCTAGACTGTTCTCAGTGGTACCTGATGACAGAACAAGGAGTAATGGTCTCACTTTGCAGTGTGGGAGGCTTAGGTTGGATATTAGGAAAAACTATTTCACTAGGAGGGTGGTGAAGCACTGGAATGGGTTACCTAGGGAAGGTGGTGGACTCTCCTTCCTTAGAGGTTTTTAAGGTCAGGCTTGACAAAGCCCTGGCTGGGATGATTTAGTTGGGAATTGGTCCTGCTTTGAGCAGGGGGTTGGACTAGATGATCTCCTGAGGTCCCTTCCAACCCTGATATTCTATGATTCTATGAGTATGGCCATTCTTATGTTCTTAAACTGTGACCGAATAGATCATTGTTGCAACCAGAGTCCTATGGTTGCACCAGTTCTCATACAGAGGAAGCCAAGTGTGGTGTCTATGGGAAGGTTGTAGTTTGCTGGTTATGATGATGCTGTCTGTATGTGTGTATCATTTTTGTATTCAAAGTTATGAATATTGGCTATGTACTTGTTTGATTCTAAGTAGCCTCAGTGAAGGATTTGGTCAGCTTCTTGAGAAAGGACTAACTGACAATGGACTTTGAGAGATGCCAATCCACATCTGAGCTTTCCTGGGAACGTTCAAATTAACATGTAAACAATGGTGTTGGCCTGTAAAGTACTGAGTCATGCATGGACATGTGACTTGCCCAGGTGACTGCAAACTCCATCTTGTTGAGGGAATTTTACACAGGAGAACAAAGGGGTTTCCACTCACAAGAGAAAGTCTATATAAGGCACTGGAAACCACTGCATTTTGTCTTCAACTGGCTCAAAAGATAGCCTCTCCACCCCAAAGAGATGCCTGAAAGAAACTGGAACAAAGGACAGTAACTACAGGGGTGTGAGTGATTTATGGACCCAGACTAGGAAGGAGTCTAGTCTGTCAAAGAAACTTATTGGAACATCGCTGAGGGAGAGATTTACCTGCATTTAGTTTCCTACTGTATTAGGCTTAGACTTGCGTGTTTTTGTTTCATTTTGCTTGGTAATTTACTTTGTTCTGTCAGTTATTACTTGGAACCACTTAAATCCTACTTTTTATATTTTAAAAAAATCACTTTTTGCTTATTAATTAACCCAGATCAAGTAATTAATTCCTGGGGGAGCAAACAGCTGTGGATAGCTCTCTATCAGTGTTATAGAGGATGAACAATTTATGAGTTTACTCTGTATAAAGCTTATACAGAGTAAAACAGATTTATTTGGGGTTTGGACGTCATTGGGAACTGAGTATCTGGGTGCTACAGACAGGAGCACTTCTTAAGCCATTTTCAGTTAAGTCTGCAGCTTGTGGGGGACGTGGTTCAGACCTGGTCTGTGTTTGTAGCAGGCTAGTGTGTCTGTCTCAACAAGACAGGGTACTGAAGTCCCAAGCTGCCAGGGAAAAAAGGCTCATCGGTAGTCTCAGTACCTCAGGTGGCAATCCCAAGGGGATTTCTGTGACCCAACCTGTCACAGGCCCCATTCAAGGTCACTGGGAAAACAGCCCAGGACCTGGAGAGAGAGGTCAGAGACATGCTGGCTTTAGGGGTGATCCAGCCATCCTCCAGCCCTTGGGCCTCACCCATGGTGCTGGTTCCCAAGAAGGACGGGTCGATTCAGTTCTGTGAGGACTATCGGAAGCTCAATGCCATCACCATGTCCAATGCCTACCCCATGCCTAGGACCGATGAGATCTGAGACAAGCTGGGGGGGGAGGGGGCGCCCAGTACTTCACTACCATGGATCTTACCAAAGGCTACTGGCAGGTGCCTTTGGACCCAGAAGGCCGGGCAAAGTCTGCGTTCACCACCGCAATAGGGCTCTTCGAGTTCCGGGTCCTGCCTTTCGGTCTCAAGGGGGCACCTGCCACCTTCCAGTGCCTGGTGGATCAGTTACTAAGGGGGGTGGAGGACTTTGCTCTGGCGTATATTGACGATATCTGTGTCTTTAGCCAGACCTGGGAAGAACATGTGTCCCAGATGAAGAGCGTGCTGGGTTGCCTCCAGGATGTTGGACTGACCATAAAAGCTGGAAAGTGGAAGGTGGGGATGGCAGAGGTGTCATACCTTGACCACAAGGTGGGGAGTGGCCACCTGAAGCTGGAGGCAGCCAAAGTGGAGGCAATCCAGGATTGGCCTGGTCCCCAGACTAAGAAGCAGGTCCAGCCTTTCACTGGGATGGCGGGGTACTACTGGAGGTTTGTGCCCCACTTTAGCTCTCTGGCAGCTCCCCTCACAGAGCTTTGTAGGAAGGCAAAGCTGGACAAGGTGGTCTGGACCGAGCAGTGCCAGAGGGCTCACTGTGCACTAAAGGGGACACTCATCCAAAGCCCAGTGCTGGTAATTCCAGATTTTAACAAACCCTTCCTGGTGTTCACCGAGGCCTCAGACACAGGGCTGGGGGCGGTGCTGATGCAAACTGACACTAAGGCAGGAGAGACACCCCATTGTGTACCTGAGCAAGAAGCTGCTGCCCCAGGAGCAGCACTATGCAGCCATAGAGAAGGAATGTCTGGCCATGGTGTGGGCTGTCAAAAAGCTGCAGCCGTATCTGTTTGGGCAGCGCTTCACTGTGTATACTGACCACTCACCCCTGACATGGCTGCACCAAATGAAAGGGGCTAATGCCAAGCTGTGGCGATAGAGCCTGCTCCTCCAGGGTTATAACATGGACGTGGTCCATGGGAGGGGGAGTGCCAATGTTACAGCCGCTGCTTTATCACGGGGTGGGGGCCCTGAACTACCCCAGTCACTGGCTAAGTGACCCCGCTCAGTTCAGACTTGAAGGGAGGAGAGTTGTGATGAAGTGTGTGTGGGGGGGGGAGGGGGTCTTGTTTTTTTCAATGGTTTGCATGCAGTGTGGGATGCAGTTTCTGTGGGTGTTACCGGTTTAAAGAGATGATGGGAGAGGGAGTTTGTTGTTACAGAGGACCAGCGAGGGAACTTGGAACCCCAGCCAATGGCCTGGAGAATGGATATGCCAGCGACTGGTGACCTGGTGACCGAGAGGCCCAGCTCGGGAGTCAAAGACGGTTCTGGCCAGTGGGAAGACAATGGGCTGCGAAGAGAGGCCCACGGTGACCTGACCAGCTGGTTCCAGCCAGAAGGGGACAAAGGATGGCTGAGAGGAGAGGAGGCCCAGGCGTCCCTGTTTACCTGGATAGAAGACAATGGACAGAGGCAAGGCTTGGGGGAGGTGATACCAGATGCCCAGCTGGGAAGAGACTGGAGAGAGAGCAGGCAGAGCCCACCTGGATGCAGGAGAGATTTAGATGTTCTGTGCTGAGGGAGGCCAGGCCTGAGGCCCTGAGAGTTTCCTATGCTGGGTTCAGACACTCAGTAAACCCTCCTGTTTTATGCTGCTGAGAGTCGCTCCGGTCTAGAGATCAGGGTGGCATTATTCCCTCTGGGAGTGGAGGTCCCAGGGGTCCAGAGCGAGTGGACTCCCTGAGGGGGCCCACAGCGAGAGACAAATGTCCTAAGCTTCAGAGAGGTACGGTTCCAGAAGGCGGAGTGACTTAACCCCTGAGAGAGAGTAGACCCCCGAGAAGGGCTGTCACACTGAAGGGGGTTCCCCCCAGGGACCGCACGGGGCCAAGAGTGGGCACAAACTGTGAGGCCGTGACAAGGGGTAGCTGCCCCAGGTGTCAGCGACGCTACCTGAGTCTTGCCAGAGCAGGGTCAGGCAAACTTTTTGGCCTGAGGGCCGCATCGAGTTTCATAAATTGTATGGAGGGCTGGTTAGGGGAGGGGGTCATGGCCCAGGCTCCACCACACGGGACTCCTGCCCCATCCAACCACCCCTGTTCCCTGATGCCCCCCCCCCAGGAAACCTGCCCCATCCAGCCCCCCAGTCCCTGTCCCCTGACTGTCCCTGGACCCCCTCTGCCCCATCCAACCACCCCTTCTCCCTGTCCCCTGACGCCCCATCCAAACCCCCCTCCTTCCTGACTGCCCCCCCGTGACCCCTGCCCCCATTCAACCCCATTCCCCCATCACCACCATCCACATCCCCGCCCCTGAAATCCCCTGCCCTCTATCCAACCCTCCCTGCTCCCTCACCGCGCTGCATGGAGCACCGGTGGCTGGCGGTACTACAGCCGCACTGCCCTGCTGGAGCCGGGCCATGCCACCGTGCCGCCACCATACAGCACAGAGCACCAGGTCAGGCTGGGCTTTGCAGCTACCCTGCCCCAGGAGCTCACAGCCCAGCTGCCCAGAGCATTGTGCCGGTGGAGGAGGGGGACAGCGGAGAAGGGCCGGGGGCGAGCGTCCTGGGCCAGGAGCTCGGGGGCCAGGCAGGACAGTCCTGTGGACTGTAGTTTGCCCACCTCTGTGCCAGAGCCTGGGCCGACCGCCTGGCTAGAGGGCAGCTGCCTGAGTCTGCACAGAGCCTGGGCCTGGGCCTGTCCCTGGGGGCGGCTCCCAGCTCTGCCTCGTTGCACTGCGGTGCTAGCCGTGCACGCAGGGGCTGAGGGAGGGAGAAAACCCATACGGGGTCGTGGTGAGGACTACAGCTCCCAGCAGCCCCCGCGCCGGGGGAACTACGGCTCCCAGCAGCCCCCGCGCCAAGGGGAGAGTCTCCAGCTCCCAGCAGCCCCCGGGCGGCCCGAGGTAGCCGAGGCGGAGGGAAGATGGAGGAAATCGGGATCTTGGTGGAGAAGACCCAGGTGCTGGGACAGGGGGACCCGGCGGGGGGGCTCAGGGATTCCCGGCCCCGCTCCGCTCGGACTAGCTCCGGTTCCGCCCCCCCCGCGGGTCCCGCGCCCGGCTTCCGCCACGCGCCTGGGGAGATGCCGAGTCACGGCGGCCCGGCCAGGAGTGCGGGCTCTTCCCCGCCCCCTCCCGCCCCGGGCGCGGAACCCAGGAGTCCGGGCTCCTCCGCCCCCCCGCCGCCCGATCCGGGCACGGAACCCAGGAGTCCGGGCTCCTCCGCCCCCCCGCCCCCTCCGATCCGGGCACGGAACCCAGGAGTCCGGGCTCCCCCGCCCCCTCCGATCCGGGCACGGAACCCAGGAGTCCGGGCTCCCCCGCCCCCTCCGATCCGGGCACGGAACCCAGGAGTCCGGGCTCCCCCGCCCCCTCCGATCCGGGCACGGAACCCAGGAGTCCGGGATCCTCCGCCCCCTCCGATCCGGGCACGGAACCCAGGAGTCCGGGCTCCTCCGCCCCCCTCCCCGCCCCCTCCGATCCGGGCACGGAACCCAGGAGTCCGGGCTCCTCCGCCCCCCTCCCCGCCCCCTCTGATCCGGGCACGGAACCCAGGAGTCCGGGCTCCTCCGCCTCCCTCCCCGCCCCCTCCGATCCGGGCACGGAACCCAGGAGTCCGGGCTCCTCCGCCTCCCTCCCCGCCCCCTCCGATCCGGGCACGGAACCCAGGAGTCCGGGCTCCTCCGCCTCCCTCCCCGCCCCCTCCGATCCGGGCACGGAACCCAGGAGTCCGGGCTCCTCCGCCTCCCTCCCCGCCCCCTCCGATCCGGGCACGGAACCCAGGAGTCCGGGCTCCTCCGCCTCCCCCCCCGGCCCCCTCTGATCCGGGCTCGGAACCCAGGAGTCCGGGCTCCTCCGCCTCCCCCCCGCCCCTCGATCCGGGCACGGAACCCAGGAGTCCGGGCTCCTCCGCCTCCCCCTCGCCCCCCGATCCGGGCACGGAACCCAGGAGTCCGGGCTCCGCCGCCTGCCCCCCGATCCGGGCACGGAACCCAGGAGTCCGGGCTCCTCCGCCTCCCCCCCGCCCCCCGATCCGGGCACGGAACGCAGGAGTCCGGGTTCCTCCTCCTTCCCCCCACCCCGCGATCCGGGCACGGAGCCCAGGAGTCCGGGCTCCTCCGCCTGCCCCCCGCCCCGCGATCCGGGCACGGAGCCCAGGAGTCCGGGCTCCTCCGCCTGCCCCCCGCCCCCCGATCCGGGCACGGAACGCAGGAGTCCGGGCTCCTCCTCCTACCCCCCTCCCCCAATCCGGGCACGGAGCCCAGGAGTCCGGGCTCCTCCGCCTGCCCCCCGCCCCGCGATCCGGGCACGGAACCCAGGAGTCCGGGCTCCTCCGCCTGCCCCCCGCCCCCCGATCCGGGCACGGAACCCAGGAGTCCGGGCTCCTCCGCCTGCCCCCCGCCCCCCGATCCGGGCACGGAACCCAGGAGTCCGGGCTCCTCCGCCCCGCCCCCCGATCCGGGCACGGAACCCAGGAGTCTGGGCTCCTCCGCCCCGCCCCCCGATCCGGGCACGGAACCCAGGAGTCCGGGCTCCTCCGCCCCGCCCCCCCGCGCCGGGCACGGACCCCAGGAGTCCGGGCTCCTCCGCCCCGCCCCCCCGAGCCGGGCACGGAACCCAGGAGTCCGGGCTCCTCCGCCCCGCCCCCCCGATCCGGGCACGGAACCCAGGAGTCCGGGCTCCTCCTCCTCTCCCCCTCCCCCGATCCGGGCACGGAACCCAGGAGTCCGGGCTCCTCCTCCTCCCCCCCTCCCCCGATCCGGGCACGGAACCCAGGAGTCCGGGCTCCTCCTCCTACCCCCCTCCCCCGATCCGGGCACGGAACCCAGGAGTCCGGGCTCCTCCTCCTACCCCCCTCCCCGATCCGGGCACGGAACCCAGGAGTCCGGGCTCCTCCTCCTACCCCCCTCCCCCAATCTGGGCACGGAGCCCAGGAGTCCAGGCTCCTCTCCCCTCCGCCCCCCCCGATCCGGGCACGGAGCCCAGGAGTCCGGGCTCCTCTCCCCTCCCCCCCCCCGATCCGGGCACGGAGCCCAGGAGTCCGGGCTCCTCTCCCCTCCGCCCCCCCCCCCGATCCGGGCACGGAGCCCAGGAGTCCGGGCTCCTCTTCCTACCCCCCTCCCCCACTCTGGGCACGGAACCCAGGAGTCCGGGCTCCTCAACCCTCCCCCCCCCCCCCCGATCCGGGCACGGAGCCCAGGAGTCCGGGCTCCTCTCCCCTCCGCCCCCCCCGATCCGGGCACGGAGCCCAGGAGTCCGGGCTCCTCTCCCCTCCGCCCCCCCCGATCCGGGCACGGAGCCCAGGAGTCCGGGCTCCTCTCCCCACCGCCCCCCCGATCCGGGCACGGAGCCCAGGAGTCCGGGCTCCTCCTCCTACCCCCTGCCCCCGATCCGGGCACGGAACCCAGGAGTCCGGGCTCCTCCTCCTACCCCCCTCCCCCGATCCGGGCACGGAACCCAGGAGTCCGGGCTCCTCTTCCCCCCCCCCCGATCCGGGCACGGAACCCAGGAGTCCGGGCTCCTCCTCCTACCCCCCCCCCGATCCGGGCACGGAACCCAGGAGTCCGGGCTCCTCCTCCTACCCCCCCCCCGATCCGGGCACGGAACCCAGGAGTCCGGGCTCCTCTCCCCCCCCCCCCCCGATCCGGGCACGGAACCCAGGAGTCCGGGCTCCTCTTCCCCCCCCCCCGATCCGGGCACGGAACCCAGGAGTCTGGGCTCCTCCTCCCCCCCCCCCCCGATCCAGGCACGGAACCCAGGCGTCCGGGCTCCTCCGCCCCCCCCCGATCCGGGCACGGAACCCAGGAGTCTGGGCTCCTCTGCGCGCCCCCCCCCGATCCGGGCCCGGAGCCCCGGAGTCCGGGCTCCTCTCCCCTCCGCCCCCCCCCTCCGGGCACGGTGCCCAGGAGTCCGGGCTCCTCCCCCTCCCTCCCCGATCCGGGCACGGAACCCAGGAGTCTGGGCTCCTCCCTCCCCCCGCCAAGCATGGAGCCTGAGAATCTGCCTACCCCCAACCAGGCATGGAACCTGAGAGTCTGGCTTTGTCCTGTCCCCCGCCCCCGAGCCAGGCATGGAGCCCATGTGTCTGGGCTCCCCTCCTCTCTTTCCCCACCGTCGAGCCAGGCATGGAACCAAAGAGTCTGGGCTCCCCTACGTCTCCCCTCCCCTCTCAGAGCCCAGGGTTCAACCCGGAGTCACTAGGGAGCTTAATTTGCATTTATTCAGATTCTTAGTGTCTCCATTTTTTTATGATGTTAGTATGTAGAGAATATTTCATTTCTTTTCTAGATTATTAATGTATATGTTTTTACCCCATTTGATGACAATTCAAATTCCATTGAAATGTACAAACTCAGCATTTTAGTTTTATTTATTAACTAAAACTACCATAAACATTCTGGATATTGAGGGGGAAAGTTATTGAACCACGTTTTCCCTTAAAAGTTAGCTGAGTTAATAAATGGTTTATTTAACTAGATAGCCAGCTACTGACCCTATTAAACAGCTACTGTTCTGTAGCTAGTAAAATGTACTGATTGTTTCCTGTCACAGTGTAAAGATAGAGCCTTGGCCTCTATAATAGCTGGAGCAGGATTTTAAAAGTCCTGTGTAGTGCACTACTTCAGGATGTTAGAGCTAATAGATCTTGTCATAGAATCATAGAATATCAAGCTTGGAAGGCACCTTAGGAGGTATCTAGTCCAACCCCTTGCTCAAAGCAGGACCAATCCCCAATTAAATCATCCCAGCCAGGGCTTTGTCAAGCCTGACCTTAAAAACCTCTAAGGAAGGAGATTCCACTACCTTCCCTAGGTAACCCTTTCCAGTGCTTCAACTGTTGACTTGGCCAGCTTCTTGTCCACTGTAACCCCAGGGTCCTTTTCTGCAGAACTGCTTCCTAGCCAGTCAGTCCCTAGTCTGTAGCAGTGCATGGGATTCTTCCGTCCTAAGTGCAGGACTCTGCACTTGTCCTTGTTGAACCTCATCAGATTTCTTTTGGTCCAATCCTCTAATTTGTCTAGGTCCCTCTGTATCGTATCCCTACCCTCCATCTTATCTACCACTCCTCCCAGTTTAGTGTCATCTGCAAACTTGCTGAGGGTGCAGTCCACGCCATCCTCCAGATCATTAATGAAGATATTGAACAAAACCAGCTCCAGGACCGACCCTTGTGGCACTCCACTTGATACCGGCTGCCAACTAGGCATGGAGCCATTGTTATATTCGAATTCATGTTATATCGGGTTGTGTTATATCGAGGTAGAGGTGTAGTCTGGGAGCTGACCTTGTTCCTGAAGACAGAGGCAAAAAAAGAAGTAAGGGGCCCACACTCCTTGACCACCTTCTTGTTGCTAACATACCTGAAGAAACCCTTCTTGTTACTCTTAACATCTCTTGCTAGCTGCAACTCCAAATGTGATTTGGCCTTCCTGATTTCACTCCTGCATGCCTGAGCAATATTTTTACACTCCTCCCTGGTCATTTGTCCAATCTTCCACTTCCAGTAAGCTTCTTTTTTGCATTTAAGATCAGCAAGGATTTCACTGTTAAGCCAAGCTGGTCGCCTGCCATATTTACTATTCTTTCTACATATTGGGATGGTTTGTTTCTGCAACATCAATAAAGATTCTTTAAAATACAGCCAGCTCTCCCTGACTCCTCCCCTCCCCTCCCCCATGTTATTCTCCCAGGGGATCCTGCCCATCAGTTCCCTGAGGGAGTCAAAGTCTGCTTTCCTGAAGTCCAGGGTCCATATTCTGATGCTCTCCTTTCTTCCTTGTGTCAGGATCCTGAACTCGACCATGTCATGGTCACTGCCTCCCAGGTTCCTATCTACTTTTGCTTCCCCTACTAATTCTTCTTTGTTTGTGAGCAGCAGGTCAAGAAGAGCTCTGCCCCTGGTTGGTTTCTCTAGCACTTGCTCCAGGAAATTGTCCCCTACACTTTCCAAAAACTTCCTGGATTGTCTGTGCACTACTGTATTGCTCTCCCAGCAGATATCAGGGTGATTGAAGTCTCCCATGAGAACCAGGGCCTGTGATCTAGTAACTTCTGTTAGTTGCCGGAAGAAAGCCTCATCCACCTCATCCCCCTGGTCTGGTGGTCTATAGCAGACTCCCACCATGACATCAACCTTGTTGCTCCCACTTCTAAACTTAATCCAGAGACTCTCTCTCATGTTTTTCTGCAGTTTCATACCGGAGCTCTGAGCAGTCATACTGCTCTCTAACATACAATGCAACTCCTCCACCTTTTTTGCCCTGCCTTTCCTTCCTGAACAGTTTATATCCATCCATGACAGTACTCCAGTCATGTGAGTTATCCCACCAAGTCTCTGGTATTCCAATCACATCATAATTCCTTGACTGTGCCAGGACTTCCAGTTCTCCCTGCTTGTTTCCCATACTTCTTGCATTTGTGTATAGGCACTTAAGATAACTCGCTGATCGTCCTGCTTTCTCAGTATGAGGCAGGAGTCCTCCCCTCTTGCACTCTCCTGCTCGTGCTTCCTCCCGGTATCCCACTTACCTCAGGGCTTTGGTGTCCTTCCCCCGGTGAATCTAGTTTAAAGCCCTCCTCACTAGGTCAGCCAGCCTGCTTGCAAAGATGCTCTTCCCACTCTTCGTTAGCACTCCTCCTTCTTGGAACACCATCCCATGGTCAAACATCCAAAGCCTTCTCTCCAACACCACCTGCGTAGCCATTCCTTGACCTCCACAATTCAACGGTCTGTACCCGGGTCTTTTCCTTCCACAGGGAGGATGGACGAGAACACCACTTGTGCCTCAGACACCTTTATCCTTCTTCCCAGAGCCACGTAGTCTGCAGCGATCCGCTCAAGGTCATTCTTGGCAGTATCATTGGTGCCCATGTGGAGAAGCAGGAAGGGGTAGTGATCCGAGGGCTTGATGAGTCTCAGCAGTCTCTCCGTCACATCATGAATCCTAGCTCCTGGCAAGCAGCAGACCTCTCGGTTTTCCCGGTCGGGACGGCAGATAAATAACTCAGTTCCCCTGAGGAGGAAGTCGCCGACCATCACCACCTGCCTCCTCCTCTTGGGAGCGGTGGTCATGGAACCCCCATCCCTAGGACAGTGCATCTCATGCCTTCCAGTCGGTGGAGTCTCCTTCTGCTCCCTTCCCTCAGATGTATCATCTAGTCCACTCTCCGCATTAGTACCTGTGGAAAGAACATGAAAATGGTTGCTCACCTGTATCTGCATTGTTGGTACATGGACACTCCTCTTTCTTCTTCTGGAGGTCACGTGTTGCCAAATTTCTTCACCATCCTTCTGTCTCCACTGCACAGCCTGCTCTGATTCTTCAGAATGTTGTGCCCGTAGAAGCATATCCTGACATCTGTCCAGGAAATCTTCATTTTCTCTTATGCAATGCAGGGTCAATACTTGTTTCTCCAGACCTTGAGACCAGCTTGCACGTTGTACAAAGTTGCTTCTATTCTGTGCAAGAAAAACAAACATGGCACATCCTGTGCAGGTCACAACAGCTGATCGCTCACCATCCATAGCACCTTCCTTGTAAGAGCTTCCTCAGCTGTTGCAGCAACTACTCAGAGGAGCCTGCAAGTTGAATGCCTCAGTGGGCTCTCCCCAGGCCATCTCCCAGTCAAACTCCCTCTGTTAGCCTTTCCGCTGTTCGCCGCTCAGCTGGTGCTCTCTCAGCTCGCTTGTATTCATAGACTGGAAGAGAAAAACAAGCTTTCCTTCTTTTTTAACTCCCATTTTGTTTCTTAATGTGGAGTAAACTGGTCAATGAATGGAACTGCAGTGAGGGCAATGTCCTGTCTGCGCTGCAGCAAAGGCTGGTTTAGCCCTCTCCCAAACTCTAGTTCCAGCCACTGACTTACTGGTTTGGTGGCCTGACTTTTTCTATAGCACTGGTTTTCAAACTGCGGGTCACGTCCCAGTACTGGGTTGCGGAATGGAAGACCCTGGGTTGCAGCGGCTCTGGTCAGCACTGCCGACCGGGCTGTTAAAAGTCCTGTCGGCGGTGCTGCCTGGCTAAGGCAGACTACTCGCTACCTGTTCTGACACTGCGCTGCGCCCTGGAAGCGGCCAGCAGCAGGTCCGGCACCTAGGCAGGCTTGCGTGCCTCCACTTAGGAACCAGACCTGCCTTAGCACCCCAGCTGCGCTGCTGACTGGGAGCCATCTGAGGTAACCCCGTGCCCCAATCTCCTGCCCCAGCCCTGAGCCCCCCCCCAACCCCTCATCCCCAGCCTAGAGCCCTGGCCCCCTCCTGCACCCCAAGACCCAGCCCAGAGCCCCTCCCACACCCTGAACCCCTCATTCCCAGCCCCACTCTGCAGCCCCCACTCCTGCACCCCAACCCTCTGGCCCGGCCCTGAGCCCCTCCCTCACCCTAAACCCCTCATCCCCAGCTCCATTGGGTCACGGGCATCAACAGTTTTCTTCAACTAAGTCACCAGAAAAAAAGTTTGAAAACCACTGTTCTATAGAATATATCAGCAAACGTGTATGGCTTAACACTGGATAATGGTATTTCAATTATTTCAATAGGTTATAGTAAATTTAGGACATAACATAAGATGTCTATTTCAGATTTATTTTAAAATTGATTCATTTTTCTTAACCTGAATTTAATTTAAATAAAAAATCCAATTTAAATTTTGACAAACTAATTAATTAAAAATCAATTTTTATCTGTTCTGATTCCAAGCCTCCCTGCTGTAACCACTATACCCCCTTCCATGCCAGAGCCGGGGTAGAACCCAGGAGTTCTGCACTAACCGTTAGGCACCGCTCCTATTTCTCTCTGCTATTTGACCTATCTAGACTCATAGGGCTAGAAGGGACTGCAGGGGTCATCTAGTCTAAGCACCTGCCAAGATGCAGGATTTGTTGCGTCTAAACCAGGGGTCGACAACCTTTCAGAAGTGCTGTGCCGAGTCCTCATTTATTCACTCTAAATGGTTTTGCATGCCAGTAATACATTTTAATGTTTTTAGAAGGTCTCTTTCTATAAGTCTGTAATATGGAACTAAACTATTGTTGTATGTAAAGTAAATAAGGTTTTTAAAATGTTTAAGAAGCGTCATTTAAAATTAAATTAAAATGCAGAGCTCCCCAGACTGGTGGCCAGGACCCGGGCAGTGTGTGAGTGCCATTGAAACGTGTGCCATATATTGCCTACTCCTGGTCTAAACCATCCAAGACAGATGGCTCCAGCCTCCTTTTGAAAACTTCCAGTGAAGGAACTTCCACAACCTCCCTAGGTGTCTGTTCCATTGGTCTACTGTTGTTTACTGTTAGGAAGTTTTTCCTGAGATTTAATATAAATCATCTGTGCTGTAGTTTGAACCCGTTGCCTCTTATCCTGCCCTCCGTGGCAAGAGAGAGCAACTTTTCTCCATCTTTTTTATGGCAGCCTTTCAAGTAGTTGAAGACCACTATCATGTTCCCCCTTAATCTCCTCTTTTCCAAACTAAATCTACCCATTCCTTCAGCCTTTGCTCAGATGGTTTGCATTCCAACCCTTTGATCATCTTAGTCACTCACCTCTGGATCATTTCCAGTTTCTCTACATCCTTTCTATACATTGGTGACACACAGTACGCCAGCTGAGGCCTAACCAGCACCAAGTAGAGTGGTACTGTTACCTCCCATGACTTGCATGCTGGGTCTCTGTTAATGCAATCTAAAATTGCATTTGCTTTTTCTGCAACCACATCGCATTGCTGATTCATGCTGAGACTGTGATCCACCACAACTCCCAGATTCTTCTCAGCATTGCTGCTGCCAAGCCATTCTGTATATGTGCATTTGGATTTTCTTCCCTAAGTGTAGCACCTGACATTTGTATTTGTCTTGAATTTCATTTTGTTGCCTATAGCCCAGTTCTCCAATTTATCGAGATCTCTCTGAATTTTAGCTCTATCTTCCAAAGTGTTTGCAAACCCCCACCCCCACCACCCCTGCTTTGTGTCATCTGCAAATTTGATCAGTATGCTCTCTTTCTATTTCTGTGTCATTAATAAAGATGTTAAACAACACTGGACCCAGAACAGATCACTGTGGAACCCCACTTGATGCCTCCTTCCAATCTGACATCTTTCCATTAATAGTTACTCTTTGTTTGCGGTTGTTTAACCAATTATGTATCCACTCAATGGTAGTTCTATCGAGTCTGCATTTCTCCAGCTCACTTATCAGACTGTCACGTGGGACTGTGTCAAAAGTAGGGCTCTTGATTAATCGCGGTTAACTCACATGATTAACTAAAACAATCGTGATTAATTTCAGTTTTAATCAGATTGTTAAACAATAGAATACCAATTGAAATTTATTTAAATATTTTTGATGTTTTCCTACATTTTTAAATATATTGATTTCAGTTATAACACAAAATACAAAGTGTACCATGCTCACTTCATATTATTTTTTATTACAAATATTTGCACTATAAAAATTATAAACAAAAAATAGTATTTTTCAATTCACCTCATACAAGTACTGCAGTGCAATTTCTTTATCGTGAAAGTGCAACTTACAGGGTTTTTTTTTTGTTACACAGCTGCACTCAAAAACAACAATGTAAAACTTTAGAGCTTACAAGTTCACTTAGTCCTACTTCTTGTTCAGCCAATTGCTAAGACAAGCAAGTTTGTTTACATTTACAGGCAATAAAGCTGCCAGCTTCTTTACAATGTTGACTGAAAGTGAGGACAGGCGTTCGCATGGCACTTTTGTAGCTGTCATTGCAAGGTATTTACGTGCCAGATGTACTAAACATTAATATGCCCCTTCATGCTTCTACCACCATTCCAGAGGTCATGCTTCCATGCTTATGATGCTTGTTTAAAAAAAAAAATGCATTAATTAAATTTGTGACTCAACTCCTTGGAGGAGAGTTTTGTCTCCTGTTCTGTTTTACCTGCTTTCTGTCATGTTTCGTGTTATGCCCGTCTCAGATGATGACCCAGCACATGTTGTTCGTTTTAAGAACACTTTCACTGCAGATTTGACAAAATACAAAGAAGGTACTAATGTGAGATGTCTAAAGATAGCTACAGCACTTGACCCAAGTTTTAAGAATCTGAACTTACCTTCCAAAATCTGAGAGGGAGGAGGGGTGGAGCATGCTTTCAGAAGTCTTAAAAGAGCCACATTCCAATGCAGAAACTACAGAACTCGAACCACCAAAAAAGAAAATCAGCCTTCTCGTGGTGGCATCTGACTCAGATGATGAAAATGAACATGCATCGGTCCGCACTGCTTTGGATCGTTATCAAGCAGAACCCGCCATAAGCATGGACGCGTGTCCTCTGGAATAGTGGTCAAAGCATGAAGGGATATGTGAATCTTTAGCGCATCTGGCATGTAAATATCTTGCAACGCTGGCTACAAAGTGCCAGGCAAATGCCAGTTTTCACTTTCAGGTGACATTGTAAACAAGAAATGGGCAGCATTAAATCCTGCAAATGTAAACAAACTTGTCTGTTGGAGCAATTGGCTGAACAAGAAGTAGGACTGAGTGAACCTGTAGGCTCTGAAGTTTTACGTTTTATTTTTGAATGCAGTTTTTTTGTACATAATTCTATATTTGTAAGTTCAACTTTCATGATAAAGAGATTGCACTACAACACTTGTATTAGGTGAATTGAAAGATATTTCTTCTATTTTTTACATTGCAAATATTTATAATAAAAAATAACTATAAAGTGAGCACTGTACACTTTGCATTCTGTGTTGTAATTGAAATCAATAGATTTGAAAATGTAGAAAACACCCCAAAATATTTAAATAAATGTTATTCTATTATTATTTAACAGCACAATTAATCACAATTATTTTTTTAATCACTTGACAGCCCTAATCAAAAGCCTTGCTGAAGTCCAGGTATATTATTTCCTCTGCATTCCTCCTATCCACCAAATCCTGTCAAAGAAGGAAATCAAGCTGATTTGGTGTGATTTGGTAAATCCATACTGGCTGCTGGTGATCACCCCTTCATCCTCCAGGTGTTCGCAAATGGAATGTTTCATACACTGCTCTAGTACCTTCCCAGGTATTGAGGCCAGGCTGACTGGTCTATAGTTCCCTGGCTCCTTCTTTCAGGGCCGCCCAGAGGATTCCGGGGGTGGGGTCTTTCGGCGGGGGGGGGCCCTTCCGGTCCGGGCCCGGCCGCCGACGTGCCCCGAACCCCCGCGGTGCCCCCCCCCCCCCCCCCCCCCGCCGCCGAATTACCGCCGAAGCCGGACCCGCCGCCGAAGTGCAGCCCGGTCTTTGGCGGTAATTCGGCAGCAGGGGGCTCCCGCCGCGGGTCTTCGGGGCACTTCGGCGGCGGGTCCCGGAAGGGAAGGGCCCCCCGCCGCCGAATTACCACCGAAGACCGAGCTGAACTTCGGCGGCGGGTCCCGCTCCGTCTTCGGCGGTAATTCACCAGTGGGGGGTCCTTCCGCCCCGGAGTGGAAGGACCCCCCGCCGGCGAAGACTGGGAGCAGAAGCAGCTCCTGCGCCCGGCCCCGCAAGAGTTTTCCGGGCCCCCCGAGGGAGTGAAGGACCCCGCTCCAGGGGCCCTGAAAAACTCTGGTGAGGGCCCCTGTGGGGCTCAGGGCCTGGGGCAAATTGCCCCTCTTGCCCTCCCCTCTGGGCAGCCCTGCCTTCTTTTCCCCCTTTTTAAATATGGGCACTGCGTTAGCCCTTCTCCAGTGTTCCAGGACCTCTCCTGTCATCCATGAGTTTACAAATACTATTGCCAGTGGCTCTGATATTTCTTCAGCTAATTCCTTGAGCACCCTCAGGTGAATAGCATCTGGCCCGGGTGATTTGAATTCGTTCAAATTGGTCAGAAAATCTCTGGTGTCCCTCTAGTCCCTTCAGATAGACACCCCTATCTGATGGGGGTGGGGGGGGTGTCTGACTCTTGCTGCCCAGCTGGGCTCATGGCCCCGGTTCTTGGCACCCCAGCAGCTGGGTGGGATCAGATCTGGTGTGAGACCTTCGCTGCTCAGAGGGAGCTTCATCCCTCCCCTGAGCTGCGGTCATGGCACGCTGGGCTGTCCAGCTCTCACCCTGCCTGTCTGTGACTGTCCTAGGATGAGCTGCCTGCGCTGGCTATCTCCAGGCCTCAGACTGGCTTGTCCTTCCTTGCCCCGGAGCCCGAGGACCTGGAGGATCTCTACAGCCGCTACAAGGTGAGCTGGGGGCTGGGGTGGCGGAAGAGGGTTGCCCTTGGATGGGAGGTGTGTGGGGATAGGGGGCTTGGACGGCAGGCCCTGAGGGGGATGCCCTTGGTGGGAGCAGTGGGTGGCAGGCTGGGATGGCAGGCCCCGAGGTGGGGGCAGCATGTGCCCTTGGCCCGGAGTTGGGATCTGATGGCACTTCTGACCAGGGTTGTGAGGCCAGGGACTTGGGAGATCTGGGCCCCAGTAACCTCTGGTGGGTTTGGTTCTTCCATTCCCCTCTGCTGCACAGTGCCCCTGGAAGCCCACTTCCCTGCAAGGGCACCCAGCCGCAGTGCTGAGCGGGGAGCTGCCTGGTGCCCGGCCCGTGGCCTTGGAGCCACTTCCTCTAGCAGCTACTGCAGGCACCTGAGCAGAGCAGAGAGGATGGGCTGTCTGTCTGTCTGTCCGTCCATAGAAGCTGCAGCAGGAGCTGGAGTTCCTGGAGGTGCAGGAGGAGTACATCAAGGATGAGCAGAAGAACCTGAAGAAGGAGTTCTTGCACGCGCAGGAGGAGGTGAAGCGCATCCAGAGCATCCCGCTGGTCATAGGCCAGTTCTTAGAGGCCGTGGACCAGAACACGGCCATTGTGGGCTCTACCACAGGTGCAGCTGGAGGGCTCGAGGAAGGGGATTGTGGGAGAGGGGAGCTGCGCACAGGGAGCCGGCCCCCAGCTTTGCCTGGCTTACCCCCGTCTGCCTCTCACCCACAGGCTCCAATTACTATGTGCGGATCCTGAGCACCATTGACCGGGAGCTGCTGAAGCCCAACGCTTCGGTGGCCCTGCACAAGCACAGTAACGCACTGGTGGATGTGCTGCCACCTGAGGCTGACAGCAGCATTATGATGCTGACATCAGGTGGGTGCTCCCTGCGCCAGCCCCAGGGGCAGCCGGTGCTACAGGGAGCAGTGTGCCCAGTTCCTATGGGGATGGAGGTCTCCCAGCTGTGCTGGGCAGCTGAGGGTCCCACGGGTGTGCGGGGGGTGGCAGTCCCATGGGCGTGCAGGAGTCTCACGCCCATGCTGGGCATGCAGGGGAGTACTGGACAGGGGAGGTGGGGGTCCCCCGGCTGTGCTGGACAGGGGGGTGGGGTTTCCCTAGGTGTGCTGTGCGTGCAGGGGGTGTAGGTTTTGTGGGGAGCGGAGGTCCCCTGGCTGTGCTGGGTAGGGGAGGCATGGGTCCCCTAGCCATGTTGGGCTCAGCCCTGGTGTGTGCCCACAGATCAGAAACCGGACGTGATGTACGCTGACATTGGCGGGATGGACATCCAGAAGCAGGAGGTGAGGGAGGCCGTGGAGCTGCCCCTCACCCACTTTGAGCTCTACAAGCAGGTGTGTGTGTGCGGGGGGGGGAGGGGGGCAGGGAGAGGAGGGATGGCAAGACTGGGCCGGCTGGAACTACACCCTGGGTGGCTGTGCCCTGCGCTGGGGCTGAGCTCCGTCCTGCAGGCTGAGCATGGGCGCTCCTCTCACTGTGCCCTGCAGCTGGGAGAGCTCCTGGTGGCCTCAGGGCTGTGCGCTCGGGGGCTGGGCTGGGGTTGGCAAGTCACTGTCAGATCAGGAGAGGCACAGAACCCCAGGCCTGAAGCTGGTGGGCTGGGGTGTCAGGACCCCAGCCCACCAGCTTCCTGGGCTCCTCAAGTTTGGGATGGGGGAGCCCCCAGTAACCCCCTCTGTCCCCTTCAGATCGGCATTGACCCCCCACGCGGCGTCCTGATGTACGGCCCCCCTGGCTGTGGGAAGACTATGCTGGCCAAAGCTGTGGCCCATCACACCACAGGTGAGCAGGGTGCTGGACTGTGGGGGGAAGGGGGAGCACCAGTGCCCATCTGATACCATGGGAGTCTGTCAAGGATGCCTGGGTTCTATAATGCAAAGGTGCCAAGCAACCTGTGGTCCCAGCTCAAGGTCTAGAAAGGCCCTGGCTTTGTGCCCGGGAGGGTTGGTACTGCAGGTGCCAGGGGCTGGTGCCAGGACTGTGTGGCACAGGGAGCCTGTGGGTTGTCCCAGGGAGTGCCTGTCCCATGGGGAGGTATCTCTCATGGCCAGGGCTGGAGGGGGGCACTAATGCTGTCTGCCCATCTGTCCAGCTGCCTTCATCCGCGTGGTGGGCTCAGAGTTTGTACAGAAGTACCTGGGTGAGGGGCCGCGCATGGTGCGGGACGTCTTCAGGCTGGCCAAGGAGAACGCACCCGCCATCATCTTCATAGACGAGATTGACGCCATCGCCACCAAGCGCTTCGACGCCCAGACAGGGGGTGAGCAGGGGGTGGGGCACTGGCCTCGCCCCTCTGGGGGAGCAATCTCTGCTCTGGCCCCGGGGCTGGCTCAAGGGAGCGGGAATGGGACATGGGGCCTCTCCCCTCTAGGGCACTGGACCCAAGTCCCAGCAGGCAGGGGGAGCAATGAGCTGCAGTCCCCACCCCCCTCCTTGTAGATGTCAGTGTTACACGTGGGCGAGCCCCTCACTCCCCAGGTTCTGGCCAGTCCCACGGTGGGCAGTGGGGTGGGGAGAGGGCAGGTCTGTGGGGACTGCGAGGGAGGTTGGGGCAGCAGGGTTGGGGGTAGTGGCGGAGATGTGCAAATGTGGGGTGGCAGTGGTGGGCAGGACCTAGGTGCATGGGGTGGGGACAATAGGGGCAGGAGATTGAGGGGAGGGGATAAGGGGTGGGAGGGGGAAGGAGGTGGGTTAGGCAGGGCCGGCAGAGTGAGAGTCGGCAGTGGAAGGGGTAGATGGGGCAGGGGTGTCCGTGCCTGGCGCTGGCTCTCCAGGTGCCCCGCTCACCAGGCTGTGCCCCTCTCCCAGCCGACAGGGAGGTGCAGCGAATCCTGCTGGAGCTGCTCAACCAGATGGACGGCTTTGACCAGAACGTCAACGTCAAGGTGCGGAAGAGCAGGGGCTGGGATGTGGAGTGACGGGCATTGCTGTGCCAGCCCCCAGATTTCTCCCTGCGGCTGTGGGAGGTGGGGGGCTGAATGGGGGTAGGGGCACTGCTGTCCCAGTCAGGCTGGAGGGGTGTGGGGGGATGGAGTACTGCTGTCCCAGCGAGGCCGGAGGGAGTGTGTGTATCGGGGGAGGGGAATAGGGGCACTGCAGTCCCAGCAAGACTGGAAGGGGGTGGGGGCGGGGGGAGGATGGGGTACTGCTGTCTCAGCGAGGCCAGAGGGGGCAGGACCCAGGGGGCTGAGTCTCCCCATTGGGGATGAGCAGAGGGGTGTGTGACAGGTTGGATCACAGAAACCCTCCGGGAGCTGCCAACTGATGTGCCAAGACTACCTCTGCTCCTGTTTTTCCTGCTAGCTCAGGACTCCAGCACCCTGTTTTGCTGAGCCAGACACACCCATCTGCTCCAGCACAGACCCAGGGTCTGAATTACTTGCCCCAAAGCTGCAGGTTTACCTGAAAGCAGCTCACCAAAGTGTGCTTGTCTTTAACACTAAGATGCCCAACTCCCAATGGGGTCTAAACCCAAATAAATCCATTTTACCCTGTATAAAGCTTATACAGGGTAAACTGATAAATTGTTCGCCCTCTATAACACTGAGAGAGAGAGATGCACAGCTGTTTGCTCCCCCAGGTATTAATATATACTCTGAGTTAATAAGTAAAAAGTGATTTTATTAAATACAGAAAGTAGGATTTAAGTGGTTTTGAGTAGTAACAGACAGAACAAGTTTCAGAGTAGCAGCCGTGTTAGTCTGTATCCGCAAAAAGAACAGGAGTCCTTGTGGCACCTTAGAGACTAACAAATTTATTTCAGCATGAGCTTTCATGGGCTACAGCTCACTTCTTCGGATGCATAGAATGGAACACGCAGACAGGAGATATTTATACATACAGGGTATGGCTACACTTGCGAGTTGCAGCGCTGGTGGAGGCTTTCCTCCACACCTGCAGGGCACATCCAGCGCTGCAACTCCCTGGCTGCAGCGCTGGCCGTACACCTGGCTCTGACTGGGGTATAACGATTGCAGCGCTGGTTCTGCAGCGCTGGTCATCAAGTGTGGACACTCACCAGCGCTGTTATTGGCCTCCAGGGTATAAGGAGATATCCCAGAATGCTTGTAACTAAATTATTACCTTTGTTTTGTTATGCAGCCTCTCTTTGTTTTGTTGTGAACTCTGAGCTCTGTCCTGAGCTCTGTTGATACCGGAGCTGCTTATAAAAACAATCTGACAGCTCCTGTTTGCTGTGATCAAACACAGCTCCTGTTTGCTGTGATCAATCTGTATCTGGCTGTGAACAATCAAATGAGATAACCCCCTGTGGATGAGGCAGGCAGGAAGTGAGTGTTTGCTTGACAGAGAAAGGCAGTCAGTTGGGATGCAGGCTATTTGCAATTTAAGAGTTAAGACTAAGGGGTCGGGAAGATTTTATGATTTTTCAATGCAGGAAGCTAACTCACAATGCTGGCTCCAAAAATCCACTCTCTCTCTCTCCCCCCGCTCCCTGTCACACTACACACTACACCCCACCCCCCTCTTTTGAAAAGCAGGTTGCTGCCACTTGAATGCTGGGATAGCTGCCCATAATGCATCACTCCCAACAGCGCTGCAAATGTGGCCACACACCAGCGCTGGTAGCTGTGAGTGTGGCCACACTCCAGCGCTGGCCCTGCACAGCTGGATGACCAGCGCTGCAAACCGTAAGTGTAGCCATACAGACAGAGAACATGAAAAGGTGGAAGTATGCATACAAACAGGAAAAGTCTAATCAATTGAGATGAGCTATCAGCAGCAGAAGAAAAAAAACTTTTGAAGTGATAATTGAGATGACCCCTAGAAGGTGTGAGGAGAACTTAACATAGGGAAATAGCTTCAGTTAGTGTAATGACCCAACCATTCCCAGTCTCTGTTTAAACCTAAGTTAATTTATCTAATTTGCATATTAATTCGAGTTCAGCAGTCTCTCTTTGGAGTCTGTTTTTGAAGTTTTTTTTGTTGCAAAATTGCCACCTTCAAGTCTGTCACTGAGTGGTTAGAGAGGTTGAAGTGTTCTCCCACTGGTTTTTGAATGTTATGATTCCTGATGTCAGATTTGTGTCCATTCTTTTGTGTAGAGACTGTCTGGTTTGGCCAGTGTACATGGCAGAGGGGCATTGCTGGCACACATTGGTAGATGTGCAGGTGAACGAGCCCCTGATGGCATGGCTGATATGATTAGGTCCTATGATGGTGTCACTTGAATAGATATGTGGACAGAGCTGGCATCGGGCTTTGTTGCAAGGATAGGTTCCTGGGTTAGGGTTTATGTTGTATGGTGTGCGGTTGCTGGTGAGTATTTGCTTCAGGTTGGGGGGCTGTCTGTAAGCGAGGACTGGCCTGTCTCCCAAGATCTGTGAGAGTGAGGGATCATCTTTCAGGATAGGTTGTAGATCTTTGATGATGCGCTGGAGAGGTTTAAGTTGGGGGCTGTAGGTGATGGCTAGTGGCGTTCTGTTATTTTCTTTGTTGGGCCTGTCCTGTAGTAGGTGGCTTCTGGGTACTCTTCTGGCTCTGTCAATCTGTTTTTTCACTTCCCCAGGTGGGTATTGTAGTTTTAAGAATGCTTGATAGAGCTCTTGTAGGTGTTTATCTCTGTCTGAGGGATTGGAGCAAATACGGTTGTATCTTAGAGCTTGGCTGTAGACAATGGATCATGTGGTGTGTCCTGGATGGAAGCTGGAGGCATGTAGGTAAGTATAGCGGTCAGTGGGTTTCCGGTATAGGGTGGTGGTTATGTGACCATTGCTTATTAGCACAGTAGTGTCTAGGAAATGGACCGCTTGTGTGGATTGTTCTAGGCTGAGGTTGATGCTGGGGTGGAAATTGTTAAAATCACGGTGAATAAACACTAACCCAGGAACCTATCCTAGCAACAAAGCCCTATGCCAGCTCTGTCCACATATCTATTCAAGTGACACCATCATAGGACCTAATCACATCAGCCACACCATCGGGGGCTCGTTCACCTGCACATCTACCAACGTGATATATGCCATCATGTGCCAGCAATGCCCCTCTGCCATGTACATTGGCCAAACCGGACAGTCTCTACGCAAAAGAATAAATGGACACAAATCTGACATCAGGAATCATAACATTCAAAAACCAGTGGGAGAACACTTCAACCTCTCTAACCACTCAGTGACAGACTTGAAGGTGGCAATTTTGCAACAAAAAAACTTCAAAAACAGACTCCAAAGAGAGACTGCTGAACTTGAATTAATATGCAAATTAGACACAATTAACTCAGGCCTAAACAGAGACTAGGAATGGTTGGGTCATTACACTAATTGAATCTATTTCCCTATGTTAAGTTCTCCTCACACCTTCTATGGGTCATCTTAATTATCACTTCAAAAGTTTTTTTTCTCCTGCTGATGATAGCTCATCTCAATTGATTAGACTCTTCCTGTTGGTATGCATACTTCCACCTTTTCATGTTCTCTGTATGTATAAATATCTCCTGTCTGCGTGTTCCATTCTGTGCATCCGAAGAAGTGAGCTGTAACCCACGAAAGCTTATGCTGAAATAAATTTGTTAGTCAGACAGAACAAGGTAAGTCACCAAGCAAAATAAAATAAAATGCGCAAATCTATGTCTAATTAAACTGAATACAGATAATCTCACCCTCAGAGATGCTTCAGTAAGTTTTTTCCTCAGACTGGACACCTTCCAGGCCTGGGCACAATTCTTTCCCCTGGTACAGCTCTTGTTTCAGCTCAGGTGGTAGCTAGGGGCTTCTTGATGATGGCTCCTCTCCTCTTTGTTCGTTCCAGCCCTTTATATATTTTTTGCATAAGGCGGGAATCCTTTGTCCCTCTGGGATTCCACCCCCCCTCACTGGAAAAGCACCAGGTTAAAGATGGATTCCAGTTCATGTGACATGATCGCATGTCACTGTAAGACCCCAAGCCTTTATTCCTCCCAGCCTGACTCACCGGAAGGCCTGCCTGCAAACAGAGCCAGCCAGTCAATTGTCCTGTTGATGGGAGCCATTAAGATTTCAAATTACCATTAATGGTCCACACTTTGCATAATTACAATAGACCCTCAAAGTGATACTTCATATTTCTAGTTTCAGATACAAGAGTGGTACATTTATACAAATAGGATCATCACGCACAGTAGATTATAAGCTTTGTAATGATACCTTACAAGAGCCCTTTTGCATGAAGCAGATTTCAGTTACATTATATTTACTCATTAGCATATTTTTATAAAACCATATAGAGCACAGCATCACATGCTCTCTTGTCCTCCAGGTGATCATGGCCACAAACCGGGCAGACACACTAGACCCCGCCCTGCTGCGGCCTGGCCGCCTTGACCGCAAGATCGAGTTCCCCCTGCCTGATCGGCGTCAGAAGCGCCTCATCTTCTCCACCATCACCAGCAAGATGAACCTGTCCGAGGAGGTGGACTTGGAGGACTGTATCCTGCCTGGAGCCCAGCACGGGTGGGGGGAGGGGTGGCACAGCAGGAAGACTATGTCCAGCTGAGTGCCCAGTATGCGTTGGGGGCCATGGCAGGGAGGCTGCGTCCCACTGGGTGCCTAGCACGGGGAAGGCTGCGTCCCGCTGGCTGGCTGGCTGGCATGAGGGTGCACGGGGAGGAGGCTGTCCCCCATTGGGTGCCTAGCACAGAGGGAGGCTGCGTCCCATTGGCTGGCAAGGGGGGGCCCAGGGGGGGCGGCTGCATCCCACTGGGTGCCCAGCATTGAGGAAGAGGTGTCTCGGGCCCAGCTCATAAGAAGGTGCCTGTCAGCCCTGCGCTGCCCCACAAGGGGTTGACCCAGTGACCTAGGCTACAGCTCTGCTCCACTCTCCCTGTGTCACACACACACAGAAGGGCCATGCAGGGGGTGCACTGACCCAAGAACCCCTCCTGTCCCTGGGCAGGGCTGGCTGGAGGGGGTGTCTTCTGGCCACCTCCAGGGATGGGGTCAGGGTGGGGTTGGGTCACAGCAGCTGGCATGGCAGGTGGGAGCTGTCCTGTTCCCCTCTGACACGCGGCTGGACAGGAGCAGTACCAGGAGAGGGCATGGCTGGGGTTGCCTCCTCCTGGGCAGTGCCTGGCTCAGCACATGGACTGATCGCTTCATTGAGAGCGGGCAGACGGACACAGCCTGATGCCAGCCCCCAGGGCAGGGGGTTGGGCCTGGCTCAGGCCGGAGCAATGAGGCAGGAGGGCCCAGGATTCGCAGGGGGAACCTGGCATAGCCGAGACGGTGCTGTCTGGTTCCACTCAGGAGATGGGGGGATGGAGTGAAGCTGGCTCCTGCCTGTGCCTCCAGATCCACAGGGTCCAGAAAGGGTTGGGGGGGCGCTCGCCAAAAGACACGTCCTCTGACTCCAACATGCCCGCTCCTCCTGACTGGGTCCTCTGGGCTTGTCGCCATGCCGATCTGCCCCTTCCCCCCTGCCCAGGAGCCTCGCAGGCCCTCGAGCTCGATCCCATCCCTCTGGGGAGCCCACTTGCTCCTAGGCTGTGAGAAGCCCATCAGGGTCCCCCACCACAGTGCCCTGGCAGCCTTGCTGGCCTCCTGGTGTGTGCGGGAGGAGTCGGGGTGGCGGGGGCTCCCAGGGGCCCTCTCACCATGGTCCAGCTCAGCTGCTGTGCAGACATTTCCCTCACTCCTCCCCAGATGTGGCCCGGCCGGATAAGATCTCAGGTGCTGACATCAACTCCATCTGCCAGGAGGTGAGTGCGGGGGGCTGGGGTCCCCAGACTGTGATATCTGAGGGTGGCAGTGTGTGTGTTGTGACCTGCTCCTTTTCCGGGGATTCCCGCTGCTCCCCCAAGCCAGCAGGACCCCCGCCACTGCCACAGAGTGGGAGGCTGAAGCCCTGACTCTGAGATTACTGCTGCTGGGCGCATGTGCATGGGGTGGGAGGGGTCACTGTGCCCAGCATTCCCCCCCCCACACACACACGTTCACATGGTGGGATGGGGCGGGAGTCACTGCACCCAGTATCATGCCCCCCACACACATTTGCCTGTATGTGCAGGAGGGGTCACTGTGCTCAGAACCCTCCCTCCCCCCCATGCCTATGCCCATTGTGCACAGGGCAGGATTGGGGGTGGTCACTGCACCTGGTGTCCCCCTCCTCATCCGTGTGCACAGGGCAGAATGTGGGGGTCACTGGGCCTGGGGGCGGCACCCCCGCGTCTGTGCATAGGGCAGAATGGGGAGGTCACTGCACCTGCCAGCAGCATCCCCACATGTGCACAGGACAGGGTTGTGGGGTTACTGCATCCAGTGTCACCCCCTCACACATGTCTCCATATGCACAGGGTGGCATGCTGGCTGTGCGGGAGAACCGCTACATCGTCCTGGCCAAGGACTTCGAGAAGGCGTACAAGACGGTTATCAAGAAGGATGAGCAGGAGCATGAGTTCTACAAATGAGGGGCTATGGGGGGGAGCGTGGGGCAGGCTTGAAATCCCTCCAATAAACCCAGCCCTACGCCTCTGCAGGAAGTGCTGGTGTCTGTCCTTGTGGCCTGACCCAGGGCCGCAGTCCCTTCCCCAGCCCCAGGCCTCTGGGGCAGTGTAGGTGGCTGGGGACCTGTGCTGCCTGGACAGCTCCCACATGCCCCCCTGTGCTGCATGACAGCCCCAATCTCAGGTTGGAGGTGGCAGGTAGGGGGGTAGAGCGAAGGGCCCAACTGTCCCAGGCAGGCGCTGTCCTGCCTTTCGCTATAGCAGCAGCTGCCCCCTAGCTCCCTGTGCCTCAGGCAGGCTCTCCCCTGCCCAATGCTGGGGCAGGGCTGGCTCTGGCTGCAGTGGGCTGGGAATGCTGCTTGCGGCCAGGCCTGTGCTGGAAGCAGAGAGGGAACAGCTGGAGAAGCCCCGGGGCCCAGTCCAGGGTTGTACCGTATGGTCTGTTCCCCAGACCCACAGCCTTGGGGCTCCCGGTTCATGTTCTCCAGATCCCAGCCTCCTCCCCACCACCACCAACAGGGCTCCTGCCCTGTATTCTCTGGCCCTGCAGAGCCCTTCCCAGCAGTGGGGGCCCATTCTGTTTTCCCTGGTCCCACAGACCCCGCACCCCAAGCACTGGGGCTCTTATCCTGAGTTCCCCAGCCCTCTGCCCCCCAGCAGTGGGTGGTGCGAGGTCTGAGCCCATTATGATGTTTTGTTATACTGGCTGCATCCCTGCTGGCTTGGTTGGGACAATGTGTGTGCAGCTCTCCCCCTTGTGGGGCAGCTGATGGGGGGGCAGACATTTCCCAGAGCTCTGCAAAGGAAGGAGAGGCTGGTGCTGGCTTTGAGTGGCTCGGGGGGTGGGGCTTGGGGGTGATGGACAGGCGTTCTCCTGCATGCTCTAAGCGGGTGTTAGAGCCACTGGTGTGTTTTCTGCCAGGGCACTTGGCTCAGAAAGTGCCAATGGGACCAAGCAAGCAATCCGTAGTGCCAAGTCATAGCAGCCACATGGGGTCAGCCCTACGGTCCAGCTCACCCAGTGTCCTGGCTGCTGCCAGTGGCCCATGCCGGGTGCGCCAGTTATCGAGTGATCGAGCCCATCTGGCAGTCAGAGGTTTAGGGTCCCCCAGAGCATGGGGCAGTGGGGATCCCTGACCATCCTGGCTAATAACACTTCCCACAAAAACCAGGCAGGTGGACCTGCCCCCTTGCCAGCCAAGGAGGCAGACATGACCCTCTGCCAGCCAACCTCAGATGCCTGCCCGGGCCAGCTAATGGAGTAGACATGACCCCCTGCCAGTTTCTTTCCTTTGTGGCTCCCCAGGTAACCCGCCAGAGCCAGGCAGCCTGGCAGCATTTGAAAACGTGTAGTTTTGGTTCTTGGAGTCCTTTGCGCTGGTCTCAGCTGGCTCTGGCTCTGGCTCACAAGTAGAGGCCTGGTTCATGGAGGCCCCCCTGGCACCATCGCTCTGCTGCTCTAACCCCTGGGCTAGACACCGCCAGGCAGAAGGAAGAATCCATCTAGCACCCTCGCCGGAGCCTCACCGAGGTGGATTAACTCCTGGGCCGGGCACGCCCCTCCCTTGGCTGCAGGAAGCACCTGCGTTCCATGGCTCCCGCGGTGTCGCTGCTGGGCTGGAGCTGTGCCGTGGTGCTGACGTGGCCCAGATCCCCTGAGCACTGAAATGCTTTGGGCGAACTCGCGTCTGGGCTCGGTGTGTGGGTGGCCAGTGCCATTCCCCTCTGCTGGCTTGGAGATCGGACTGAACTATCCCAGGGCCCTTCTGCCCACAAATGCTTGATGTTGGCTGGTTCAGCACCATCCAGCCTGGAGGCAATTTGGCTTTTCTGGAAATGCAAAATCTGTCCCATGCAAGAACCTCTGCTGGGCTTGGCTCCATGGCAGAGGGACTGAGTGTTGGCTGCTGAACAGAACCCAGTGTCAATCCCCCCTCCCCTCTGTTAACAAAGGCTCCAGCTCCCAAACCCGGCTGGGCCCACGGAGCCTCCCAGGGAAAAAGATGCCAGCAAGAAAGAAGCATGTGCCAGGGAGGAGCAGGCCCCCAGCTGGTTTATGCCTGTCATGCAGGACCTGGAGCCCCTAGCCCCAGGGAGTGGCACCCTGTTAGCAGCAGGACCCACCCCTGCGAAATGCAAGCAGCTGTTTGCTCTTGGGGGCTGCCCCTTCCTGCATGGGGCCAGCTGCAAGCCAAGAGGGTGTGTGCGCTGCAGAATTTGTCCTTCCCCGGAAGGCTGTGATCAATCCCCCCACCCCACACAGCACTCTGGGGCAGGGCCCCAGAGCTGGGTAGGGGGCAGAGGGCACAGGTCACTGGCCCCAAGGGACAGTCCTGCCAGCTGTGTGTGTGCTTCGCATGCTTCTCCCCTACTTCCCAGCCCCTCTCCTGTCTCCCCTGTCCCAAAGCTCAGGGCCATAGGAGCTGGGACCCAACCACACACCCCCTCTGCTCTCTCTCGAGTGACTGACCCACTGCCCAGCTAATGAATGAGTCCAGGACCACCACACATTCCTTGCTCCTAGCACTGCCCTGTCAGCACCAGGACTGTGAGCTTCCCCCCAGCAGTGGCCTCATATGCACACCCTAGCCCTGCCCAGGGAAGAAGTTGCTGTTGGGTGAGACAGGCTGGGTGGAGGCTGCCAGGCAGGGGCAGTTATGGGTAGAGGTGGGCGAGATGCAGGCTGATTGTGCTGGGAATGGGGCTCAACCCCCTTTAATCCCCACAGCATGTCAGTCTGCAACACTGCCTTCCTGGATGGGTTAATCATCTCCCAGCCCTGCGCTGCCTGCTGCTGTCCTGGGAGGGGCCCCAGGCTGGCATCACTAGGGCTTTTCTTGAAGCCGAGTAGGGCAGCCCCTTTCCTGCCTTCCCCTATCCTTCAAACCTCAGGGCCAAAGCAGCCGGGACCCAGCTGCACAGACCACTCCACTCTGCCAGGAGTGACTGACACACACCCCCAGCAGTGCTGTCAGTGCCAGTGCTGAGAGCTTCCTCCAGCAGTGCCCTGTGAAAACCTGGGCTGTGTGCTTCCCCCAGCAGTGCCCTGTGAGCACCAGGGTTGTGAGCTCCCCCTCTAGCAGTACCCTGTCAGTGCCAGGGCTGTGAGCTTCCTCCAGCAGTGTCCTGTCAATGTGAGGGCTGTTGTGAGTTCCCCCCACCCCTGCAGTGCTTTGTCAATGCCCAGTCTGTGAGCTTTCCCCAGGAGTGCCGTGTGAGCACCAGGGTTGTGAGTTCCCCCCACCCCAAGCAATTCCCTGTCTGTGCCAGGGCTGTGAGCTTCCCCCCAGTAGTGCCCTCATACGCACACTCCAGCCCTGCCCAGGGAAGAAACTGTTGTCGGCTGTAACAGACTGTGTGGAAGCTGCTGGGCAGGGCAGTTATGGGTGGAGGTGGAGATGCAGGCCTACCATGTTGGGATTGGGGCTTAACCCTTCCTGCCCCCCACAGCATGTCAGACTGCGAAGCTGCCTGTCTGGCTGGGTTAATCATCTCCCAGCCCCATGCTGCCAACTGCTACTGCTGGTGGGACATCCTCCGAGCTGTGGCCTTGGGCGTGGAGTTGTGGGGGGCGGGTATCAGCCCCAGCCAGGGGAGGTGTGGAGCTGGGGAGGGGTTTAGCCCCCACTGCAGCTGCGGGAGCTCTGAGCCCTTTAAATCTCAGCCCCAGCCCGGCCGCCGGAGCTGCGGGCGGGATTCAAAGGGCTCTGGGCTGCCCGCAGCTGTGGAAGCCGGTGCGGTCCGGCATGGCGTACTGGCTCTTACGCTGTACTGGACCGGACCAGCTTACTTTCACTTCTGGTTACAAGGCAGGTGAAATTGTTGTAATGAGCCATAAAAGCGGTGTCCTTGATGAGACCATGGTTTTTAGTGTCTAGCAAAGTAACAAATTTAAGTTCCTAGGCCAGAGGTGGGCAAACTATGGCCCATGGGCTACATCTGGCCCGCAGGACCGTCCTACCTGGCTCCTGAGCTCCCGGCCAGGGAGGCCAGCCCCCAGCCACTCCTCCACTGTCCCCCCACCCCCACAGCCATGCTGCCGTGCAGGCAGTGCTCTGGACGGCAGGGTTGTGCGCTTCTGCCAGGCAGCACGGCAGTGTGTCTGGCTCTGGCCGGGGGGCGCAGCTGCCAGACATGCCCTGAACGACATGGTAAGGGGGCCAGGGCCGGGGGGTTGGATAAGGGGTAGAGGGTCCTGGGGGGAAGTCAGGGGACAGGGACTGGCGGTTGGATAAGTGTGGGAGTCCTGGCGGGGCCTGTCAGGGGGCAGGGGTGTGGATAGGGGTCAGTGGATGGGGAACGGGGGAGGTTGGATAGGCATGGGGTCCCAGGGGGCCTGTCAAGGGACAGGGGTGTGGATAGGGGTCAGAGCAGTGAGGGGACTGGGAGCAGCAGGGGTTGGTTAGGGGATGGGGTCCCGGGGTGGTTAGGGGTGGCGGGGTCCTGGGAGGGGGCAGTCAGGGGACAAGAAGCAGGGGGGTTGGATGGGTCAGGGGTTCTGAGGGGGGCAGTCAGGGGCCGGGAAGTGGGAGGGGGTAGATGGGGGCAGGGGGCCAGGCTGTTTGGGGAGGCACAGCCTTCCCTACCTGGCCCTCCATACAGTTTTGCAACCCCAGTGTGGCCTTCAGGCCAAAAAGTTTGCCCACCCCTGTCCTAGGCTCATCTCTTGAAGGTGCTGTGCAGTTTCCTTCAAGGAAAAGGACTGACAGGTCAAATATAGATGATCACGGTGGCAAATAAGGGAGGCAGGCTAGCTCAGTGGTTTGGCCATTGGCCTATTAAGTCCAAAGTTATGAGTTCAATCCTTAAGGTGGTCACTTAGGGGATCTGGGGAAAAAAATAGTTGGGGATTGGTTCTGCTTTAAGCAGGGGGTTGGATTAGATGGTTCCTTCCAACCCTGATATTCTATGAACTTTGTGTAAAGTTTTCACTCTTGGGTGATAGGGTGTTTTATTTATGTCTTTCATCATTTTCCTATGTGAGTTCATCTGAGAGCACAGTGATTGTCTGGTTTCACCCTCTAAGTTGTTACTGGGACACTGAGTGCACTGGATGAAGTACAGCACATGTTGTGATATACTCTTGGATCTGGAAAGTTGTGTTGTGGTGAGTGTTGATCATTGTAGCAGTGGAGCTATGTCTGCAGGTTTTGCATCTGTTGTTCTGGCAGGGATGGGTCTGGTGCCACTTTGAGTTGGTAGGTCCTGTATGGAGCTTGCTTCTGATGAGCTTGGCAAGGTTGGAGGGTTGATTATGGGCCAGAGAGTGGGGGAGATTTCTTTCAGAATGTGGTTCCCTATCAAATATGGGTTGTAATGTAATGATACCCCATATGGGTTCCAGAGTGAGGTAGCAGATGACAAGTAAGGGTGTGTGGTCAGTGGGTTTGGGTTTGTTTGTTTTCCTGTATTGAAGAAAGTTCTCTTGGGTATTTGGGTTGCCTGTTCCAAGATGGGATCAACTCCACTGGTGCAGTGTCCTTGTTTAGTGAGGGCAGTTTTAGGGGGTTTAGGTGTGTTCTCTGGACTTTTTCGTCAGAGCAAATTCTGTGGAATCTGAGTGCCTGGCTGTGGAAAACAGATGCCAGAACACTAGATGCAAACCCTGCAGACATATCTCCACTGCAAGGAGCTCTTTGGGTCTGTCAGGAGTTTCCCTGGTGTGGGAACTGCTCCAACCTTGCTCTGCCAGACTATTGGGATGCTGCTGTCCTGGGTACAACCGTGCAGAAATTGAAGCAGCCAGCTTTTGGGGATTGCTCCAAAGTGAGAGATGAACTGGTTGTGGATGTTGCCTAGACTGGAGCAGGGGCGCCATTCAGAGAGGATCGGGGGCACCTCCCCCCCTGCAAGTTTCTCTTGCCAGAGGAATCGGAAGCCCTTAGTTGTGGGCTGAGACGTTGCTGCAGGGGCAGAGCTGTTTCCAAGGAGTTAGACTGGACCAGCAGCTGTTCGCCCCTCCCCCCCCCAGGGCCAGCTTTAGGAAGCGCGGGGTCCAATTTGAACAGTTTCGATGGGGCCCCGGCAGTGATGACTAAAAAAAAAAAAACACGTAAAAAAAACACATGGCACTTGTACGCACTGGGCGGCGCTCCTAGTCTTCGGCGGCGGGTCCTTCACTTGCGCCAGGTCTTCGGTGGCACTGAAGGACCTGCCGCCGAAGTGCTGCTGAAGGCCTGGAGTGAGTGAAGGACCCGCCGCCGAAGACCCAGAGCCCTGCCAGGTGAGTAAAAATTTAAAAGGAGCCTCTAACCAGGGAAGGGATTCTTGGGCACTTGCCCCACCCCCCGGCGGCTCTGCCACTGGGCGCGGGGCCCTCTTAGGCGCAGGGCCCGATTCGGGGGAATTGGTGGAATTGGCCTAAAGTGGGCCCTGCTCCCCCCCCCCAGCCACAGGAAATTTTTCCCTGGCTGTGTCGGCTGCTGTGTGCCCAGGAGTGGAACCCCCTACTAGCCCTGGCATCCAGCAGCAGCGCTAGCAGCCCGAGGACCAGAGGGAGCTCAAAGCCCTTCTTGTGGGTGTCAAAGTTAGATCAGGACTCACAGTTTGTCAGACCACTCTGTTTTATTAGCACAGCGCTCTGCTAATGACACCCAGATAATGTGAGCACCATGCAAGACACAAACTATCTTATTTATACAGATAAAAGGATGAGAACATAACAAGATAAGTTTACCTGGGCTTGGCATACATATCTTATTTCCTTACTAACTATTACGATCTTCTGTTAACGTTTCGCCATTAGCACCATTGTTTATGCCTAATGTTTCTTTTCCTGGCACCTGTATTTCAACATTTCTTATTTCTGCGTAAAGGTACATACAACATTTCTTTAATCCATTCTTATTTTTACAATATAATTCATTCTACTGTCACAATCCCTCCTTTTGGTCAAGCTCACGCCATGACCAACATTTTACTGGGTTCCACATATTAACCGTTCTTTATCTCTTTGTTCACCAGCAATATTTAAAATCATCATATTAGCACTCTGTTCTGGGGCAGTCACCTGAGTGGCATGCCTTACACAATTTTGGATACAACAGTAGACTAACTGAAAACATACAAAAATTATTAGGATTCCAAACAGGATAGTCAGGGCTCCCTGAAACAACGTTTCCTATGCCAGAGAAATTGAACAGGTTACTTAGCCACTTCCATAAAGAACTCGGCTCTTCATGGGGAAGATATGCGATTTGTTCTAAGTGGCTAGCATGATCTATTACCTCATTGGTATCGTCAGGTATAAACACACAACATTGTTTTCCAATGAGAGCACAGGTCCCTCCTTTGGCCGCCAGCACTATGTTCAATGCCTGACGGTTTTGGAGGGCCACCTGTCGGATCGCCCCTGTTTCTTTGGCCAGGGCTCTTAAACTTTCTCCAGTTTTATTTGCCATTATTTTAACTACTGCTTGTAACCTCAGGAGCCTTTTTGCCTGGTGTATTACTCCCCCAAGTGGGATAAAGAAACTGCCAATAGCCTCTTCCCAGGTGTCATTACTGTTCCATATTGTGTTAAATGGACAAGATACGCGAGTGAGGTCTGAGGAATTGAGTGGGATAGCCAGGACAGGAACACCAGTTTGAGAGTGGGCTGGGATGTGGCTGCAGACCCAGCATTTAGAAATATTAAGGGTCTGAGCTATCCACACTTGCTGCTGGATAAAAGAATTGTCATTGTGGACTCCCCAGACCTTAAGACACCAGCAGCTGAGGAACAGGCGCCACCAGAGGCACATGTTGGAGGCAGGTCCCTTCTGGTTCTGATAACCTCAACTGAGGGAACCGCAGTCACAGTTTTACGTCCACCAGGCAGCAGGCGCTAGGCTCACTACTGCTTCTTCTTGGGCCTTGCTTTAGGTTGTCGTCTGCTTCTGGCAACCCTTACAAGACCGTAGATTGTAAGGTATTGCAGGCTGTTCCTCTACATCTTCTTCTGGAGTCAAAATTGACTGCGTGGTCCTGAGGTGATGGTTGGTTCACTGCAGGTGGTGCATTCTTACACTGTGAAGCATGTATCCACTCTGCAATGCCAGACAGTTTAACAGCTGTCTGGCTAGTAAGCAGTGCCTGATGATTCTTTGATGTTCTTTAAGTCTCTTTACTACTTCTTCCTTGACTCTGGCTATAACAATGGCCTTCACACCTTATCTTTTCCTGATGCATATATTCCTCATTCACACAAACAGATTGAGAATACAATGAGTACAATACAATGAGTATTTTATATCCAGCAAAAAGGCATTGCAAATTAAACCTTGCTAAGTTTCACAGTTAATAACCAAGATAATTTACATTGAGACCCAGGCCTTCAATGTTTCTCTAATTTACTTAACTGATAGACACAATAGAGAATCCTGTCTCTTACTACCTAAATCTTAAAACAAAGAGTTAGAGAGCGCCCAATTTGTAATGCATATGGGAAAACAGAATCTTATAGTCCCAGAGGGTCATTTCTTTCTGCTACTTAAAAAGGGTGGCTAGCAGGATGAAATCAATTTATACTTTAATTCTTATGGGACATTATAAAATCCTGCTCCTACATATCCCCCTTTTGACACTAAGATTATTAATCGCCAGTGTCACTTCTTATTTAGTCCACGTAATAGAAAATACTGGGAGGTGATTTGGGCCTGTGGCTTTAGCTTTGCATACATTTGTTTTATCCACCAGCACATTTTAAACATTTGAATTAATCACATACAATTTAAAACCAAAAACAATTAGGGATAGTAACATTAGTATGCCAGTAGTTGTGGGAGACCATCCAGAAAATGTTATACCAATGGTAAGCTGTTATGTTTTTCTGCAGTGGCAATTCTTAACATGTCCCCATTTGCATGTATAATATGAATGGTTCACATTGTTTTGTTTGTTTGTTTTTGTTTTTAGGAACTATGTTACCTTTCTACCTTTTTAAACAGATGATTGGTAACTGTTTGCCATTCAATGCCAAGATTGATAGAGAACTCAGCTAAATCTGTCTGTCTTTGTGGTGCTTGCTTGTGTCTCTCTGTCGGGGCAGACTGCTGAGCCCTGATTAGGGGGCGGAGCTAGGCGGAGGAGGGGGCCTATAAAAGCGGCCGCCCAGCCAGGCAGCGGCACAGCTGATCACAGCGGCCCAGGAGCCGGCCAACAGGGCTGCTAACAGGGGAGTTTGAGTGGGAGTTCCCATTAGAGGAGCCAGGTATTTTGTGTTTGCGTCTGTCTTTGGGGTGCTTGTGTCTCTCTCTGTCGGGGCAGACTGCTGAGCCCTGATTAGGGGGCGGAGATAGGCGGAGGAGGGGGCCTATAAAAGCGGCCGCCCAGCCAGGCAGCGGCACAGCTGATCGCAGCGGCCCAGGAGCCGGCCAACAGGGCTGCTGACAGGGGAGTTTGAGTGGGAGTTTACAGGGGAGGGGGAAGGGGGCGGCACCGTGCTTCCCGTGTTCCCCAGGTAAGAACGCCGAGTGAGGCCAAGACAGCAGCAGCCATGAGCCAAGCAGTGGAGGATACACCGAGGATGAGAGCATGCAGCAGCTGCGGTATGTACATGGTCCTAGCGGGGGACCCAGGACAGTACTATGTATGCATGAAGTGCCGCCTAATAGAGCTGCTGGAGGAAAAGATCCAGGGTCTAGAGTTGCAGGTAGAAACCCTGGTAGAGCATAGAAGGGGGTTTGAGCAGCTGATGGAGCAATGGCAAGCAGTGACTGAAGGGGAATGCCCAGAGGTACAGGGGGAAGCAGGGGCTAAGGCCAGTGAGGGGGGACTGCCAGATGAGGAAGATGGGCGGTGGAAGCATGTGACTGTGAGAACCAGGCAGGGGAAAAGAAGAGCCAGTGAAGGAGAAATAGAGCTAAGGAACAGGTTTGAAGGTTTGGAGAATGAGGAAGGGGTACAGCAGGTGGTAGCTGACGGTGGGAGGGCAAGGAAAAAGAGAAGAGTGGCTAGTCCGATAGAAAGAGGGGAGGAGTCCATGGAGGCAGCACCAAGTTTGGGCCCAGGGAGGATACAGGATGGCTTAAGGGGAACCACAAGGGATGATAGGAATGGAAGGAGCTTGCAACCAGGGGGGACGGAGGATAGGTTAGAGGACCGCACTGTCCCCAGGCAAAGGCAGGTCTATCTGATTGGGGATTCCATACTGAGAAGGTTGGACAGGCCTGTGACCAGGGCCGATCCAGAGAACAGAAGGGTGTGCTGTCTACCGGGCGCTAAAATACGGGATGTGGACCTGCAGTTGAAAAGGATCCTAAGAGGAGCAGGTAAGAACCATTTGATCATCCTTCATGTAGGAACGAATGACACGGCTAGATTCTCGCTAGAGAGAATCAAGGGAGACTATGCTAGGTTGGGTAAGACGCTCAAGGAAATTGAGGCTCAGGTGATCTTCAGTGGGATTCTACCTGTCCCTAGGGAAGGGCGCCAAAGGGGTGACAGGATCGTGGCGATAAATAGTTGGCTGAGGGAGTGGTGTTACAAGGAGGGCTTTGGGATGTATGGGCACTGGGAGGCTTTTGGGGACAGACAACTGTTCTCACGGGATGGGCTCCACCTAAGTAGGAAAGGAAGTAGAATTCTAGGAGGGAGGCTGGCTCATCTGATTAAAAGAGCTTTAAACTAGACATTGGGGGGAGACGGTTGGGAGAGGTCCAGGTACTCTCCACGCCAAATTTATACGTTGAGAGTGAGAACAACAGTATAACAACAGATATAGCCAGAGGGGGACGGTTAGGTATAAGGAAGAGGGGGGGGACGGATACTAGACCGACAGGTCATACTGGTAGTACTGTGTCCCTACCAAGTTGGGTGAAAAGGGTGAAAGGAGCCAAACAGCAAAAATTAGGATGTTTGTTCACCAATGCGAGAAGCTTAGGTAACAAAATGGAGGAACTAGAGCTCCTGGTCCGAGAATTGAAACCGGATATCGTAGGAATAACCGAAACATGGTGGAACGGTAGCCATGACTGGAGTACAGGTATGGAAGGGTATGTGCTGTTTAGGAAAGACCGATACAAAGGTAAAGGTGGGGGAGTAGCATTGTATGTCAATAATGAGGTGAAAAGTAACAAAATAACTAGCAATGCAATGGATAATACGGAGTCTGTTTGGGCAATGGTCACATTGGGGAAGAAAACTACTAGAGCATCCCCTGGGATAGTGATTGGGGTGTGCTATAGACCGCCGGGATCTAGCCTGGATATGGATAGAGAGCTCTTTAATGTTTTTAAGGAGGTAAATACTGTCGGGGACTCGAACCCCAACAGCGAAGTTCGTTGTCTGACCGCAGAGTTACAGACAACACCAGCAAGGTCCAAAACAAAAGGTCTTTATTGACAAGTGCACGTGTCAGTAAAGAACTGCTCGTATCCGAAGAGAACCAGCCCCCCTTTACAGCTTAGTATTAGCTTATATAGACAGTTTTATTACGTCATAAATTATTCACTTCACACAACCCATATCCCACCCCCCTTTGGTTAGTAACAAACCCTAATAACAAAGCACATCTGTCTTTCTTTATAATGTAAGCAAGTTGTGATGCCCCAGCAACTTTCTTATCAGCATAGTTGCCAAGCACCAGACACTGGAAGACAGGAGTTAACGCAGCTGGTAACTTGAGGAATGCACCTCCCTTTCGTATCTCACTTTTTCCCAGGGCTTTATGAAACATGCTGACTTCAGTCAGATTGACATAACTGGTTTTTGTGCTACATCTTTATTCAGGCCTAACAATACTAATAGGAACTGTATGATCATGGGAGATTTTAACTTCCCGGATATAGATTGGGAAACAAATGCTAGTAATAATAATAGGGCTCAGCTTTTTCTAGACGTGATAGCTGATGAATTCCTTCATCAAGTAGTTGCTGAACCGACGAGGGGGGATGCCATTTTAGATCTGATTTTGGTGAGTAACGAGGACCTTGTTGAGGAAATAGTTGTAGGGGACAACCTTGGCTCGAGTGATCATGAGCTAATTCGTTTCAAAATAAATGGAAGGATAAACAAAATTGCATCTGAGACTAAGGTTTACAATTTCAAAAGGGCTAACTTTACTAAATTGAGGCAACTATGTAGGGAAGTGGATTGGACTAACATATTTAGAGATCTAAAGGCGGAAGACGCCTGGGGTTATTTCAGGTTGAAGTTGCAGGAGCTGTCAGAGGCATGTATCCCGAGAAAGGGAAAATGGTTCGTAGGTAGCAGTTTTAGACCGAGCTGGATGAGCAAGCATTTTAGAGGAGTGATTAAGAAAAAACAGAAAGCGTACAAGGAGTGGAAAATGGGAGGGATCAGCAAAGAAACCTACCTTATTGAGGTCAGAGGGTGTAGGGAAGCAGTGAGAAAGGCAAAGAGCCGGGTAGAGATGGACCTAGCAAAGGGGATTAAAACCAATAGCAAAAGGTTTTTTAGCCATATAAATAGGAAGAAAACCAAGAAGGAAGAAGTGGGACCGCTTAAAACTTTAAACGGAGTGGAGATTAGGGATAATCTTGGCATGGCACAATATCTGAACGAATATTTTGCCTCGGTCTTTAATGAGGCTAATGAAGGGCTAAGGAATAGTGATAGAGGGACTGATGGGAATGAAGATATGGGGGTAGACATTACGGTATCTGAGGTGGAAGCCAAACTTGAACAGCTTAACGGAAGTAAATCGGGGAGCCCGGATAATCTTCATCCTAGAATATTAAGGGAATTGGCGAGTGAAATTGCAAGCCCGTTAGCGATGATTTTTAATAAATCTCTAAACTCGGGGGTTGTACCGTTTGACTGGAGATTAGCTAATATAGTTCCTATATTCAAGAAGGGGAAAAAAAGTGACCCGGGTAACTACAGGCCTGTTAGTTTAACATCTGTAGTATGCAAAGTCATGGAAAAAATTTTAAAGGAGAGAGTGGTTACGGACCTTGAGGCCGATGGCAACTGGGACAAATTACAGCATGGTTTTACGAAAGGTAGATTGTGCCAAACCAACCTGATCTCCTTCTTTGAGAAAGTAACAGATTTTTTAGACAAGGGAAATGGATCTAATATATCTTGATTTCAGTAAGGCGTTTGATACGGTACCGCATGAGGAATTACTGGTTAAATTGGAAAAGATGGGGATCGAAATGAAAATCCAGAGGTGGATAAGGAGCTGGTTAAAGGGGAGACTGCAGAGGGTCGTATTGAAGGGTGATCTGTCGGGTTGGAGGGGGGTTACCAGTGGAGTTCCTCAAGGTTCGGTTTTGGGTCCGATTTTATTCAATCTATTTATTGCTGACCTCGGAACCAAAAGTAGGAGTGGGCTGATAAAGTTTGATGTGGCCGCTAAAAAAGCTAATACGGTCTTGGGATGCATTAGGCGAGGTATTTCTAGTAGAGATAAGGAGGTGCTAGTCCCGTTATATAAGGCGTTGGTGAGACCTCATTTGGAGTATTGTGTGCAGTTTTGGTCTCCCATGTTTAAGAAGGAGAAATTCAAACTGGAACGGGTACAAAGAAGGGCCACTAGAATGATCCGAGGAATGGAAAGCCTGTCGTATGAAAGGAGACTTGAGGAGCTCGGTTTGTTTTCCTTAACCAAAAGAAGGATAAGAGGAGATATGATTGCATTCTTTAAATATATCAGAGGGATAAATACCAGGGAAGGAGAGGAATTATTTCAGCTCAGTGCTAATGTGGACACGAGGACAAACGGATATAAATTGTCAGTCAGGAAATTTAGGCTTCAAATTAGACGAAGGTTTCTAACCATCAGAGGAGTGCAATTCTGGAACAGCCTACCGAGGGAAACAGTGGGGGGGAAGGACCTCCATTACTTTAAGATTAAGCTAGATAAGTTTATGGAGGGGATGGTATGATAGGATAACGGGTTTAGTCAATAGGTCAATAACATGCCACAATGGTAATTAGTACAAAGGGTCAATGATAGGATATTGTTAGCCTTTTTCCAGAGGGTCTGGCTGGAGAGTCTTGCCCGCATGCTCTGGGTTCAGCTGATCGCCATATTTGGGGTCGGAAAGGAATTTTCCTCCAGGGTAGATTGGCAGTGGCCCTGGAGGTTTTTCGCCTTCCTCTGAAGCATGGGGCAGGGGTCGCTTGCTGGTGGATTATCTGCTACTAGAAGTCTTTAAATCATGATTTGGAGCATTGAACAGCAGAGTCAAGGGAGAGAATTATTTCAGGAGTGGGTGGATCGGCTTATGTGGCCTGCATCTTGCAGGAGGTCAGACTAGATGATCATAATGGTCCCTTCTGATCTTGAATTCTATGATTCTATGATTCTATGAAATCAGAGCATACAGTAAGCTGAGACTTTTTGGTTGTGGCAAATAGTAAATGTGACTATTGGTAAACACAGTACTTACATTACATGTACATTTGTCTACTGGTGGGTTGCTAACACTTTTTTCCTTTTAAAACACTTCTTTCCAAGAATTAACACACACATTGCCCGTTATACAATACTTTGGTCTAATTATTAATTTTATCCCACATACAGGATCCTAGTGAGATGTCTTTACTACAGGGCTTTGGAGCAACAGGCATGGATAAGCATACCCACTTTTGAGGAGTCCACTTGGTACAACCTCTAGTGTCCAATAGTTTCCCTTCCTCCCCAGCCCACTGGCTTGAGGTCTGGGGTAGCCAGAAGGATCCCAGGTGCAATCTGTGGAGTGGGCTAACTTTCCATATCTTTGCTTCCAGAGCCTGTTGGTGTGCAATTTTAACAACATTTTTTTCACTTAACAAATTTTGTTTTACTGTACTGGAGACATACTGCATCCAGTTATATTGATAAGTATTAAACAATTATCTTTTTTTTTTTGCTTTAACAGATGTATCAAAACCTTAATATTTTTTTATATTACCCAAAACATCTTATGTTCTAAATATCTGCATTGCAGTACATTTCATAGCTATTGCAGTATGTTTTTTTAACTTTCATTTGTTTTTGTAATAGGTTGTTCTGTAGCTGCTATTAGCTTTTTCTGATTTTCTGAAAGACAAAAATAACATTTTTCTACCCCTTTCAGGGTGGCATTAATTATTGCTTAAAAGATTCCTTTCTTTTACAAATACCCTTGCTGATTGCAGGCAAAACAGAGGAATTACCCTCATATTTTCCTGGTTTTTTTTGTTCTATAGGCAGGCCAGGTTTTAATGGCTTCTACTTTTTAAGGGTTATGGGGAAATTATTCCACTGTTTAGTTATTAAATTCATGAGGTGGTGTACCTCAAGTTTTTCTTCTTATATAGCAGACCAAGTTTGTAATGTTTTTCCTGCTGTGTTAAGCTTTAAGTTTATTCACAGGTAATAGCTGAGAAGCATCATTACCATATTACTTTAAAGGATTTTTCCAAAAATCATACACACTATACGTTGTTACAGGGGTACTTACTAACATTACATTTATTTCAATGTTTAATATTAACAATAACATTAGCGTCAAATCTATTAAAGATATCTTGTTATACCATGTCTTTTATTTAGGCAATTTCTTTTGTGCTGGCAGCTCTCACCTTCCTTTATCAGGGTACGTCTACACTACGGGACTATTCCGAATTTGCATAAACCGGTTTTGTAAAACAGATTTTATAAAATCGAGTGCGCGCGGCCACACTAAACACATTAAATCGGTGGTGTGCGTCCATGGTCCGAGGCTAGCGTCGATTTCTGGAGCGTTGCACTGTGGGTAGCTATCCCGTAGCTATCCCATAGTTCCCGCAGCCTCCCCCGCCCCTTGGCATTTCCGGGTTGAGATCCCAGTGCCTGATGGGGCAAAAATCATTGTCGCGGGTGGTTCTGGGTACAGCCTCACCCCTTCCTCCCTGAGCAGCAGACAACCGTTTCGCGCCTTTTTTTGCTTGGTGAACTGTGCAGACGCCATAGCACAGCAAGCATGGACCCTGCTCAGCTCCATACCGCAATCGTGAATGTTTTAAACACCTCGCGCACTCTCGTGCAGTCTATGGTGAACCAGGACCTTCAATCCGAGGCGAGGAGGAGGCGGATACGGCAGCGCGGCGATGACAGTGATGAGGACGTAGACACAGAATTCTCTCAAACCGCGGGCCCCTGCGCTTTGGAGATCCTGATGGTAATGGGGCAGATTCTATCCATTGAACGCCGATTTTGGGCCCGGGAAACAAGCACTGACTGGTGGGACCGCATTGTGTTGCAGGTGTGGGACGATTCCCAGTGGCTGGGAAACTTTCGCATGCGTAAGGGCACTTTCATGGAACTTTGTGACTTGCTTGCCCCTGCCCTGAAACGCCATAATACCAAGATGAGAGCAGCCCTCACAGTAGAGAAGCGAGTGGCGATAGCCCTGTGGAAGCTTGCAACGCCAGACAGCTACCGGTCAGTCGGGAATCAATTTGGAGTTGGAAAATCTACTGTGGGGGCTGCTGTGATGCAAGTAGCCAAAGCAATCACTAAGCTGCTGCTACGAAAGGTTGTGACTCTGGGAAACGTGCAGGCCATAGTGGATGGCTTTGCTGCACTGGGATTCCCTAACTGTGGGGGGGCGATAGATGGAACCCATATCCCTATCTTGGCACCGCAGCGCCAGGGCACCCAGTACGTAAACCGGAAGGGGTACTTTTCAATGGTGCTGCAAGCACTGGTAGATCACAAGGGACGTTTCACAAACATCCACGTGGGATGGCCAGGGAGGGTTCATGACGCTCGTGTCTTCAGAAGCACTACTCTGTTTAAACGGCTGCAGCAAGGGAATTACTTCCCAGACCAGAAAATAACAGTTGGGGATGTTGAAATGCCTGTCGTTATCCTGGGGGACCCAGCCTACCCCTTGATGCCATGGCTCATGAAGCCATGCACAGGCAGCCTGGACAGTGGTCAGGATCTGTTCAATTACAGGCTGAGCAAGTGCAGAATGGTGGTGGAATGTGCATTTGGCCGTTTAAAGGCGCGCTGGCGGACATTACTGACTCGCTCAGACCTCAGCCAAACCAATGTCCCCTATGTTATTACTGCTTGCTGTATTCTCCACAATCTCTGTGAGAGTAAGGGGGAGACCTTTATGGCGGGGTGGGAGGCTGAGGCAAATCACCTGGCCGCTGATTACGCGCAGCCAGACACCAGGGAGATTAGAAGAGCACACCAGGAAGCGGTGCGCATCAGAGAAGCTTTGAAAACGAGCTTCATCAATGGCCAGGGTACAGTGTGACTGCTGTGTTTGTTGATGAACACCCAACCCCCTTGATTGACTCAGTCCCTGTAAGCAACTCCCCCTCCCCCTTCGAGTACAGCTTACTTATGCAAATAAAGTCACTCTCATTTAAAAAGCATGAATTCTTTATTGATTCATTATAAAAAGAGGGAGAGAAGTAAGGGTGTGGTTTGGGAGGAGGATAGGAGGGATGGAGAAGGCCATTAAAAAAAAAATTCACAGTAACGACATCCTTCTGGTTGGGCTGTCCACGGAGGTGGAGTGGGCGGGTGCACGGAGCCTCCCCCCACGCGTTCTTACACGTCTGGGTGAGGAGGATGTGGAACATGGTGAGGGTTGAGGGTGGTTATACAGGGGCTGCAGCGGCACTCTGTGATCCTGCTGCCGTTCCTGAAGCTCCACAAGACGCTGGAGCATGTCAGTTTGATCACGCAGCAGCCCCAGAGTTGCATCCCGCCACCGCTGATCTTCCTGCCGCCACCGCTGATTTTCCTGCCGGTCTTCCTGCCGCCACCTCTCATCTCGGTTGTCCCTCCTGTCCTCCCGTTCATCCCTCCTGTCCTCACGTTCACTGGCCTCTTTCCTGTAATTTGAAACCACGTCCTTCCACTCATTCAGATGAGCTCTTTCATTGCGTGTAACTTCCATAATATCCGAGAACATCTCATCTCGCGTCTTCTTTTTCCTCCACCTTATCTGTGCTAGCCTTTGGGATGGAGGAGGGATGGTTGAAAAATTTGCAGCTGCATGAGGGAGATAAATATTTAGAAAGATACATTTTACAGATCAATGGTTATACTCTTTCACAGTGAACAGCACTATTCACCTAGCACATGTGATTTCCCTACAAGGTCGCATTTTTCATCTTAATAGTGAGTGCTTGCAGCTCTGGAGTTACAGATCTCACAGACACAGGTCCAGGCATCAGAATTCAGCTTGCATGCGGCCATGGTAAGCCACTGTCTTTCGGCTTCTGTAGTGATTTACCCCTCCCCCCCAACGCATGGCTAATACCACGCTAGCTCCCTGCTAATCAACAACCTTCCCACCCACCCCCACCCACTGCGTGTCTGGTAGCTTGGGGAAGATCGCCGGTGACCAAACACAGAAAAGATCATCGGCATTTCACTCCTCCCCTCCCCCCGCTTCGCTACGTGCAGGAAAGTTTTTTTTTTAAGCTGATGCAGTCCACGAATCCAGTAGAAAAATGGCCACCCCCCTTACATAAATTCCTGATTTTTAACCAGGTTATCCTGAACGATATCACTTTGCTGAGGATAACAGAACAAGATAAAGAGCGGATGCTTCTTGAATGCCAGCAGTCACCGGGACCATACGCTGCTATGCTTTGCCACGCAATGATACCTGATTACTTGCTACATGCATGGCGTGGTAAAGTGTCCTACCATGGTGGGCGGAACAAGGCTGCCTTGCCCAGAAACCTTCTGCAAAGGCTTCTGGAGTACCTACAGGAGCGCTTCATCGAGATGTCCCTGAAGGATTTCCTCTCAATCCCCGGACATGTTAACAAACTTTTCTAAGTAACTATACTGTCTGCAAATGCATCCCAAGTCCTCAGGGCAAATCAATCATTAAAAAAGGCTTGCTTAAAAAACAATGTTTGCTATTTGCAAAGGTACACTCACCGGAGCTCCCTTCCATGGCGTCATTGTCTGGGATAGTGGCTTGTGGGGGCTGGGAGGACGGTAATTCCGTCAGGGTGATAAAAAGCTCCTGGCTGCTGGGGCTCACGGAGTGCTGTGTGCTCTCTGCTAGGTCTTCCTCCTCTTCTTCATCTTCATCTTCCCCGTCTGCATAATCCTCAGCCATGGCAGAGATTACAACCCCCACCTCGGAATCCACGATCAGGGGTGGGGTACTTGTGGCGCAGCCCCCTAAAATTGCATGCAGCTCAGCATAGAAGCGGCATGTTTTTTGACCTGCACCGGACCTTCCGTTTGCTTCTTTGGTTTTCTGGTAGGCTTGTCTGAGCTCCTTAACTTTCACTCTGCACTGCACTGAGTCCCTGCTGTGGCCTTTATCCGTCATAGCCTTAGAAATTCTTTCAAATACTTTTTCATTTCGTCTTTTGGAACGCAGTTCTGTTAGCACTGAATCCTCTCCCCAGATAGCGATCAGATCCAGTACCTCCCGTGCAGTCCATGCTGGGGCTCTTTTACAATTCTCAGGAGACTGCATTGTTAACTGTGCTGATGAGCTGTGCGTGGTCACCTGTGCTGATGAGATCTCCACGCTGGGGAAGCAGGAAATGAATTTCAAAAGTTCGCGGGGCTTTTCCTGTCTACCTGGCCAGTGCATCCGAGTTCAGAATGCTGTCCAGAGCGGTCACTGGTGCACTGTGGGATACTGCCCGGAGGCCAATACCGTCGATCAGCGTCCACACTAACCCTAATCCGATATGTTAATACCGATACTAGCGTTACTCCTCTCGTTAGGGAGGAGTACAGAAACCGGTTTAAAGAGCCATTAAAATCAATATAAGGTGCCTCCTAGTGTGGACGGGTGTGGCGTTAAATCGGTTTTACGCTCCTAAAACCGGTTTAAACGCCTAGTGTAGACCAGGCTTCAGTTAGGTAATTTGCATCAACACAGGCTTGGCTTTTGGATTCAAAGCCATCAGCAGAGCTCAGAGACTCTGTCTTAAAAGGGACACAATCAACTTCCACCAGAGTTTTGATTTCTTTCCACTTTCAACTTCTGCTTGCAAAACACACAGAGATCTGAAAAAGAAAACAGTCTATTGCCGCTCTTTTTGGAGCCCTAATAGGATTTTAATTCAGTAGCACATTTCATTTGCATTTCTTTTACCCCTTTCTACAATATACACTGCATATGTCCTAGGGAAAAAGCGCATTCCTTCTATACTACAACTTTTTTTTAAACATTAGCTATATTAATTTTTACATAAGGTGTAACTGTTTCTTTTGTTCTTACAGAGTTTTTAAGTACCCTTATCAAAGTGACAGTCTGATTACACAGAGCCATTTTAAGGCTCAGTGTTTTTAATGGTGCTTCTTTTTGTTTTGAGCACCTCACCTCTGCTGTTGCTTCAGAGGGTCACTGTTAATTTCTTATTCTTCAACTACAGCTCTTATCTGCTATTGTTACAAAAAAAACCCCAACCAAACAGACTCCAGAATCAATCCCTATTCTCCTAATTTTGACTGCCCTATTGCAGCCATGACTTGGTCTTTATTTAAAAACATTTTAAATTTTATAAAGAATCAAGTTACCCCCTTAAGGGTTAAATGCTAAATCCCAAAGCCAAACAACACTAATTACCTGTGTCTTGCAAAAAGGTTTATCAGTTTTGAAACTTTAAATTAAAGAGTCAAATGAATTTTTAGTGGCATTAAAAACAAAAACAAAACCAATGTATCTTACACCTACAAAACAGGAGTTTTACAAACCAGATGTGCTGGTTTAGATTCTTAGAACTTTACATATTTTCACAAATAGATACATACACATTTTCTTTTCCTTAACATTCCTTTACACTGCTTTGTTTTTACATAGCTGTATATATATTTGGATTATTTACAGGCATTCTTTTGGAAAAGGGCCCATTTTCCCTTCAGAATGGCTGCAAAGAAACCAAGAATTCTCTCTCTTTAACATGGTCCTTTTTAACATTTTCACAAAGTTTAACTGCGTAATTCTCTCCAGCCTCTGTAGAGTTAACAGGTTTCAGAGTAGCAGCCGTGTTAGTCTGTATCCGCCAAAAAAACAGGAGTACTTGTGGCACCTTAAAGACTAACAAATTTATTTGAGCATGAGCTTTCGTGAGCTAAAGCTCACTTCTTCGGATGCATAGAATGGAACACACAGACAGGAGATATTTATACATACAGAGAACATGAAAAGGTGGAAGTATGCATACCAACAGGCAGAGTCTAATCAATTGAGATGAAATCGTTAGCAGGAGGAAAAAAAACTTTTTCACTTCAAAAAGTTTTTTTTCCTCCTGCTAACGATAGCTCAAATAAGGGCTTGGCTACACTTACAAGTTGCAGCGCTGGGAGTTACAGCGCTGGTCGTGCAGCTGTGTAGGGCCAGCGCTGGAGTGTGGCCACACTGACAGCTACCAGCGCTGCAGTGTGGCCACACTTGCAGCACTTTCCAGCGCTGTATTGAGAGGTGCATTGTGGGCAGCTATCCCACAGAGCACCTCGTCCCGTTTTGGCACCGTTTTGGCGCTGAGTATTGTGGGAAGGGGAAGGAAGTGTGTGGGTCATTCAGCTTCCTGTTCCAACGCCCCGTGGTGCATCGCTTCACATCCCAGCAGTCTGTCTTTCTGGCAACGTTTGGCGCCATTGTGAGTGTCTTTCTGCTCTGTGTGTGAATCGCGATTTCTGTGGGAAATGGAGCCCGAGCTGCTGAGGACTGTGCTGATGAGTGTCGCCAGCACAACACGTTTGGCAGTCGAGCTATTCCTTCAGCTCCAAAGTGACAGTGAGGAGTCTGACGATGATATCGATATCGATTCTCCTGCCGCGTGTGACACTAAAGTGCTTGTGGCATTCACGGAAATGCTCAGCACCGTTGAACGCCACTTTTGGGCTCGGGAAACAAGCACTGAGTGGTGGGATCACATCGTCATGGAAGTCTGGAATGACGAGCAGTGGCTGCAGAACTTTCGTATGAGAAAAGCCACTTTCATGGGACTGTGTGCTGAGCTCGCCCCCACTCTGCGGCGCAAGGACACAAGATTGAGAGCTGCCCTAACGGTGGAAAAGCGGGTGGCCATTGCAATCTGGAAGCTGGCAAATCCAGACAGCTACCGGTCGGTCGGGAACCAGTTTGGAGTGGGAAAGTCGACCGTTGGAATCGTTTTGATGCAAGTTTGCAAGGCAATTAATCGCATCCTGCTAAGAAAGACCGTGACTCTGGGGAGCGTGCAGGACATTGTGGATGGCTTTGCACAAATGGGTTTCCCTAACTGTGGAGGGGCAATAGATGGGACGCATATTCCTATTCTGGCCCCCCCCACCTGGCATCAGAGTACGTTAATCGTAAGGGGTATTTCTCTATGGTTCTCCAGGCGCTTGTGGATCACCGCGGGCGTTTCATTGACATTTACACAGGCTGGCCTGGAAAGGTGCATGATGCTCGCATCTTTCGGAACAGTGGCCTGTTCAGGAAGATGCAGGCAGGGACTTTTTTCCCAGACAGGAAGTTCACAGTAGGGGACGTCGAAATGCCCATTGTGATCCTTGGAGACCCCACTTACCCGTTATTGCCTTGGCTCATGAAACCCTATACAGGGAAGCTTGACAGGACAATGACCGGTTCAACTACAGGCTGAGCCGGTGCCGAATGACTGTGGAGTGTGCTTTTGGCCGTTTAAAGGCACGCTGGCGTTGCTTGTATGGGAAGCTAGACTTGGGGGAAAGCAGCATCCCTGCGGTTATATCCGCTTGCTGTACCCTCCATAATATTTGTGAAGGGAAGGGTGAAACATTCAGTGAGGCATGGACCACCGAGGTTCAAGTCCTGGAGGCTGAATATGCACAGCCAGAGAGCAGGGCTAATAGAGAGGCACAGCACAGGGCTTCAAGGATTAGGGATGCCTTGAGGGAAGAATTTGAGGCTGAAAGCCAACAGTAATGTTTGCTGCCTTGCATGGGAGTGAATTGCACTGTTTACACTGTTATTCTATTATCCCTAAAATGATTTGCAGTGCCTCTTTCTTTACTGGGCTAAGGTATCTTTCACTATCTGCTATAATAAAGACTGTTTTCAAAGCCAAGAATTGTTTTATTGAAAAGAAAAAAACTTCCTTGACAGACAGACACACAACATTTCATGAACACAAGAGGGCAGGGGTGTGGGTTGGTGAACTGTACAGTCACAAGTTTGCATATGTCCTGTCTGGAGTGCTGTTTAACGAATCCTGCACTTCAGGGTGCATATACTGCATGGTGATGGGAGTTGAGTGCAGAGGGTAAGGGTGGTAGGTATCAGGGCTGGTTGGTGAGCGTACAGGTGTTGGAGGCAGCTGGTGGTGGTAAGAACCTGAATGCTGGGGAAAGGTGGTTTGAGCTGACATTGGGGCACAAGGCAAAAAGCTTTGGGACGGGGGGGGGGGGAGTAGCACGGTAGTGCTCTACTTGCATGGCAACGAGTGACTCGATAGAGTCCGCTTGGCGCGACAGGATGCTTAGAAGCTGCTCTGTGCTTTTCCTTTTGGCCACTGCATTTCTCTTGCGGATCCTGCTTTCCCTCTGGCGGATCTTGCTTTCCTTCTCTCTCCACTCCTTCAATTCCTTTCTCTCTGTAGCAGAGTGATGAAGAACAGTTTTCAGCATGTCCTCTTTGCTCTTTCGGGGATTTTTTCTCAAATTTTGAAGCCTCTGTGATGTTGAACATCTGGGCAGTCCAGTAGTCAAGGTCACTGTAGAAACACAGAAATGACAACATTTAACACGGGCAGCATTGTATTCACTATCTCCAGACATGAATTGTTACACTGAGGGAGTTCTCACTTTAGCATTCTTTTCCCAAACGCATAACACAGCAGAAGCCACGAAATGGTGAGTGAGGGGTGCTTATAGAGGGAGAAGTGGGGCTTGAGTGATAGAGGGGAGCTGGTTGCTTCGGGTAATCTGGAGTGCTAGAGGGGTTGAGTGAAGATGCAGCTGCAGGGGTGATCTTATCTCCCTATCTCTTCACTAAAGAGTCTCCCAACATTTTTCACAGGAGTTAATCCTGGAAGATGTCTCCTTGCTGCGAGTCACTAGGGAACAGCGGGAGGCTCTTTTAGAGCAATGTGGATTCCACCCGGGACCCTACGCGGCTTGCCTGTGTTCAGAAATGGTCCCCCCACCACTGGCAGCACAGTGGCGCGGACGCGTCACCGTCACTGGGACAAGGGACACAGTGGCTCTGCCTATAAACCTGCGCAGGCATATTGCCCACGCTCTGGATGAAACTTTTGCTGAGATAACTGAAGCAGATTACCGCGACGTGATAGACCACATCAACGGGCTATTCCACATCTAGAGGCTGGCATGCATGCAGCCATAACCCCCCTTCCTCTCCAGAAACATTTCCACCCAGAAAATAAAAGCCGCTTACCGTTAACCCGCTCCTCTGCTTGTCCTTCTGCAACTGCTGGCTGCTGCGATTGGGTACTTTCCTCCTGGCTTGAGAAGAGCTCCTGGCTGCATGCCCACTCTGGGGTGTCTTCCCCCATCCCAGTAGCTTCACTCGCGGTTTCCTCCCCCCCCCGCCGCCGCCTCCGCCTCCTCCTCCTGTCCCCCAGCCTGCTCAGAAGTGTCCATCGTTATCCTGGGATTGGCAGTGGGGTCACCCCCAAGTATCTTGTCCATCTCCCTGTAAAAACGGCAGGTCGTGGGGGCAGCTCCGGATCGGCGATTCCCCTCGCGGGCTTTGTAATAGGCACTCCGCAGCTCTTTAACTTTCACCCTGCATTGTAGTGCGTCCCGATCATGGCCCCTATCCAGCATGGCCCTTGATATCTGCTCAAAGATATCGTAATTCCTACGGCCGGAGCGCAGCTGTGCCTGCACAGATTCCTCACCCCAAACACTGATGAGGTCCATCAGCTCGCCATTGCTCCATGCTGGGGCTCGTTTGCCACGTGGAGGCATGGTCACCTGGAAAGATTAACTGATTGCACTCCACACCTGGCTGCAGCAAACAGGAAGGAGATTTTTAAAATTCCCGGGGCATTTGAAGGGCGGGTCACCTGAGGCAAGAGCAGTAGAGTGCAAACTGATGAGCAGAGTGGCTGAACAGGAATTCTGGGATACCTCCTTATTCCCTGGAGGACAATTAAAGCGCTGGTGAGTGTCCACACCTGCTGAGCAGCGCTGGATCACCAGCGCTGCACTCCTTATACCCCTGCCGGGATGGGTTTTCAGCCAGCGCTGCAACCAGGGAGTTGCAGCGCTGGTTGTGCCCTGCAAGTGTGGACGGGGTGTAATTGCAGCGCTGGAAAGCCTCAACCAGCGCTGCAACTTGTAAGTGTAGCCAAGCCCTAAATTTGTTAGTCTTTAAGGTGCCACAAGTACTCCTGTTTTTTTGTAGAGTTAACTTTTCACTCTCTTTCCTTAAATCACTTGTTTATCTCCCAAAATGACACCTTTATCACCTCAGAGTTCACCATGTTAAGTATTATTCCAGGGGTTCATGCCTGCACTTACTGCTTTTCTTACTCCGGACACTATGCCCTTAGGGCTTCCAACCTGTTTTTCAGTTTCTTTATCTGTTGCTTGCCTGCTTGTCTGGGCCCGATCCTGCTTTTTTCCAATGAACCGTTTGTGAGTGATATTGTGGTCACTTCACAATTTTGAAAGAAATGTTTAAGGAAAGGGACCAGGAAGGGTGGGGGCTAGTTGAGGAGCCCCCCCTCCTTGCTGAATTGGTAGTGGAACACTAAAGAATCAGTTTTTTGAGGCAGACAACAAAGGGGAACAGAACAAGGGGCTTTTTGTCCTTTTTACAATGAGATGGGAGTATTAAGGGGGTTGGATCGATCCGGGGTGGAGGTTTTTTGAGAACGGGGTAAAGGGGAGCGCTCGGTCTGGTGGTGGGAGAGGAGGCTTTTAATAAAGCTTTTAACTTATTATTTGAATATTTGAGAAAGGTGAGTTTTGATTTTGTCCAGCTACGATTTGCCTCTTCCCACCACTGAATGAAACAATTAACCTCTTCTTTAGCCAATTTAGTTTTAGGTTGGCCGAGTTTGTCCTTTAAGATGTCCACTCGGTCTTTGTTCCAAGATTTTTAACAGTGGCCACTGAGTTTTGGGATCCTCCTGAGTTAGCCTAGACCATTTTTCCAGAAATTTACAGGAGTCCGGACTCTTCTTACAGGAGTCTGGACCCATCCTAAATACATAAAATGAGCCGGCGTTCATTTAGGGAACTGTCCCGACTTAGACGGCTGGTTACCCATACAGGAGGACTTCACACACCAATCGCACAAGAAGGAAATTCGGGTTCGTCAGAGCGATGCCCGGTGCAACATACAAAAGGAGCCCACAGGCTACTGCCACAATCGCCCTTGCTTTCACACCAGGGGTTTTACCCAAAGTGCGGTGCGGCTGCGATTGTGCAGATTCCACTCACTCAGACCGCAGGGACAGGAACCCCTTGGTCGGCCGATCCCTGGACAGAGATGGCACCCAGACTCAAACACTCCACAGGAGGACGGATAGACACAGAGACAGGACAGTCCTCAGTCCAGACAAAACACAGAAATAATTACCTGACCAGATTCCTGATGTCAGATCCCGGGATCCCTACCAGAACAGAGTGGGAACCAACAGGTTCAATGGCGTAGACTTCACTGTGGTCGTGTGACTTTCCGTTCTGGTGGAGGACTGCTCGGGCCAAATGCCCAGGTGCCGGCTGCCACGGTCATCCTACAAAAACGGTCAGGAATCACAAGATGGTTGCCATCTCGGTGGAACCTCCAAATTGTCAAAGTTAGACTCAGGACTCACAGTTTGTCAGACCACTCTGTTTTATTAGCACAGCGCTCTGCTAATGACACCCAGATAATGTGAGCACCATGCAAGACACAAACTATCTTATTTATACAGATAAAAGGGTGAGAACTTAACAAGATAACAAAGGAAGCAGAATCAGATAAGTTTACCTGGGCTAGGCATGCATATCTTATTTCCTTACTAACTATTACCGATCTTCTGTTAACATTTCGCCATTAGCACCATTGTTTATGCCTAATGTTTCTTTTCCTGGCACCTGTATTTCAACATTTCTTATTTCTGCTTAAAGGTACATACAACATTTCTTTAATCCATTCTTATTTTTACAATATAATTCATTCTACTTTCACATGGGTAAATAGCTCCTTGTTACCCAGCTGAGAGCCAGGACAGAGCAGTTTCTGGTGAGCCTTAGCCCAGAGGAGACAACTGATGAGTGCTGATCTCCTTAAGTCTCTCTGACAAAGCCGGTCAGTTTTATTTTCAGTGTAACAGTGGTGCTGCCCTTAGACATTTCAGTTGCTCCTGATGGAAATCAGAGGAAGTCATTGTACATAGCTTTGCTTCTGAATTAGAAAATACAAATGTTTCCTTTCTGGAATTAGTCTATGAATCCCTGGGACATTTTTTTTTAACAATTCCTGAAGAGCTGTTAATCCTACCAAGTTGTTACAGCCTTAGAACAGGTCTCTTTCCTAACTTCCTTAATATTTGAGTATGCCCTTGAAATGACATTGTTTAGAGGGCAAATGTTCTTAATAACGTTTAAGACATATAGTGTCATATTATATTTTCATGAGGGCACTGTTAAGAATCATCCAGTTGGGTCACTGTAGATACATACTCAGGATTTCTGTATTACATTATAGAATTGAACAGTTTCCAGAGGCTAAAACAGATTTTTAGATCAGTCATTTGTAAATGCAAGTTCATTTTTTAAATTTGTTTTTATGTTTTGAATCTTTACACCTTTAGTATCTTGAACTGAAGTGTGTTTTCATTTGTGCTTAAGAAATATCAAATGCATTGTATGAACAGATTTCAATGTTTAAGACTTTATTTCTAAGTACTGAGTAACTTCATAGGAAAAGAAAATACTTTGCCATTGGAAAAAGGTTTTCATCTAATGGAAATACACCTTCAAGTGTCTTAGTGCTGATAGGAAAGCCATGTTGGCCAATCTATTGTAATATTTTCCTTCCAATTATCACTTTTAAAGCTTTTGATCTTTCCTTTCTTTTAAGCTAATGCCCAAACCAATTTGTTCTCTAATTTGTTCCGTGTTTTAGAAGAACGTTTGACGGGAAACTCAGCTACTTTAGACTTCATAACTTTTGAATGAGAAATGAGATGTACAAATTGAGCGGGCATATGTTTGCTTGCTTATAATTTTCCAGAAAATATATAAATTCATGTATGACACTCTGGGCCCCAGAGCAACATCCTGGCACCCTGACTTCACCATGGTGATATAATTATGATATGTTTTGTACAAAGTATGCCTCATGAGGTATCATTCTAAAAGTCTTAATCTGTTGAACATTAGTATCCTGTTAAGTTGTATGTCCTCTCATTACATATGAAGTTATAAAGTTTTGCTGTGTATGTGCTACTGAAACATGTTGTGAGGTTGGAAATACCCACAAGCAGCCTTTCAGGTACAACAAGAAGCAGGCCAGGAACTGGGTACAATAAACATCTCCCGGAGAGAGCGCTACACAATGTGGACTGTTTGACCCAGTTTACAGAAAAAACCTTTCCAGCAAGATTGAAAAAGATATAAAAGGGGGGAGTGACATCATGACTGGACCTCATTCTCCCTACAACACAACACCTGAAAACACCAAAGGAAAAAAGACTGAAATGGGGAGAAGTGCTGGTCCCAGGCAGGAAAGAAGGAAGCCGGCCTGTGTATGCAATGCAAAAGCTACTCGGCTCTCTGAGCTAAGAGGTGAAAACATTATCTAACTTGGTGAGGTACTGTTTGAGTCAAATCATAACTAGTATATTAGGCTTAGATTGTGTTTTGCTTTATTTCTTATGGTAATTTACTTTGATCTGTTTGCTATATCACTTCAAATCTATATTTTGGTAGCTAATAAACCTGTTTATGTTTTATCTTAACCAGTGTGTTTTGAGTGAAGTGTTTGGGGGAAAATCTCAGATCAGTTAACAAGGCTTCACAAAGGGCAGACTGGGTAATAAATTCATACCGGTCAAGTTTTGACCGGGGCAGGACAGTACAGCTCCAGGGTCCTAGGCTGGGGAGCTGGGGGTATTTTGGCTGGAGCCTGTCTATTGTTGGTTCAGGCAGTGGCTGGTAGAGCATTCGTGAACACAGCTGGGTGTGGCCTCTGCCTATGGATGGTGGTGTGAATGCAAGCCTGGAGGGCTTTGAAGCTTGTCACAATATCACAGTGTGAGAGGGAACCCAGATTGGTAAAACAGAGCGCTCAGCTGTATCCCAGTTCCAGGTGGCACCCCAGGGGGATCCATCACAAAATGAAAATTAAAAAATATGTGGGTGATTGGTGTGATATTGTAAGGACAATGATATGGAGCAAATATTCTGCATTACATCTCTACCCCGATATAACACTGTCCTCGGGAGCCAAAAAATCTTACTGTGTTAGAGATGAAACCGTGTTATATCGAACTTGCTTTGATCCACCGGAGTGCGCAGCCCCGCCCCCATGGAGTACTGCTTTACCACGTTATATCCAAATTCATGTTATAACGGGTCACGTTATATCGGGGTAGACATATACTTTTATTTGCTACTTGAAGTTATTCATTCTTGTATTAAGGCTCTAAAACTGATATAGGAAAGTAAATGCAAAGTAATGCACATTGGAAAACAATACCAGCTATAAATACTAAATGATGGGGTCTAAATTAGCTGTTACCACTTTAGAAAGGGAGCTGGGAGTCATTGTGGATAGTTCTCTGAAAACATCCACTCAATGTGCAGGGGCAGTCAAAAAAGTAAGCAGAATATTAGGAGCCATTAGGAAAGCAATAGATAAGACAGAAAATATCAGAAGCTCTCGGTCTACATTTCACAGCAGGGTATAAAAGCAACTATGGCCCGTACGGGGATCGAACCCGCGACCTTGGCGTTATTAGCACCACGCTCTAACCAGCTGAGCTAACCGGCCATATGATATTTAACTTTATTGCAGAGCTAGTTCTGCAGGCTGCCTCCTGTATCACACTGAACACATGACACCTTTGCTGAGCCCAGCCCTGATGGCCAGCTGCTCAGCAGGATCCCTGAAGACATCAATTGAGTTATCCCACACTTAAAGTGTAGATACAGGCTTCAGTATATGAAATGTTTGGGAGAGGTAACAGGAACAGTATGAGGGCAGACTAAGATTCATTCAGGTGTTTAGGCTCAAGGCATTGGGACTGGCCTTACTGCACCCTACAGACTCAGGAACAAAGAGGCACATCAAAAAAAATATTTATTTATTAAAATTTCTTGACTCGAGAGTGTATAACTCATGATTTTAGAATTCTTGTGGTTGTAATGATATCTTGGGCTTGTAGATGTGTGTTGATTATATTTTGAAAGGCAAAACTATGAATGGGTTGAACAAAGAATTAGATCAGTCCCTCAGGATAAGTACATTGGCTATTAGCCAAGCCAATCAGGGATGCAGGCCCATGCGCTGCATGTCCCTAAACTGTCCTTTGACTGCCAGATGCTGCGAGTGGATAATGGGATGGTTCACTGAGTCTAATCATAGAATCATAGACTTTAAGGTCAGAAGGGACCATTATGATCGTCTAGTCTGATCTCCTGCACAACGCAGGCCACAGAATCTCACCCACCCACTCCTGTAACAAACCCCTAACCTATGTCTGAGCTATTGAAGTCCTCGTATCATGGTTTAAAGCAGGGGTCTCAAACACGTGGCCCACATGCGGCCCGCGGGGCTATTTCCTGGGGCCCGCCCCCCCGGCCTACCTCCAGCCCAGGGGTGGGCAAACTACAGCCACAGGATTGCCCCCCTTGAGCCCCATGCCACTCCCTAAAGCAGCTGGCATCACGTGACGGGGGTGGGAGTCATTCCCTTAGAACAGGGATTCTCAAACTGGGGGTCGGGACCCCTCAGGGAGTCATGAGGTCATTACATGGGGGGTTGCGAACTGTCAACCTCCACCCCAAACCCCACTTGCCACCAGCATTTATAATGGTGTTAAATATATTAAAACGTTTGTTTAATTTATTAGAGGGGTCGCGCTCAGAACCTTGCAATGTGAAAGGGGTCACCAGTAAATAAGTTTGAGACCCACTGCGTTAGAAGCACCTGGCATTGGCCGCTGTCACAAGCCAGGATACTAGATTAGGCGCACTATTGGTCTGACCCACAATGGCAGTTCTAATTTTCTGCAAAAATGACAATCGATTTTTTTCCAGGGAGAAAGATGTAATAGGAGACAGTGTCCTGCCTGTACTGAATAGTTGAGAATCAAGCTGTACACAACGGCATGCGGAAAAACACTAAGGGCTAGACTGAGAGGCAGAATAACAGTTGCAGAAATGCCGTCCCCATTGGTGGATCGACTCCAAACAAAGTTTTGACACTAGGCCAGAAATTCTGTCAGCTCTAAAATGAGAAGAAAAAATTAAATTTAAAAATTCAGGGAATTCAGGGAATCCCAGCAGTAGATAAGACAACTTGGGAAACTGCTCGGAGACTCTATGCATTCAGATACAATGATAGGGGATTCTTTGTTTCTGAGGGGATATAGGTAAAATGTTTCACTGAATTAAGTCTCGGGGATTATCTGCACTGGCAAGTTAAAATGCTCTAACTTGCTGGCTCAGGGGTGTGAAAAATCACACACACACCCGGAGCACAACAAGTTTGAGCACTTTAAAGCGCTATCGTGGATAGGCTCGGCTCCTAGTGCTCAGAGCTAATCCCCTCGTCGAGGTGGATTATCAGGAGCGGCAGCGCTTTGAACTTTGTAATGTAGGCGCCGTAGGTTAGGTCAGACAAAGGGGAGTTGCATTGACCAGGCATTGGGATGCCTGTGCCTTTAAGACCCCAGCCCTGGGAAGCGGATGCTGAGCGGTGCTGTCTGTGAGAGGGGAAATAAAAGCCCCTTTGCCCCCTACCATTTTTGCAAGCATTGGTGTCTCAATCCCGCTGGGGTAACTGCTACCCCTATGCCGGGTTCTGCCCTCTGCCAGCGCCTCCCTCCTGCGTTTAACTCCGCCTCTCACCCGATTCCTGATTTTGCCCTTTAGCCCCTCTCCTAATGCTGCCTCCAGCTGCCTCACCCCCCGATCAGTAAATTTTCACCCCCTGCTCCGACCCTGGCCACCCTCCTGCTCCGATTTGCCCCCTTTGCCCCTTTTTAATCCCTGGCAAAGCAGCCCCCAGAATCTTAGAGCGAATAAGGGCAGAGTGAAGGGCAGTGGCTTCAGATGAGGTACTGAGCATGCTCAGTATAGTGTAACTGGCACATTGTCTGGGAGAGCTCTTTATTACACTCCAGAATGCCCTGTGACAGCATAGCTCAGCTGGTTAGAGCATGGCGCTGAAAACCCCAAGGCTGGGGGTTTGATCCCTGTATGGACCATAGTTGGTTTTTATCCCCTGCCATGAAATACAGATGTATTTGGTTTTTGTGTTTATTTGTGCCTTTACTTTCAAAAATCAGAGGGTAGCCATGTTAGTCTGTATCCACCAGGGGCGGCTCTACGTTTTTGGCCGCCCCAAGCAGTCATGCCCGGGAGGCGCCCCGGAGCCGCGGGAGCAGCGGACCTCCCGCGGGCATGACTGCGGAGGGTCCGCTGGTCGCGTGGCTCGGCTGGACCTCCCGCAGCTGCGGACAGTTCACAGGTCCGGCAGCTCCGCTTGAGTTGCCGCAGGCATGCCTGCGGGAGGTCCAGCCGAGCCGCAGGACGAGCGCCCCCTCCGCAGTCATGCCTGCGGCAGGTCCGGTCGTCCCGGGGCTCCGGTGGACCTCCCGCAGGCATGACTGCGGCAGGTCCACCGGCCCAGCCTGCCGCCCCCCCCCCGGGAAAGGGCTGCCCCACACGCGTGCTTGCCGCGCTGGGGTCTAGAGCCGGCCCTGGTATCCACAAACACAACAAGAAGGCCAGTGGTGCTTTAGCGGAGCGGGATAGCTCAGTGGTTTGAGCATTGGTCTCTGGCGTGAGTTCAATCCTTGAGAGAGTCATTTGGGGTTTTACTTGGAGATTGATCCTGCTTTAAGCAGGGGGTTAGACTAGATGACTTCTTGAGGTCCCTTCCAGCACTGGTATTCTATGGCACTTTAAAAACTAACTGATTTATTTGGGCATAAACTTTCGTGGATAAACAACCTCACTTCTTCAGATGCATGGAGTGAAAGTTACAGAGGCAGGCATTATATAATGACACATGAAGAGAAGGGAGAACCAGTGTTGATAGGGCCAGTTGAATCAGGGTCCACTCCCAATAATAGATGAGGAGGTGTCAATTCCAGGAGAGGCAAAGCTGCTTTTGTAATGAGCCAGCCACTCCCAGTTCCTATTCAAGCCCAAATTAATGGTGTTAAATTTGCAAATGAATTTTAGTTCTGCTGTTTCCCTTTGAAGGCTGTTTCTGAAGTTTTTTTTGTTCAAAAATAGTGACTTTTAAATCCGTTATAGAATGTCCAGGGAGATTGAAGTGTTCACCTACTGGCTTTTGATTGTTACCATTCCTGATGTCTGATTTGCATCCATTTACTCTTTTATGTAGGGTTTGGCCAATGTACATGGCGGCGGGGCATTGCTGGCACATGATGGCATATATCACATTAGTAGACGTGCGGGTGAATGAGCCCTTGATGGTGTGACTGATGTGGTTGGGTCCTCTGATGGTGTTGCTAGAGTAGATATGGGGATAGCGTAGACAATGAGGTTTGCTACAGGGATTGGTTCATGGGTTGGTGTTTCTGTGGTGTGGTGTGTAGTTCCTGGTGAGTATGTGCTTCAGGCCTCCCAAGGTCTGTGAGAGTGAGGGATCGTTTTCCAGGATAGGTTGTAGATCGTTGATAATGTGCTGGAGAGTTTTTAGCAGGGGGCTGTATGTGATGGCTGTGACGAAGTGGGACTGTTCTTAATGTTTCTTCTGAATACTGTGTGGGTACCTCAGTTTCTGGCAGACACTCTGTCTCCTGGCAACTAATGGCCCGGGCCCTTCCCCCCTGCTAAAGGTGTGGGAGAACAAAGAGATCAGGTGACCTCCTGGCTCAGGAAAGAGACAAAGGCCAGAAAGGAGGGGCTGGAGGGGGTTTCAGTTGGGAGCTGTCTGGGGACGAGAAGTGAGGGTTGTCTGGCTCACTGGGCCCCAGAATGGACCCGGCTGAGGGGTCCCATTCTCTGTACCTACAAGCTCTGTTTTAGACCGTGTTCCAGTCATCTTCCTGTTTTACTGGCTGGCTGAGAGTCACATCTGACTGCAAAGTGGGGGTGCAGGACCGCCTGGGTAGACTCGCTGTGGGAAGCACACGGAGGGGCATATGTTAAATGCTCCAAGGTCAGACCCAGGAAGGTGAAGCCGTGTGAGCTTCTTGCCCTGAAGACAGTCTGCTCCAAGGGAGAGGAGGCTCCCCAAAGTCCTGACTGGCTTGGTGGGGAGCAGTTCCAGAGCATCGCCCGGGGACTCTGTGACTATGGCCAGTGGTGTTCTGTTATTTTCCTTGTTGGGCCTGTTCTGTAGTAGGTGATTTCTGGGTACCTGTCTTGCTCTGTCAATCTGTTTCCTCACTTCCCCAGGTATTTTAGTATTAAGAATGCTTGATAAAGCTCTTGTAGGTGTTTGTTTCTGTCTGAGGGGTTGGAGCAAATTCAGTTGTATCTTAGGGTTTGGCTGTAAACAATGGATCATGTGATGTGTCCTGGATGGAAGCTGGAGGCATGTAGGTAAGTATAGCATCAGTAGGTTTCCGGTATAGGGTGGTGTTTATGTGACCATCACTTATTTGCACTGTAGTGTCCAGGAAGTGGATCTCTTGTGTGGACTGGTCCAGGCTGAGGTTGATGGCGGGGTAGAAATTGTTGAAATCCAGGAGGAATCCTTCAAGGGCCTCCTTTCCGTGGGTCCATATGATGAAGATGTCATCAGTGTAGCGCAAGTAGAGGGGATGAGAGCTAGGGGACGAGAGCTAAGGAAGCATTGTTCTAAGTCAGCCATAAAAATGTTGGCATACTGTGGGGCCATGCGGGTACCCATAGCAGTGCGACTGACTTGAAGGTATAAGTTGTCCCTAAATCTGAAATGGTTGTGGGTGAGGACAAAGGGGTGGAGGGTCCTGGGGGGTAGCCAGGGGACAGGGAGCAGGGGGTGGTTGGATGAGGTGAAGGTTCTGGGGGGTGGTCAGGGGACGTGGAACATGGGGGGGTGGATAAATGGGAGTCTCATGGAGTGGGGATGTGAATCAGGGTCAGGGAATGGGGAACGGGGGGGGGGGGGGGCTGGATAGGCATGGGGCCCCAGGCGGCCGGTCAGGGGGTGGGGTGTGTGGATAGGGGTCCAGGCAGTCAGGGTTCAGGGAGAAAGGAGGTTGTATAGGGGGTGGGGTCCCAGGGAGTGATTAGGGGACAAGGAATGAGGGGCATTGGATGGGTCAGGGGTTTTGATGGGGGCGGGAAGTGGGAGGGGGTGGACAGGAGGCAGGGGCCAGGCTGGTTGGGGAGGCACAGCCTTCACTACCCGGCCCTCCATACAGTTTTGCAATGTGGCCCTCGGGCCAAAAAGTTTGCCCACTCCTGGGTTAGATGGACCCAGTATTGCCATTCTTATGGTTTTATGTTTCCCATAGAACAGCAGTGACACCTGGTGGCCAGTTTGAGTAATGCACCGAGTTTGTTTCCCATGGAGCGGTAGCGACACCTAAAGGTATGTTTAGGTAATTCAGACTGTATACACTAAATTACACCAATTGGCTATGGGGAGTTTTTCTTGCTTAGTTTTACATTTGTCAATGGGGGGACGGGGGAGGGGCAGGTGGGTCAGATATTCATAGATTCCAAGGACAGAAGGGACCATTACGATCATCTAGTCTGACCTTCTGTATAACACTGGCCAGAGAATTTCCCCAAAATAATTGGGCGAGTATTCTTGCTGCCAAATGCACTGGAAGGCAGTTGCAGGGATGGGGTGAATACTGTTCTAATACATGCCCCTTTCCATGGTGCATCCTGAGGTCTGCTGACAGGAGCTTTAGGCGATGTGCCAGGAGAAGGGCAGGGAGTATTGTGTCATTGACTTTCTGCTGTACTGCAGCCCATCACGCTAGCATTTGAGTGCCTTCAATATAGAATTGCCAGCAAGAGTGAAATCCCCAGCAGAGATCATAGAGTCTCTGGCACTTTGCCCTCTTTGGGCTCAGCTGTCTGCTGGAGGAAGGGCCGTGAGACGCCCCTGGGGCTGACACACACAGGTGGTCAGACTAGAACAGGGGTTCTCAAACTGGGGGTCAGGACCCCTCAGGGGGTCACGAGGCTATTACGTGGGAGGGTCGCAAGCTGTCAGCCTCCACTCCAAACCCTGCTTTGCCTCCAGCATTTATAGTGGTGTTAAATACATTGAAAAGTGTTTTTAATTGATAAGGGGGGGGTTGCACTCAGAGGCTTGCTATGTGAAAGGGGTCACCAGTACAAAAGTTTGAGAGCCACTGGACTAGAAGATCTGGTGGGCCCTTCTGGCTCTGTGCCCTAGAGGGAGCTGTGAAGGCCGCTCTGCTGTCTGAACAACAAAGCCAAATGCACTGAAATTTGAAAAGGAGTCGGCCCCTGGTGCCAGGTGTGGAACAAAGGCCTGGGGGTGATGAGGTGGACACTGCTCACAAGATCCAAAAAAAATGGAGGTAGCCACGTTTCCTCTGTTAAGAGATGTCATGCCAGCTGGCAGGAGCCAGGTGTCTGTAATAAGCTGCAGTGCAAGCAGTGTGGTAAGAGGTGGCACTCCAGCCAGACGTGTCACAGGGCCCCACAGCACACTGCAGGGCACACCCAGAGGAAGCCAGCAGCGCCTACAGGCAGGAGCCACCGGACCAGTTCTGAGCCAGGGGAGGCATCGGGCTCAGAGGCTGGTTGTCCCTGGAAGGAGGGAGGTGGGAACTGGAGCATTTCACAAAAGAGGAGCTGGTGCTCTTCACCTTTTATTATTATTATTGTTGGGGGGCCCCCAAAATGTTCCTGCTTAGGCCCCCAGTGGGCTAGTGCCTGTGCTGGGACATGAGCAGAGCTGTCCTCCCCCTGCTCTGGTAACGGAAAGGTAAATGATGTGTCATTGACTGAAGAGGGGCCATGGCATGATCTCTGAGGCAGGTTCCAGAAATAGTTCCAAGGCTAATATTAGGGGAACCAAGGGGTGTTTACAGACTTGCAGTAATGGCAGCTGGGTGCTGGCCACTCTCCCGGTCACCATAATGTGTGATAGTATCTGTTCCCCTTTGGCATTAATGGTAACGGAAGGAAATGCCCCCCCCTGCCCCCCAGTGGGCAGAACCGGGCTGTACAAACTGAACCTGGATGGCCGTGCACTGCCCTACAGCCCAGGTGAGGGAGGAGAGGGAGAATTGAAAGAATACCAAGCGTATGTTGTGCAGACGTGGGTGTGATAAAAGGCATCACAGCAAGGCCAGTTGTGTCTGACAAGGCCGTTCCCATCTTGCGGAAGGCCAGGCCTGCACCCTGCACTTGCCGAGAGCCTGTGGAGACAGCCAGATGAATAACAAAGGCAGGGAAGAGTCTCACCTGTGGAGTTCAGTGCATGGGCTGCTCCAGAGGGCGAAGGCAGTGTAAGATTAGTGGGTGAGTGTCGTGCTTGGGGGGGGGCAGGGAGGGCCCCCCTCCCCTTCTCCCCCAGAGCTCGCTGCTGCCAGTGGGGAGAGGGCTGGGGGGAGTCCTCCTCTCGGGCCCCCTGCCCCAGCCCCAGAGCAGCCTGTCTGCTGCATCCCAAACGCCACACCCCCTCCCATCCCCCAACCCTCTGTCCCAGCCCAGAACCCACACCCAGCACCCAAACCCCCTCCCAGAGTCTGCACCCAGCACCCAAACTCCCTCCCACACCCCAAACCCCTTCTTGCACCCCAACCCCCTGCCCCAGTCCAGAGCCTGCACCCAGCACCCAAACTCCCTCCCAGAGCCCGCACTCCTCCCACACCCAAACTTCTTCCTAGAGCCTTAGGTAGGTGTGGGGAGGGGGCAGGCCTTGGACCCATTCTGGGCACCACCAAAAATTATATAAACCTGCCACTCTGTCTGTGCCATAGGGTCTGGAGTTATTGCACCACAAAGCTCACAGGGGGTGACGTTGGTAGAGTTCCATGAGCAGCACCATGGGCAGGACAGTGACAGATGGAGCCCAAAGTTGGTTTTAGTGTCTGGCTTTAGATCATGATATTGCAGTGGAAAGTAGCCAGTGTGAAACAGGCCAGAACGAGCACCATGTCACCAGAGGAGGGGGCTGCAAAGCTTTGGAAACAGCTGCACGTGGGCTTGCAGAAAAAAATACGCCGGGTGCTGCACATGGCACCAACCATTGCTGGACAAACACCACCAGTGCTGGCCCTTACGTTGTGCTGTCTGTGGCTTGCTGAGGCACTCGGTTCAGACACCTGCCCACAAAGTGTGTCTGAGGATTTTCAGACATTTCTACAGCCAAACTGTGTGAAACCTGCTAGATTGGCCACCCATCACTCAATGGCCCAGCAGACAGAGCTGTCACTAGGATATGGCAAATAGCAGTGACCGCTCCAGGGCCCATGCTTTGGGCAGCCCCGTGCTTCATGAGGAGGCAGGCAGGCGGCGAGGAGGAGCCACCCTACCAACCTCCCTGTCCCCCCAGCACCTCCTGCCCGGTGGCAGGCCCTGCTGATCAGCACCTCCCCTTCCCTTCCTCCCAGCGCCTACCGCCGATCAGCTGTTTGGAGGCGCTGGGGGGAGAGGAGGAGCGAGGATGCAGCGTGCTTGGTGGAATGGACAAAACTGGACAGGGAAGAGGTGGGGCGGGGCAGGAGTGGGGCCTTGGGGGAAGGGGTGGAGTGGGGGCAGGGCCTGGGGAGAGCCAGCGGGGAGCTCCCCCTTGCAGATAGAAAGTCAGCACCTATGTCCCGGCCCAGCTAGGGTGACCAGATCACAGGGGGGGGGGGGAGGGGAGGGGCGGAGCAAAAAAAATGGCGGCAGAGCAAAAAAAAAAAAAAACAGTTTTGCAGGGGCCGGGGGCATTAGCAGGACCCAGCCGCGCCGCCGGATCGCACACAGCGCCCCAGCCGCGCGCACTGCATTCCCCGCGGAGCCTCCCACCCCGGGCACATGAGATTCGTCCCACCGCAGGCGGGGAGCCCCGCGCCTCTCCCGCTCAGCTGCACTCCAGCAGCTCCTTCCCGGCAGGGCAAGATGCTGGAGCGCAGCCGAGTGGGAGAGGCGCAGGATTCCCCAGCAGCGTCGGGGAAGTTTATCGGTTCGGGGGACCCTGGCCGGCTCCTCGCGCCAGCCGCCCCGCCTGGGACAGATCTCGCCCCCGCAGCCCCTCTCCACCACATGTCTCCGGCGGGCAGCCCACACCCCCGGGCCACGCCGCTCACCCGGGCCCTGCCTGCTCCGCGCTGCCCCTGGACCCACCATGCTGCCCCGTGGACTGCAGGGCTGGAGCAGCCTCCGCGCTGCACTGCAGCGCTCCCGGCCCCAGCCAGCCATGGCCCGTGTGCCCAGGCTGCTGCACAGGGGCGTCTCCTCCCCAGGTTCGGCTTGGGATCCAATGGGGCAGTGAGGGGGCGGGGCTGGGGCAGGGATTTGGTGAGGGATCCAATGGGGGAAGGAAGGGGCGGAGTCGGGCCGGGGGGGCAAGAGCCCCTCCGGGCTCCGCCTGTGCACGGGAGCGGAGGGCAAAATTGTTTGTTTGTCCAGTGTCCCGACCGAACATTGGTCGGGACGCGGGACAAACAAGCAAATATCGGGACAGTCCCGATAAAATCGGGACGTCTGGTCACCCTAGGCCCAGCACCCCCCTAGAGACAGCTCTGCTGGCAGAGCACTGTGTGCAGACACAGAAATGAGTGTTAGACAAAACCATGGAGGCCCCAGCCACACTGCAGCATGAAGATCCTGGTCTCACAGACATCGCCGCAGAGTCTGCCAGTCCGAAACCTCCTGCAGAGCTGGGTCTCCTGAAGGTGTCAATTACCAGCTGGATTGGATTTACTGAGACCAGACTTACTGGGAGCACTCAGAAAAGACAATGAACAGTGAGCGATTTCCTCCCTTGGGCAGACAGCAGGGGTAGAAATGTACAGGGGAGGGAGACATGGGCAAAGGGGGATGAACTCAACAGTGGTAGAGGTGGAAGGAGAGATAATGAAGAGGCCCATTGATCAGCTGTCCGAGATAAAAGCTTAGTGCGGGTGAGGGCCAAAGGCCAGGTGTCGTTCATGCACGGCAGGCACCATCAGCCCCAGCAAGAAGGGGAATGATACGGCTGTTCACTCCCCACCATGCTCAGTTCTGTGAAATGGGCCATCTCACATGTTCCAGGACAGCTGCCTGCCTGACTCCTCCCAGGCACAAGGCCGGTCCAGTGGCTAGGGCTTGCAGAAAAAAATACAGCAAGGGCTGTAGGTGCCAAAGGCTTCGTCTGGCGTGTCCTTCATGTGCTGTTGGGCACTGTGGCAGTCCAGGGCGGCGTGCCCACCTTACCACACTGCAGCTTGTTACAGACACCCTGCTCCTGCTGGTGTGATGCCTTGGATCTAGACTGTTCTCAGTGGTACCCAATGACAGAACAAGGAGCAATGGTCTCAAGTTGCAGAAGGGGAGGTTTAAGTTGGATATTAGGAAAAACTTTTTCACTCAGGGAGTGGTGAAGCACTGGAATGGGTTACCTAGGGAGGTGGTGGAATCTCCTTCCTTAGAGGTTTTTAAGGTCAGGCTTGACAAAGCCCTGCCTGGGATGATTTAGTTGGGAATTGGTCCTGCTTTGAGCAGGGGGTTGGACTAGATACCTCCTGAGGTCCCTTCCAACCCTGATATTCTATGATTCTATGACTAGCAGAAACACGGCTCCCTCATTTTGTCTGGGTTCTGTGAGTTGTGCTGACCTCCTTCCCAGGCTGGGTTCATGGGCCAAGCTTGTTTTCAGATTTTGGCACATTTGTCTTTGGGGGTTCTAGACGACAGAGGAAACGCCACAGCTCGCTCTATGCAATGTTCAATGGGCTTTCCCTTCATTCTGGGTGTTTTACTCTGGAAACAAACTGATCCCTGGGAGCCTCCGTCAGAAAATTACCAGAACAAGAAGTTACAGACAGATGTTTCGGGCTTGCCAAAATTCAGAAATACTGTACGCTCTTCTTCTAGTTCCGTGGCCACCAACCGGTAGATCGGGATCAACTGGTCGATCGTGGAGCCTCTCACAGGTGATCTCAGTCACAGTGGCTGCCAACCCTCCTGAAGCCAAACCAGGAGATTGATTGCTAACAGTCCAGTGGTGCAGCAAGGCCACTTCCGGAAGCAGCTGGCATGTCCGGCAGCGGCTCCTGGGGGGAGGCACAGGAGGTCTCTGTGCGCTGCCCTCGTCTGCAGGCATTGCCCATGCAGCTCCCATTGGCCAGAAACGGGGAACCCCAGGAGCTGCTGCTGTACATGCTGGCTGCTTCCGGGAGTGGTGCAAGGCCAGGGCAGGCAGGGAGTCTGCCTTAGCCCTGCTGCACCACTGTCTGGGAGCTGCCTGAGGTAAGTGGCTCCTGGCCACACTCCATCCTGCACCCCAATCTTCTGCCTCTCACACTCTGAACCCCTCAGCCTGCACCCACTCCCTCACCCCAACCCCTGTCCCAGCCGAGTGAAAATGAGTGAGAGTGGGGGAGAACGAGCAAGGGTGGGTGGGGGTAGGGTGGGAGTTGGGCGGGGCCTTGGAAAAGGGCCAGACCAGGGGCGGGGCCTCAGGGAAGCGGCAAGGCAAGGGTGTTTGTGTGATTACTGTTATTTGTATATTTTCTTTGAAGTAGATCCTGGGTTGCACTTAAATTCAAAAAGTGATCTTGTGCTTAAAAAGGTTGGAGACCACTGTTCTAGCTGGTTTTTTAGCTGAAACTTGTACTATTCTGTTTTTAAAAATGGTGTTCAGAACCCAGGCCCTGCTTTGTAAAGGTGTGGCTGTGCTCAACACTGAAACATCTAACAGATTTAGGAACCTAAGTCTCATTTTCAACAGGGATTTAGGCACTTAAGAGCCTAACTCCTATTGACTGTCAATGTCTCTTCAGAATCTCTCTGTCTAGCTCACCAGATTCTTGTGGAGAATGTAAATTTTTAAGTGCCATAAAAGATGCTTTTCCCACCAATGTTAGGAAAATGGCCCTTTGTGTGCCAATATCTTCTATAGCAGTTGCATAAATATACTGCTCAAAACATGCCCTTCCAAAAGTGGTTCAGTTTAAATTCCTGCTCATGCCCCAGCTGGGTGTTATGCAGAGCAGTGACCTGAGGTGTGGCTGCTAGGCTGGGATGTCCTGGTCCTTTGGGAGCAGCGCATTGGTGACTGCAGGGAGTGTGCAGTGGACCAGGGGTGGGTGTTCCAGGGGGATGCTTGGAGGCTCGGGGACTGGGGAGCTTAATGCCCTTTACAGAGACAGCAGGGCAGGGCCTGCATAGGCTGAGAGGAGAGGGCTTGAATTGCCTGTGGCTGGTGGAGGTGGGAGCTGATGCCCGGTAGCCACAGACAAGGCTCCTCATGCTAAGGACAGGTGGGGGAGGGGGATAACAGCTCTGCCCCCCATCACAGCTACCTGCCTGCAGAGCAGCTCCCGGAGCAGACTGTACTAGGCCTGAGGCACTGGGCAGTCATTTGCTCCACTGCAAAGCGACTGCAAAGTGGGGTACAGGGTCCTGGCCTGCCTGGCAGCACTCATGTCCGCTCTTCCTGGCTGTAAATGGTGCATTGCAGTGAGGAGCCCAATGCAGACCTGGCAGCACAGCAGCAGCCAGCTGACCTTGTCCATGTCCCCAGACCTTCAGTGTCCAGCTAGATGAGGCTGTAGGCAGAGTTCTGACGGGGCATGTGCCACAGCCAAATGCCCTTGGTCTGAGCTTGTATCGTGGAGCCCAGCGAGAACTCTGGGGCTGGAGAGATGTGATCTAAACACATGCACACAGCCACAGAGCACAATGCCAGCGAGGGCGGGAGAGACCCAGAGAGGAGACTGAAATCAGCCTGGATGGAGAAAACCTCACCTTTGCTCTTGCTGGCCAGGTCGGCTTTGCCAGTTCAGTACATTCCCATGATTGACACCACTCCTAGCAGCAGGGGATGCCCTCCAGCATCTACAAAGCCTCTGGTTTACCTCCCCAGCTCCAGTTGGGCTGCTAGTGCTGAGGCAGATGGCACCTCCGGGAAATCTCGGAGGTCACTACTCGCAGCCAGACAGAAGCAGACCAAGGGCCAGCGCCTGAGCACAGAGATCCTGGGATCCCCACCACCTGTCCCAGCACTGCCCAGGCTCCATCACACGCACAAGCGCTGTTCCCTGGCTCCCTGTTTTCACTATAAATGTATCTCAGTGCTGGATGCAGGGGCATGCACAAGGAGGGCAAGCAGGGGCACAGGCCCCCCAATAGAACTCCTCTGGCCCCAGGCAGGCCACATTGCTCCTGAATGCTAAGGGATGTCTCCCCTGGTCGGGGTCCATAGTGGGCTGGGAGGTTTCCGATGCTTTGGGCAAACCAGGGTCTGTGGTGGCTTCCGAATAGAATCTGTTCCAGCCCCTGACATGTCCTGGGAGTATTAGCAGAGATCTCGTGTTTATCAATTCTGCTGCAGCTCAATGGCTTTGGCATGGCTCTGGGCCACATCCCCAGAGTGCTCCCTCCCCAGAAAATTAAAAAAAGAAATAACCTTTTGTGTGTGGACACGAGGCAGCCCTTTGCCGAAAAACAAAAGCAAAAAACCTTTAGATATATTGGAAAAACATTCCCATGTAGACAAGCCCTGATATTATTTTTAATAGCACCATCTGGTAGCTCCCAGATGTCTGCTTCACCAAAAAATCCTCTTTATATAAGAAAAATAAAGTAGAGCTAAGCAGAATTCCCAGAGCAAAACATTCAGTTAGTAGCTTAGTTGCTGTCATGCCTTGAATTAGCTCTGGTATATCACTAAGTGGAGAAGAGGCTGTCCATCTAGGTGCCAGAGAACTAGCCATTTCTAGAAACAATCACTTAAGATGTCAAGAAATTTTCTCTAAACTTTGCTCTGTTGGGCCATTGGAGCAGTTTCTATGTGGGTAGTTGAAGTCCACAGTCCAAGCATTCTGCCCCAAGGAGAGGATTCTGGCTCTGCCGTGCGGCCAAGTGAAGAGTCTGACACAGCTTGTCCTCTTCATCCCTCCACTGCCTCGGAGGGTCCCCGGTGAGCTGAGGGGGTAGAGGAGGGGCTCACACAGCCAGGCTGGAGTCAGTGAACACTTTTGCCTTTGGGGAGCACAGTGAGTTCATATGTTCCTCTTCCTCCTTCACTGGCTCCCGGCCACCGGCTTTCCCCAAGGGTGGTCTCCTCACAGCCTGGTCCCTGGAGCCCTGGTTCCCAGTGTTGTTATTTATTCACTATGTTCCATCTTCTTTTGCACAAGGGGGGTGGGTGAGAGTGCTGCAGCTGGAGTGGCAGCGCCAGGCGGCAGAGGCTGGAGGCAGACCTGCTGCTGAAGGATGAACCACGCACCTGGCAGGAGAACATTCAGCAGCTGGAGGCCAAGATGCAGGAGGAGGCCACCAGGATTGGGAGCAAGGCAGTGGGAGCCGTGGAGGGGAAGCTGAGGGAGGCAAGAGATGCTGGAGAAGGGCTGTAGAGGGCTGCAGAAGAGAGCTCCAAGCTGAGGGGGAGATAACCAGACACCCCAAGATCTGTCACACATCCTAAGGGCTTTGGCATCATTAGCAAAACTCTAAGGCAGAGGTTCCCAAACTGTGGTTCATGACACATCTCTGGGGGGTACACAAGAGAAATTGTGAAATGGGGGATTTTATTTAACTATTTTATTTATTGCATTTTCATAACAGGCTACTCAGACAAAGCTTAAAACATGTGGGAATTTGTTATATAAAATATGGTAGTTAATTTACTTCAAGATGTACCAATGAGTACACAGAGACGCAGACATACAGAGCCCTCACCTCCAATCACGAAACAGTGTGGGCTCAGTGGCCCAGCAACTGTCCAGAATAACTGAGCCCAGAACTTAGTCAGGGTTGGTTTTTTTTGGTTGTATACATCACATTGTAACTAACAATATCTGTACATAACAGTGAAATATGGACAGATGGCTCAAAACGGTTAGTGTGAAGAAGAACATACATATCAGTGTTGAGAAGGGTGGAGTACGTGGGCAGCTGGTATCTAAAAGGTATCTAAAAGGGTGTCATAAGGAGGAGGGAGAAAACTTGTTCACCTTAGGGCTTGGCTACACTTACAAATTTGCAGCGCTGCAGCAGGGTGTGAAAACACACCCTCTCCAGCGCTGCAAATTGCAGCACTGCAAAGCGCCAGTGTGGTCAAAGTCCCAGCGCTGGGAGCGCGGCTCCCAGCTCTGTCCGTTATTCCCCACAGGCAGGTGGAGTACGGACAGCGCTGGGAGAGTTCTCTCCCAGCGCTGGCGCTTTGACTACACTTAGCGCTTCAAAGCGCTGCCGCGGCAGCGCTACCGCGGTAGCGCTTTGAAGTGCTAAGTGTAGCCACAGCCTTAGCCTCTAAGGATAGAACAAAAAGCAATGGGCTTAAACTGCAGCAAGGGAGGTTTAGGTTGGACATTAGGAAAAAGGTCCTAAACTGTCAGGAAAGTTAAACACTGGAATAAATTGCCTAGGGAAGTTATAGACTCTCATACATTAGATAGATGTCTATCAAGCATGGTCTACACACTATTCAATCTTGCTATGAAAGCAGGGGACAGGACTCAATGATCTCTCAAAATCTCTTTCAAGCTCTAGAATGTATGAATCCAGAAAAAGATACATGCACAGCTAGTACATCTGGATAATAAGTTTACCCAAACACCCCACTACCAACTCACTCACAAAAAACTCATGTTGTTTAATTCTCAGTTCAGTGAGAAATGGAACCCATGGCCCTTGCCTAGTGAGTCTTACTACAGTGAGGGTGAGTTCCTTCATCACAAAATGCCAAGCACAGTCCTACTGTCCTTGATTCACATAACCAGGGTAACAACACTTTATTACTCCTGCCCCAATAACAAAGAGACTGGGGATCCCACAGCAGCCAAAGTGATCATTTGGGCAGGCAGTTTCATCATGCTAGGCAGGGAGGGTGTGTCCATGCAAACGAGATCAGCCCCCTGAAGTCCTTTTCCACAGCTCACCACCAGATGTCAGGGTAGAGCTCATTCTGATTCTGCTTACATAGGTGTTTGATTCTTTTAACCAGGTTTAACTCTCATGTCTTTCTTTTATCTTATAAGCAGGGCCGGTGCAACCATTTAGGCAAATTAGGTGGCTGCCTAGGGTGCCTGGTGGTTGGGGAGCGCATAAAAGCCCACTCAGGTGAGGAGGTGGAGTGGAGATGAGCTGAGGGGGGGGCCACGGGGAGGGCCACCCTCAGTTATGGGGGCCGCACAGGGGAACCGCTCCCCGCCCCAGATCACCTTCACTCTGCCTCCTCTGCTAAGCGCACAGCCCCTAGCCCCTGCTCTTCTCCAATAGGCGCCACAAGCCTGGGAGGGGAGGAGGCTTAAAGTAGCACCGGCATGCTCCGTGGAGGAGGCTGAGCTGGGGTGGGTTCCCCAGGTGGGGTTAGCTGCCGTGGGGGGATGGGGGGGAGTCTCCCCAGGTGGGGTTAGCTGCTGTGGGAGGATGGGGGGGAGTCTCCCCAGGTGGGGTTAGCTACCGTGGGGGGGATCCCTGGGTGGGGGGCTGGGTTAGCTGGGGTGGGTGGTGCAAGGTGGAAGTTTCGCCTAGGGCATGAAACTTCCTTGCACCAGCCCTGCTTATAAATAAACCTTTAGGTATTAGATACTAAAGGATTGGCAACAGCATAATTATTGGGTAAGATCTACATTTTATATTGACCTGGGTATATGTCTGGTCCTTTGGGATCAGAAGAACCCTTTGTTTGATTAAATTGGTTTTAAGTAATCACTCATCATTAAGTCTAGTGTCTGGGTGTTGAATCCAGGGCTGGAATATCTAAGGAGGCTGCAGTTCTCACTTCTTGTTAGCCAGTGTGGTGAGACAGAAGTTTACTTTTGTTGCTGGCTTAGTAGGCTCTTTGAGCTCAGATGGGGTGAGTAGTCTCTTGGCCTATCCAAGGCGTGATCAAGCGTCTTGATGTTATTGGTCTTTTGGCCTCGAGATGAAAACCTGGTCTGTGTCTTGGGAACCTTGAAGAAAAAATTATCTATATTATGGAAGAATAACCACCAGCTTTGGGGGGGTGTTTGCCCTATTTCTAAGCAGTTTGTCCTGAATCTGGTATTCTCTGTTGTGACCCACAGAGACATGGTGAAACTGCTGCTCTACGGTGTGGCCCAAACCTCAGCCTTCTCTCCACCCAAGAGCTTGTCAAGATGTCCATTATGGATGCACCCCTTGGCCAACCTGCAAACTGCTTTTGGCCCCACCCTGACATCCTCTGACTGGTTTGGTCTGGGAAACGCTTCCCTTGTAGCTGGAATAAATACATTTGCTTTGCCCAGAATGTTAGGGACCTTTATTTGCTGATTGGCTGCCTAAGTCAGGTGATATAAATTCCTTTCACTGATTGGGGAACCAGACCTTTATAAGGCAGGTGTGTGCATTGGTTCCCCCAGGGTGGGGCTGGAGGAGGACACTGGGAGCAGAGTGGCCAGAAATATGTGCTCTGGTTAAATCCTTTTCCTGGGGTGTTTTGTGGAGGGCAGAGCTTTGTGTTCCTCTCCCATGCCTGCCAAGCCAGCTTCAATCAGAAAAGAGCAGCTCGTATGGGGTGCGTGAGATGCTGTCCCATGCAGTGACTCTCCCCCAAAGGTGGTCCCAGCATGGCTGACCTCTCCACTGGTGGTGGTGTTAGCAGGATCAGATGCTGCAGGGGGATGGGGCTTTCCCAGCAGATCTCACTGTAGGATGATGCGAGGGCCATGGCAGGGGCCATGAGAAATGCGTGACTCCAGTTGTCTCGCAGCCTCTGAAGTCTGGGTGCTGCCTTGTTGCTCAGCACCATCCATGAAACACACAGATTGAGTGGCCATGACCCGGCACAGACCTGGTGGGACCAGACAAGCCACAGTAGAAGCTCCAATGATGGCAGGCCAGCACATCCGAGGCACTTTGCTATTGTACCAGCTGGATCCTGCTGCTTTGCACGTCTGTGGAGGGCTGCAGATGGGGAGGACAGTGTTAGTCTGACCATCTGAGCAAGGCGTTGGCTGGCATGCTCAGCCCGTGCGTGTAGCTGTCTGTGACAGTCAGCGGGAATTAGACAGTCTGGGTCAGATCCAAGGGATGCCTTAAGATCATGCCTGGCACATTCCAGGATGGAATCAGGAATGAATGGAAAAAAATTAATGCATTGGAAATCAGGCCTGACTGAGGTGCTGGAACAGTTTGTATAGTGGGGAGGGAGTCATTGAACCAAACTGTAAACCCTGTATATGATGGAAACTGCTTCAAGCCCAGCAGCATCCCTGGTTCCAGAACCTCTGGGCCTGACTGATGGACAGAATAACAAGGGGCTTGAATGATCCACCCCCACTGCCTTTGGGGGCCTTGGGGATTGGAGTGGGAAGGGCAGTTCGGGGCCTGCACAGAGTGTGTTGCTTCTGGAGCAGCAGTGACACCCCATGGCCACTTTGGGGTCCATTGTATTGAATGCAGTGCTCTTGTGTTATTGTGGGTCCCCTTGCTGGGAGGGACGTGGTGTGAGGCTGGGCAGCTCACAAGACCAGCCTAGAAATGTGCCCAACAAGACTGGACTTTGGGGACAATGCAGGGGCAGGGCATGGGCAGTGGGTATCACAGACCAGGGGACCCAGACTGCCAGGTGTGACCCTGACCACACTCCACCTCAGGCCCCCTCCTGCTTCCCACTCTTTTCCTGTGGCCTGGGCTGGGGCTGGGCTGCAGCTAGGGTGGGCTGGCCTGTGGCCAGGGACTTGGGGTGGCTGGGGCCAGTGCTCACACCTCACACCACCTGGGAGCACTTGGGTGGCCCAGGCCGGGGTCAGGAAGCCTGGCGGCCACAGTGGGAGGAGGTTTAGGCGCTAGCGGGGAAGGGGAGCAGAAGGACTGGGAGAAAGTCAGGGCCTTGGGCAGAAGGGGCGCGGGCAAGCCTACCTGAACTGGAGGTTAATGTGATGCGCATGGGCAGGAGATTACGGGGGGGTTGGAGTGGGTAATGCAAACTCCCCACCTCTGGTTACGCTAACTGCCAGGCTTTAGCCTGCTACCCGGGGAAGGGGTGCCTATCAGCTGGCCCCTCATTCCCAGAGACCGGCTCTGTGCTGTGCTCCCCTGCCCAGCCTGGATCCAGGGCTGAACTGCAGACATGGTTGCAGCAACAGGGAAAGCTGAAGGCCTGACCTGGAATTTCACACAGAGCAGCAGGAGAGTTACATAAAAAAATAGAAAGGTACAAAATTAACATGAGCCCCATTGATTGGATTAAAAACTGGCTACCCACAGGCTCCCCTATGCCCCCGTATATGCCACCCCCATCAGCCCACCCCACAGGCTCCCCTGTGCCCACCTGCCTGCCCCACCCAGCCCAGCGGCTCCCCTGGGGAGCAGGGGGTCAGGTGCAGAGCAGCAGGTGCGGGTTGGTTCTGGCATGAAGCCGGGCAGGTTGCTGCGCTTGTAGCCGAAGTGCTGGTGGGCTGCTGGTGCCCCCAGGAGGAGCCCTGAGCCACTCAGCACCTGAGCTGCGGTCATGACTTTGCCATGGTGGGTGGGTGGGGCACATGGGGCAGATGTGGGGAGCCAAGCAACCCCTGTCAGCTCAGCAGGGAGCTGATTCCTGTTCCTCAGAGCCTGGGGGTGGCAGCTGCTTGGAATGCTCATAGGACAACAGGAGTGTCACCGCAATGGTGCCTATGGCAAACAGGCCTCTGCTGGTTAGGTCCCCAGGCCCGCTCAGGCCCTGGCCTGATAGCTCCTGGGCAGGGATTGTGGAGGCCAGTAGCCCTGCAGCAGCCCCGGCTCTTGAGGGGGCTTGGTGTCCCTAGCCCCATGCTCACCTCCCCCACGTGTAAGAGTGTCAGGGCTCCCGGCTCAGGGCTGGACATGTGGCATCTGGTGGGGGCAGCTGATGCCAGGGGACTTGAGGGGATGTCCCCTCCTCCAGAGGTGGCTGCATCTGTGAGCATGGGCTGGAGGGTGCTTTGAGGTCCCATGGGATGGAGGGCATGAGGGAAACATACAGACTCAGCCCTTGGGGGTGCCAGCTCCGATCCAACCCCATGGCAGGGGCCTGGCTGGCTTGGAGGACAGGGAAAGAGGCCTGTAGGAGGCACCGGCTCTCATCCGGCCCCATGACAGGGGACTGGCTGGCTCAAGGGATGGGAAATGGACCACTGGGACTTTCCCCTGCCTGGCCTGACTGGGTCTCTCCCTGTGGTGCAGAGAGCCGGGTGCCTTGGCACCGTGCCCTTGGAGCTGGGTGTGGCTGGGCCAGTGCCAGCACAGTGTGTGCCGCCCGTGCCAGGCTGATAAGGGTTGGGTAATCTCAGGAGGTGTTTGCCGATGGGTTGATTGTATTGCAGAGCAAACACAGGCTCCGCTCACTCCCTGCTGGGCAGTGGATGAAGCGCCTGGGACATGTCCAGCTCCTGTTGCCTCTGGGTGCCCCCCGCCAGGATCTGGGGAGGGAAAATGGATCCAGGGGTCATTGGTGAGGACATACTAAACCACAGTCTCTTCAGGGACTGAAGGGTGAGAGACAGTAGACTGAGACGTCCCAACAGCTCCCGGCCAACCCCATTGCCTGGGCCTGGGGAGGGATCGTCCCCTCCAGTCTATTCCCTGGGGTGGGGGGAGAATCATCCCCTCCAGTCTATTCCCCGAGGGGAAAGTCGTCCCCTTCGGTCTATTTCCGGGGTGGGGTGGGGGTTGAAGGGAGCGCGGGGAATGTCCCCTCTGCTCTGTTCCCGGGAGGAAGCAGATTGGGGCTCAGGGACATGCAGGGTGGGGCAGGGGGCTCAGTGGGGCACTGTGCTGTAGGGAATGGAGTGGGGGGTCATTGGGGGAGCTGTGCTGCAGGGAACAGGGCGGGGGCTCTCAGTAGGGGGCTGTGCTGCAGGGAACAGGGTGGGGGCTCTCAGTAGGGGGCTCTGCTGCAGGGAACAGGGCAGGGCTCTAATTAGGGGGCTGTGCTGCAGGGAACAGGGTGGGGGCTCTCAGTAGGGGGCGCTGTGCAGCAGGGAACAGGGCGGGGGCTCTCAGTAGGCGGCGCTGTGCTGCAGGGAACAGGGCGGGGGCTCTCAGTAGGGGGCGCTGTGCTGCAGGGAACAGGGCGGGGGCTCTCAGTAGGGGGCGCTGTGCTGCAGGGAACAGGGCGGGGGCTCTCAGTAGGGGGCTGTGAGGCGGGGAACAGGGCGGGGGCTCTCAGTAGGGGGCGCTGTGCTGCAGGGAACAGGGCGGGGGCTCTCAGTAGGGGGCGCTGTGCTGCAGGGAACAGGGCGGGCGCTCTCAGTAGGGGGCGCTGTGCTGCAGGGAACAGGGCGGGGGCTCTCAGTAGGGGGCGCTGTGCTGCAGGGAACAGGGCGGGGGCTCTCAGTAGGGGGCGCTGATCTGCAGGGAACAGGGCGGGGGCTCTCAGTAGGGGGCTGTGCTGCAGGGAACAGGGCGGGGGCTCTCAGTAGGGGGCTGTGCTGCAGGGAACAGGGGGGGGGCTCTCAGGAGGGGGTGCTGTGCTGCAGGTAACAGGGTGGGGGCTCTCAGTAGGGGGCGCTGTGCTGCAGGGAACAGGGCGGGGGCTCTCAGTAGGGGGCGCTGTGCTGCAGGGAACAGGGCGGGGGCTCTCAGTAGGGGGCTGTGCTGCAGGGAACAGGGCGGGGGCTCTCAGTAGGGGGCTGTGCTGCAGGGAACAGGGCGGGGGCTCTCAGTAGGGGGCTGTGCTGCAGGGAACAGGGCAGGGCTCTCAGTAGGGGGCTGTGCTGCAGGGAACAGGGCGGGGGCTCTCAGTAGGGGGTGCTGTGCTGCAGGGAACAGGGCGGGGGGCTCATTGCGGGAGCTGTGCTGCAGGGAACAGGGCAGGGCTCTCAGTAAGGGACACTGTCCTCTGGCTCTTGGAGCTGACCCCAGTGCTGTACTGTCTGACCCACTTTGAGTGAGAGGCTAATTCACTCACTGGCACCCATGGGCTCTTTCCCAGATGCAGGTGTTTCCCTGGCACCTCAAACCAGCACTCCCGGGTTGCAGCAGGGCCTGCCAGGCTGGCCAGTCCTTAGTGTTGTTTGTATTATGTACAGCATTCTCGTTCCCTCCCACCCTGAGTTAGTGTCGTGCTGCTGTTCCCCAGCTGCCTCGCCCCAGAGGTGGCTGCATCCCAGTGCTGGGCAAGCTGCCCCACATGGATCAATGCCACCAGCAGATCCCTTGCTGCCCTGAGATGTGTGAGGCTGAGGCATATGCAGGGTGACCCTGAGTTGGCGGTGGCCAGTGGGAGGCAGCCAGCCTGGGGGAGGGGCTTGTGCCATGGGATAGAATTGGGTCCCACAGGCAGCACAGGGGCATCGCTCACCCCCTCCCAGATAGGGTGACCAGACAGCAAGTGTGAAAAATCAGGATGGGGGTGGGGGGTAATAGGAATCTATATAAGAAAAAGACCCAAAAATCAGGACTGTCTCTATAAAATTGGGACATCTGGTCACCCTACTCCCAGCTAAGCACTGGGGACACGCTGGCTGGACAGGCAGGGCACCCAGAGACCGGAACTGGGTTTTAGTGTGTTAATGAGAGTGTGTCAGGGTGTGTGCGGAGAGCCTCCGGACACAGTGTGCATGGCAGCATGTGTGTGTGTGTGTAGGGCCCCTCTGCCTGTTGGCATAGTGGTTGTTCAGCGTGTCACAAAGTGGGAATGTTGTTGATGTTTTCCCTGAATACTGAGGTGTGCCTCGGTTTCCCCTATGTGTTACTCAAGTATCTAGGTGGTGGGACACATGTGTGTGATCATTACAAGGACCCCAGAGGGCAGGTCTGATTGCTGACGGGCTGCAGAGAACCGCCCATAGTATGGCCTGGCAACTGATGGCTGGGCCCCCTCCTCTGCCAGAATCAGCCGGAGGTGTTGGAGAACAAAGAGACCAGGTGACCTGCTGGTCAGGGAATGAGACAAAGGAAGGAGGAGGGGCGATGGTCCTGATGGAGGCCAGGTAGCTGGAATGTCAGTTTCCTGTTTTGGGACTCAGGGGAAAGGGCACCAGGGCCCTAGATGCCCTTCCCCAAGATGGACTTTGCTGAAAGTTCCTGCTCTCTGTGCTAACAAGCTCTGTTCTATGCTGTGTTCCCTTGACTAATAAACCTGTGTCACACGCTGGCTGAGGCCCTGTGACTGCGGAGCTGGCTTCATGGTCCCTTTGGGGACATGTGAGGCTCACCCAGGTGTCCTAGTGGGGTGGACTCACTGCAGGGAGCTCACAGGGTGACCAGGGGGCTGGATGCTCCAAGGTCTGACCCAGGAAGCACCGAAGCTGCAGAAGCTTCTTGCCCTGGAGTAAGAGCGCCCTGACAGGGAGATGCTGCACCAGAGTCTGGGCTGGCTTCACTTAGAACAGTTCCAGAGCACCGAACCTGTGACTCCTGGACACAGTGTGAGTGTGGGCTGCGTGGCAGCATGTGAATGTGGCGAGCCTCTCTGCCCATTGGCAGGATGGCTGTTCAGCAGGTGTGTTGCCACCAGCTGAGATGGGGCCAGGGGCTGCTCAGCCCTAGGCCAGGCCTCCCTGGGAGTGGGTTGTGCTGGGGGATGCTGGTTTCCCACAGTGCCATCCCGGCCAGAGCCCCGCATGGCATGGCTGTGTTCTCCCTTTGAGGTGTGGGTACCAGCTCCACTGGTGGGGCATTGGCTGCTCCCAGCAGCTGTCTTACCCAGGCACCTACTCGGGCAGCAGCCACGCTGCCAGCCACTGGCCTGCTCCACTGGAACTGATTGTTTCCCCCCCTGCCTGGAAGAGTGGTGCCAGCTGAAGAGCCATGTGGTGGAAGAGCCAGCCCTGGGGGCTTTGCTGCTAGAGGCCAGGGCCCCAGGGACATGGTTGAGCTGGGGGCACTGGCGCTGTCCTGCTGGGACACTCCAGGACGGCTCTGTGGGGGCTCCAGTCCAGGCACGCCAGCAGATCCTCCCTGGGGCAGACTAGGTCCCGCTGGATTTGTCCTACTTTAGCTGTGGCCCCTTCCCCTGGCCAGCATCATGTGACACAGGGGGCAGCCGGGATGGTGACAAGGATCCCCTCTGGCCTGGGAATCGCTCCGTACTGACCTCCCTGCCCACACCGCGGCTGGGGGCAGCAGGAGCTGAGTGCAGCAGGGGACAGAGTGAACTGGGCATGATGGGAGTGAAGGCTCAGGGCTGGGATGGTGGGATTGAGGGTATGAGGCTGGTGGGGAGTGACGGCACAAGGCTGGGGGAGGTGAGGGTGCAGGACAGGGGGCAGTGGAGTTGAGGGCAGCAGGGCTGGCATGTGGGGATAGCAGGGGGTGAGTGTGCATGATTGGGGGCAGCAGGGGTGAGGGCATGGAGCTGAAGGATGGCAGGGGGTGAGGGTGCAGGACTGGGGGTGGCGGGGGTGAGGGCACAGGGCTGGTGGTGCAGAGGATGAGGTTGCAGCACTGTGGGCAGAGGGGTTGGGGGCGCAGGGCTGGCGGTGTCAGGGGGTGAGGGCACAGGACTGGGAGTGGCAGGGTTGAGGGTGTGCGTCTGAGGGGTGGCATGGGGTGAGGACACAGGGCTGGTAGTGACAGAGGGTGAGGGCACAGGACTGGGGGTGGCGGGGTTGTGGGTGCAGGGCTGGCGGTGGCAGGGGTTGAGGGTGCAGAACTGGGGGCAGTGGTACCGGGGGCGGCAGGGTTGAGGGCGTGCAGCTGAGGGGTGACAAGGGGTGAGGACGCAGGACTGGGAACGGTGGGGTTGAGGGCATGGGGCTGACAGTGGCAGGGGGTGAGGGCGCAGGGCTGGCGGTGGTAGGGGATGGGGGTGTGGAGATGGACATGGTGCATGCCAAGAGCTGGGTACGCTTGTGCTGCTGGATCCAAGCCCTGCTCTCTGGCCTCCCCGGCTCCAGGGGCATCGCCCATCTGGCCTCCCTGGCTCTGGGGGCATCGTTCCCAGGGCAGGGCTGTGCTGAGGCCAAGCTGGTGCCAGCGGCTGGGGGAGCCCCATGGCCAATCTGATCTGGGCAAGGTGCTGCCTTTGCCTGCCTTCCCCAGGGTTGTGCACCCCATCCCCATCCCAGCGCCTCAGGAGGGGCAGGGAGCAGAGCCCCTAGGGTGTGTGCAGCACCTGGCCCAGAGGGCCCCGCTCCCTGCTGGGTGCTCTAGAGTCAGACCCCAAGAGCAGCCCCTCCATGCCATGGGGCTCGGTGCATGCCTGGGGGGCTCTAGGGGCGCTGCTTCTCTCCCCAGTGACACCTGTGCTTGTTGTGGGGCGGGAGAGGGGGGCTCGATCCGTGGCCGGGAGGGTTCGGTGCGTGGCCAGGGGGCCGGGGGGGGGGGTTGGGTGCGCGGCAGGAGGGCCAGTGATGGGGGTTGGTGCATCGCTCGGGGGGGCTGCTCTCCCCAGTGACACCTGTGCTTGTTGTGGGGCTGCGAGAGGGGGACTCAATTCGTGGCCGGGGGGGTTCGGTGTGTGGCCAGGGGGCCTGGGGGGGGTTGGGTGCGTGGCCGGAGGGCCAGGGGGGGTCGGTGCGTCGCTCGGGGGGCTGCTCTCCCCAGTGACACCTGTGCTTGTTGTGGGGCCAGGGGAGGGGGGCTTGATTCGTGGCCGGGGGGGTTCGGTGCGTGGCCAGGGGGCCAGGGGTGGGGTTCGGTGCGTGGCCGGAGCGGTGGGGCTGCTCTCCCCAGTGACACCTGTGCTTGTTGTGGGGCCGGGGGAGGGGGGCTCGATTCGTGGCCGGGGGGGGTCGGTGCGTGGCCAGGGGGCTGGGGGGGGCGGTTCGGTGCGTGGCCGGAAGGCCGGGGGGGTCCGTGCGTCGCTCGGGGGGGCGGCTCTGCCCAGTGACACCTGTGCTTGTTGTGGGGCCGGGGGACTCAATTCGTGGCTGGGGGGGTTCGGTGCGTGGCCAGGGGGCCGGGGTTCAGTGCATGGCCGGAGGGCCAGTGGGGGGGGTCGATGCGTCGCTCGGGGGGGCTGCTCTCCCCAGTGACACCTGTGCTTGTTGTGGGGCCGGGGGAGGGGGGCTCGATTCGTGGCCGGGGGGGTTCGGTGCGTGGCCAGGGGGCTGGGGGGGCAGTTCGGTGCGTGGCCGGAGGGCCGGGGGGGTCCGTGCGTCGCTCGGGGGGGGCTGCTCTGCCCAGTGACACCTGTGCTTGTTGTGGGACCGGGGGAGGGGGGCTCAATTCGTGGCTGGGGGGGTTCGGTGCGTGGCCAGGGGGCCGGGGTTCAGTGCGTGGCCGGAGGGCCAGTGGGGGGGGTCGGTGCGTCGCTCGGGGGGGGGCTGCTCTCCCCAGTGACACCTGTGCTTGTTGTGGGGCCAGGGGAGGGGGGCTCGATTCGTGGCCGGGGGGGTTCGGTGCGTGGCCAGGGGGCCGGGGGGGCGGTTCGGTGCGTGGCCGGAGGGCCGGGGGGGGTGTCCGTGCGTCGCTCGGGGGGGGCTGCTCTGCCCAGTGACACCTGTGCTTGTTGTGGGGCCGGGGGAGGGGGGCTCGATTCGTGGCCGGGGGGGTTCGGTGCGTGGCCAGGGGGCCGGGGGGGGGCGGTTCGGTGCGTGGCCGGAGGGCCGGGGGGGGGGTCGGTGCGTCGCTCGGGGGGCTGCTCTGCCCAGTGACCCTGTGCTTCTTGTGGGGCGTGGGGGGGGGAAGCTGCCACCCAGGCGGCTGGAGTAGATTTGGGGGGTTCTCCTGGAAGCCTCCGCTGCTTTCCAAGGGGATGGGGGCGCTTCCAGAGCCAGAGAGAGAACCCAGGCGTCCTGGTGCCCACCCCGCATCCTTTGTGCAGCGGGCGGAGCGTGGAGAGGGGGAGGGGAGGAAGCCGCCGGGCCTCTGTCTCCTTCCTCTTCCTCCGCGGGGAGGCAGGGCTGCCGGCCGGCCGGGCCGGGACACGGGCCATGTTCGAGTAAGGGGGCGCCGGGGTGTGCGGGGGGCTGGTAATGTGGGGTGAGCGGGGGGATGAGGGGTGGGGTGAGCGGGGAGTGTGGGGTGAGCGGGGGGGGTGAGCGGGGAGTGTGGGGTGAGCAGGGAGACGGGAGTGAGGGGTGGGGTGAGCGGGGAATGGGGGCTGGGAGTGTGGGGTGAGCGGGGGGATGGGGGCTGGGAGTGGGGTGAGGGGTGGGGTGAGCGGGGAGTGTGGGGTGAGCGGGGGGATGGGGGCGGGAGTGTGGGGTGAGCGGGGAATGGGGGCTGGGAGTGTGGGGTGAGCGGGGGGATGGGGGCTGGGGATGGGGTGAGCGGGGGGATGAGGGGTGGGGTGAGGGGGGAGTGTGGGGTGAGGGATGGGGTCAGCGCGGGGATGAGGGGTGGGGTGAGCGGGGAGTGTGGGGTGAGGGATGGGGTGAGCGGGGGGATGAGGGGTGGGGTGAGCGGGGAGTGTGGGGTGAGGGGTGGGGTGAGCGGGGGGATGAGGGATGGGGTGAGGGGGGAGTGTGGGGTGAGGGATGGGGTGAGCGGGGATGGCGGTTAAGGAAGTGGGGTCTGGTATTTTGGAATTGGGGGGAGGGGTGTCTGAGAGCCAGGACTCCTGGATTCTCCCTGGCTCTGGGAGAGGAGTGGGGTCTAGTGGTTAGAGGGGGAGGGCTGGGAGCCAGGACTCCTGGGTTCTCTCCTGGGCGGTTATTGCTCTGTCCTCCCTGTCCGAGCCCCACAGCAGTCAGAACCCTCCTTCCCGCTCCCCGGCAGGTTCCCAGGCTCTGCCGAGTGAGTCCTCAGCCCTGAGCCCGGCGCTGCCCGGTGCCCTGCGCTGAGCTCCTGGCTGGGGATCTTGGGCTGGGCACAGGCCTTTGGCATCTGCTCTAGCCCTGGGGGTCTGGGTAGGGCCAGAGAGCAGCACCTGTAGCACCTTCCCCTGCACTCAGCTGAGCCGGACGCCTGGGTCCCTCTCCCAGCTTGCTGCCAGCTGTCTGAACTCACAGAGCTGCCCTGGGACAGGGGTTCTCCCCCTAACACCCCTCCCCCTCCATGCTATAAAATCTCCATGGTCCAGCAGTGCCACAACAATTGGTTTTCTGTATATACAAGCCAGGGCCACGTTAGGGGGTAGCAAGCAGTCTAGCGGATCCCCCTGCAACCTGTTTGTGCCCCCCCAGGGGGCCCTGGTTGAGAATCACTGCTCTAGGAATCTGTTTGTGAAGCAGTGCCCGGGGCCATGGGTGCCTAGAGCAGGAAGATCCCAGAGAGCCTGGAGCCCGGGATGGCTACGATGCCAGAATCCCATCAGGCACTGCAGGAACAGGGCAGGCCAGGCCTCGCCAACCCCCAAATCCCTCTGCAAGCACGCCAAGGGGCAGCAATCGGGGCAGGGCTGATGCCCTCCCATGGTGGGTGAGGGGCCTGGACATCTTGAGTGTCTGTCCTGACTGCTCTGTGCTCTTGGAGATTCCTGGGAGGGCAGGGGGCCCTGCACTCAGGGGTCTCTGTGCCCAGCTGGGACACAGCCCCTTTAACAGGCTGGGTGTCAGCCCTTTTAACACAGGCCCGAGGGGCTCCGAGACAGGCGATGCCCATCTACCCCTTCCCTCTGTGCCCCCAGATCATCTCCTCAAGACACTCCCCAAGATGGCAGGGCTGAGTAGAGGGGCATCGGTGGAAGTGGGGGGAGCCCGGGGCTGGGATAGCAGGGGCTGCAGGTCAACAGTGAGGGGCTCTGGCAGAGAGGAGTTGGTGACTGTTTAATATGAGTCCATGTAACTGTCCAGCTAGGAACAAAGCATCGGCCACACGCACAGGCTCTGGGACTCTGTCCTGGGGAGCAGGGACACTGAAAAGGACTTGGCTTGGGGCGGGTCATGCAGCCCTGGGTGCGCAGATGGGAATCTCCAGGAGAGCAGGGAGGCAGAGCTGTCCTGCATGGTCTGACCTACCATGGTCTGGAGGTTCTAGGCCTGGGCTGAGGGATGCTCTCTGGGCTCCCCCCAACGTCAGACGGGGCCGGAGGTTGCTGCTGGCAGTCACTGGCCAGGCAGGCAGCCCCTCAAGCCCAGCCAAGCTAGCAGGATCTGCCCCATATTTACCTCCCTCCAATGCCAGTTGGTGCCAGGTCTTGGCCCAGCCATGCTCCTGCAGCCAGGAGCCCCATGTGCCAGGGCTGGGACCGGCAGCATCTTGCTGCTTGTGATGGGCCCCAGAACCCCTGTCACTTTGGGCCTCCAGGAGCCACCAGAGTCCTACAGCCAAAGGCTTGGCCCAGCTGACAGCAGTGGCCAAGGGAATCTCGGGTCCTTCTGGACCCTGGTAGGTGGCCAGGGAGTGAGGGCTGGGGCTCAGCAGGGGTGCTCTCCCTGGCAGTCGGAACCAGCCCGAATGCCTCAGCTTGGCACTAGGGGGCCTGTGCTGCAAGGGGTGGAGAGGTCAGCAGGGGGTGCTCTCCCCACAGCTCAGCACACACACACACCCCGGAGCCCCAGCCACATTTCCTGCAGCACAGTGCCCCATAACACTGTACGGAGGCATTGGGGCCAGTGCTGGCCATGACCCCCTTCCTGCTTGGCCTGAACCCAGCCAGCGGGAAGGCGTGGGTGGCTCATGCTGCCCCTGCCCCCCTGCCCTGGCTGTTCTGGAGGGTCTAGGCCCCCTCCCTCTCATGCACTGGCCCCCAGCAGCTGTCGCAGTGTCAGGCTGGCCCTGGCCATATGTTGGGGGAATGGGGCGGAGGTGACAGCAACCAGATCTGGAGCTGCCCAGGAAGTAGGGCCCCCCATGCTGCCCTTGGCACTAGGCTGAGTCCCAGGTGGCCAGTAAGTGTCGGGGTGGGGGGGGGGCATGTGATGGGGAGGGTGAGAGGAGTTTTAGAGGCAGTAACATTGGCCAGCCTCATCCCTGTCCCCAGCTCTGCCAGTGCCCCTCACTCCCGACCTGCAGCCCCTGCCACTGCCATTCTGGCTCTTTCCCCTGGGCTCTGCATGCTGGGGTCGGGCTGGGGGTGGACAGGGGCAATGGAGCCATTTGGCTGCACTGGGGAGTGGAGTCGGGATGGAGCTGAGAACAAAGAGCCATTTTTGAGATGGGTGGGTCGGCTCCAGCTCAGTCCCACTGCACTGGGCTGGAACTATCCCTCATCAGACCCACAGCCCGTCCCCCTGGGCTGGCACTACCCCCCGTCAGACCCACAGCCCGTCCCGCCCGGCTGGCACTACCCCCCGTCAGATCCACAGCCCGTCCCCCCCGGGCTGGCACTACCTCCCATCAGACCCACAGCCCGTCCCCCCCGGCTGGCACTACCCCCCGTCAGACCCACAGCCCATCCCCCCCGGCTGGCACTACCCCCGTCAGATCCACAGCCCGTCCCCCCCGGGCTGGCACTATCCCCCATCACACCCCCAGCCCGTCCCCCCCGGCTGGCACTACCCCCCATCAGACCCACAGACTCCTCCCGGCTGGCACTACCCCCCATCACACCCACAGCCCGTCCCCCCCGGCTGGCACTACCCCCCATCAGACCCACAGACTCCTCCCGGCTGGCACTACCCCCCATCAGACCCACAGCCCGTCCCCCCCCCTGGGCTGGCACTATCCCCCATCAGACCCACAGCCCGTCCCCCTCGGCTGGCACTACCCCCCATCAGACCCACAGCCCGTCCCCCCGGGCTGGCACTACCCCCATCACACCCATGCCCCCCCCTCCAGCTGGAACCACGCTCCATCAGACCCACGAGCTCCCCTCACCTGTGGCTCTGCCTCCTTGGGGGTCTCTTCTCCTGCTCTGAGCTGTCCCCCCATTTTGGGCATCCCCAGGTGCCCCCTCTGGAATCAGAGTCATGTCACCCCATGGGAGAAGCATTTCTAGATTCTAGTCCCTAGCCCCAAGAACAGCCCTGTCTTGAGCTGGGGGCGGGAGGTGATGGGATCCCCAGGGTACAATCTGGACCTGGGGTATTGCTGTGCCCCCTTCACTCTCCAGCCTGGGCTGTCTCTCAGGATGCTTTGCTAGAGACAAGCAGCGACCCACCCCCCTGTCCCCCCCATCACTCAGCACCACAGCAGGTGGAGCCACGCACCCAGCTAGGTTGCATGAAGGTCTCTGAAACTTTCATGAATCACACAGTGAAAGGCACCAGCCAGTTCCCTCTGGCTCCCCGAACTCCCCCCCTCCCCCCGAGCTGTACCGTCCTGCCCTGGGCAGAAGTATAAGTTTATAACCCAGGCCGCCCCTCCCTCAATATGGGGAGGACACGCAGCAGCTTTTGTATCCAAGCTGAGGTTTCCCAAGCACTTCAAGCAAAACACATTGTTTTAGGTAAAATATAAAACAGGTTTATTAACTACAGAATGATCGATTTTAAGTGATTATAAGTGGTAGACATAAAAGGACAGAGATGGTTATCAAAGAAAATAAAAATAAGCACACAACCTAAATCTTAACCCTTAGCACACGTGGCAGTATTTTCAAGCAAGTTTCTCACCCCACTGGATGTTACAGTTCATAATTAAGGCTACAATTTAGGCACGGGTATTTTTAGTAAAAGTCACAGACAGGTCACGGGCAATAACCAAAAAGTCACGGCCAGTGACTTGTCGTGACTTTTACTAAAAATACCCCTAACTAAATGTTAGGTGCTGGGGGGGTGGCGGAGTGCTCCAATCGACGCTGCTGCTGGGGCGCGGGTGCTCCAGCGTCGCTGCTGCTCCTGAGGGTGGGGGGTGGTCTGGAGCCCTGCTACCGCTGCTTCTCCTGGGGGTGGGGGGCGGTCTGGAGCCCTGCTACCGCTGCTTCTCCTGGGGGTGGGGGGCGGTCTGGAGCCCTACTACCGCTGCTTCTCCTGGGGGTGGGGGGCGGTCTGGAGCCCTGCTACCTCTGCTGCTCCTGGGGGTGGGAGTGGCCTGTGGCCCCACCACCACTACCGCTCCTCCTGGCAGGGGCAGCCTGGGGCACTGCTGCTGCTCCCGGACCACTGCTTGGGGCAGCGCCTGGGACCAGTTGCTTGGGGCTGCCAGAGCAGCGGCTGGTGCGGCTGGCCCCAGGGCGGCCCCAGCTGCTCGGGCCGCCCTGGGGTCAGCCGCACCAGCTGCAGCAGCTGTGGAAGTCCCAGAGGTCCCGGAAAGTCACGGAATCTGTGATTTCCGTGACCTCCATGAAAGACTCACAGCCTTATTCATAATACACAAGTTTCTCCCTTAAACCTGGGACCAGTCTCCTCTGCTGAAGTTCTTTGTCTTCTCAGGTCTTTGTTGCTTCCAGGGGAGGAGAAAGGCCAAAGCATTGATGCCTCTGTTCCCTATTTTATATCCTCAGCCCATGTGCCTGGAAGACACTTGCACTGATGGGTCCTGGTGCGCTTTGCTGAGTCACAGGGTTGAGTGATCCCCTGGTGTGGTGCTTGCACAACTGTTGTTGAATTGTAAATCGCTTGATTACAACCCCCCTACTGATTAATGGTCGATTAACACCCTCCTGAGCTGGGGTCACCACCGTATAGTACAGACTCTCAAACTTAGAACATATTTCAATAACAACCATATAGCACAATCTCATAACTTCATACACACTAACAATATACGTATTTGGACAGAACAAGGGGTTTCAGCAGATCATGACCTTTCATATGATATCATACATGGCATGCTTTGGATGAAATATCACAACTATATATGAATGATGACTCGGAGTTACAGGGTGCTATTTTGAGGTACAGTGTGCCACAGGCGGAGATGGGGAGCAGGGAATGAAGGGAGGCACTGGAGGGCTAAGGGAAGGGAAGTGAAGGGCTCTGGGAGGAATGGGGAGGGGGTCTGGAGGAATACATGGGGCCCCCCTCACTCTGTCTTCCCCCAGCACAGGCAGCCCCTCCCCCCGGAGCAGCCCCAGCAGCTCTCCGTCCCTGCGAAAGCGTCTACTGCTGCCCCCCCGGACCTCCCCTGAGCTCCCTGCAGATGCCATGGTGGAAAAGAGCACAGAGAGTGCCCCAGATCGGGGCCCCTTGTCCGCCCCCCTCAACTACCCACTGAGCGCCAGGAGTTTCATCCGCAACCACAAGGTGAGGGGGGCTGGATTCTGGGGGGCTGTGGGTGTTAGGGGGGTGCCAAGATATTGGGGACTTTTTGGGTGCCCCTGCTAGCCCAGCCCTGGGCTCCCTCCCCAGGTCTACCAGTACCCCTTAATCCCGACACTCAGCCCCTGCTAACCCAGCCCTGGGCTTCCCCCAGCTCTGCCAGTGCCCCTCAATCCCAACCTGCAGCCCCTGCTCGACCAGCCCTGCCCCCCCTGCTCTGCAGGGTATTGAGGGTTGTTTGGGGACTCCCTGGATTCAGGGCTGTTGGGATCCCTGTGGAGGAGCTCTGCATTGCAGTACTGAGGGCTCTGGGGGGGTTCTGGGGGTTCTTGGGAGGTGTTCGGGGGGCCAGCCTCTGGGAGGGTTCTGGGAGGTATCCCCTGGGGCATCATGCTCAGGGGAGGGCTCTTGGGGGGGCAAGTACTCAGGGGCTTGCGGGTGTATCCCTGCGGGAGCAGGCTTTGGGATGCGTCTGGGGGTCCTGGTAGACCAGGGCTTTGGGGGTTCCACAGAGGGCTTGGGGTCTTGGTGGGAGCAGGATTTGGGGGTGTATCCCTGGCGGCTCCTGTTCTAACTTATCTCTCTCTTTCCCTTCCAGAAAGCGCAAAGCTGGTACAGCGTGAGTCCCCCCGGCTCTGCCTGCAGCCCCAGCACCCCACACACTACCCAGCTCCCAGGGTTCAGCTACACTTCCCCCCCGGGCACCCCTATCTCTGACCAGGGCTGGCTCCAGACCCCAGCGCGCCAAGCGCGCGCTTGGGGCGGCATTTTGCCGGCAGGGCGGCAGGCGGCTCTGGCGGACCTTCCGCAGTCATGGCTGCGGGAGGTCCACCGGAGCCGCGGGACCAGCGAACCTCCTGCAGGCATGACTGCGGAGGGTGCTCTGGTCCCGCGGCTCGGGTGGACCTCCCGCAGGCACACCTGCGGATGCTCCACCGGAGCTGTGGGACCAGCGCACCCTCCACAAGCACGTCTGCAAGAGGTCCCCCGGAGCCGCGGGACCGGCAACAGGCAGCGCGCCCCCTGTGGCGTGCCGCCCTGCTCGGGGCGGCCAAATTCCTAGAGCCGCCCCTGTCTCTGGCCCTGGCAGTTGTGGGAGTGGGTGGCAAGAGGGACTCTGGAGACCTCCCTCATCTGAGCACAGCCCAGAGCTGGGTGCATCCCTGGGGTGGGACAGACCAGCCCTACAACACCCTCCAGCCCCCCTCATCGCTACTCCAGCCCTGTGCTGTGCCCCTCACCCCTTCTCTGGGCTTTGTCTGTCCTGGCCCCCATTCGTGGGGCTGAGCCCAGCCCCCCTGCTCCCTTCAGAGACCTTCCTTCCCCCCCAGCTGGGGGGCAGTGAGGGGGAGGAGTAAGAAGGGGGGTGGGGAGGGTCTTCGTTTATGCTCCCCTCTTCCCCATGATTTCTGATGTGGAGTTGGGTGGGGAGGGGCAGGGGAGGAGCATGGCTGGAGGGGGAGGGGATTGGTTGGGGGAGGGGCAGGGGGTGCTCTGAGCTCTCTTCTTTCCCTGCTAGCTCTGCTCAGTGTGGGAGAGCCACAGCCTGACTTCCCCCCTCCCCCTTTGTTTCCTGGAGCAGCCAATGGCTGGGGGACAACTTGGGCAGAACTTTCCTAGCCCCTCAGCGCTGCCCTCCCAGGACCCCCCTCCCAGAGTCCCCCCTGCGGCTGGCCCAGGGACCCCCTGGGACCCTCCCCGGTGCCCCTGCATGCTCCAAAAACATAGCTGGGAGTCCCCCTCCCCCCAGTAGCAGGGGGTAGGACATGGCCCGCTGCACCCCTGATGGGCCTGATCCCCCCGCAGATGCTGAGCCCCACGTACAAACAGCGCAATGAGGATTTCCGCAGGATCTTCAAGGGGCTGCCGGAGAGCGAGCGGCTGCTTGTGGGTAAGGGAGGGTCATGGGGGAGGGGCACCAGGGTGGGGCCGGCATGAGGGCAGGGCCAGTGGAAGGGTGCGGGACAGGGGAGGGGCAGCAGCGGCCAGCAGGGAGGGAATGTGGGTGCAAAGGAGCAGGCTGAGCAGGGAGGGGGGGCCGTGGAACAAGGCCCCCTCATCTTCTCACTCATCCCCCAGGTGTTTTCACAACTATTCCCCACCTGCCTCCAGTCCCTGCTCACTCAGGGGGCTCCCCCCGTGTGTCTGGGGGGGGCAGTGCTGGCACTTGGCCCTGTGGCTCCTGCTGTACCCACTCCCCATGAGAAATTGCCCCCTCTTTTCCCCAGGCCCCCCACACTGGCAGCTCCCTTCCCCCCACAGACCTGGCCTGCTCCTTATGCTGTCAAATGGGAGTGTCTTTCTCTCCTCTCCCCTCAGCTCTGCGGGTGCCCCTCACTCTTGCCCTGCAGCCCCGCCCAGCTTTGGGAGTGCCCCTCACTCCTGACTCGCAGCCCCTACTAGCCCAGCCCTGCCCCCCCACCTCCAGCTCAGCCACAGCCCCCCCAATGGGCTGGCTTTGACATCTCCCCTCTCCCCAGATTACTCCTGTGCGCTGCAGCGCGACATCCTGCTCCAGGGGCGCCTCTACCTGTCCGAGAACTGGCTCTGCTTCTACAGCAACATCTTCCGCTGGGAGACAGCAGTGAGTGACTCTCCTCAGGTGCCCTGCGGCCCTGCTCCCCCCCAGGCACCCCTGAATCCTGTACCTCCCCCACTGCCCTGGGCCCTGCCAGATTCCCCTGCCCCTCCCTCCCCCCAGGCACCCTGAGGCCCCACCCCCCAGGTGCCCACAAATCCTGCACCTCCCCCACTGCCCCTCTCCCCTCAGTGCCCCTGAGCTCTGCCCTGCCCCTTCTGCCATGGGCTGCCTCCAGCTTCCCATCCCCGCAGGGGTCCCCAAGCCCTGCCATGTCCCCACTGCCCTGGGCCACCTCTGCCCCTCCACCCAGGGGCCCAGACCCTGCCTCTCCTTGTCACGGGTGCACAGTCTGGGTGCTCTGGACAGCTCTGAGTGAAGTTCAGCCGGGGCCCTCGAGTAGTGTGACACCCCTAGGCACACTGTAACCAGGGCCAGTCTCCTCAGTTTCAGCGGCTGCTGGGTCTGACCTCGGGGCGTTCAGTCCCTGTTCACCCCATGAGTTCCCCTCAGGGAGCCTGCCCAACTAGGGTACCTGGGGAAGCCTCACGCTCTGCACGCAGCAGGGACTCAGCCAGCGTGTGACACAGAAGGTTTAGCAGCCTCCTGGAACACAGCCTGGGACAGATCTTGTTAGCACAGAGAGCAGCAGAGTCTGGGGGAGACGCAGATCCCTGGGCTCTCCCCCAAGTCCCAAAACCAGGAGACTCCCCAGTTTCGAGCAGCCCAGCCTCAGTTACGCCCAGCTGCCCTCCTCCATCCTTTGTCCTTTTCCTTGGCAAATTGGTCACCTGGCCTCCACCTCTTGCTTTTCTCCAACTCCTCACAGCTGGCTCTTGCAGAGGATGGGCCAGGATACAAAGTGTCGGCCATTGTCTGTGCCTAGGCAGCCAGATGGTAGTCATGCCCCCCACTAGGGGGCTCTGCAAGGATCACACACCTTTGTCCCACCACCTAGAAACTTGTGCCACACACAGGAAACTGAGGCACGCATAGACTTCATACACAAAACATGAAGAACATTCCCACTTTGTCACATCTCTCCCCCCTTCGAGACCGAATGGGTGACCCGGGGAAGTTTGAACCCACAGTTCCCATAGATGCTCCAGCACCTCTCCCATTCCTTGGTGGGAATTACACCTGTCCCTTCCAGTTCCTTCCCCCCCCCCATAGGTCTGGTCTGCTTGATGATACTCGCAGGCCACACATGGGGAGGTTTTATGGGGCTTGTGCCCTTTTACCACCCCAAAGCCTTTGGGGTTCAAACTGGAATCGGGATGTCTCCCAGCCCCCTATCTGGAGTGCTGGGATTCGGGTTCTCTGGGTTAATTTCTCCCATCTTTGCCTTGGCCCCACTCTGACAAGGCATCTCTGTCATCAGCAGCACCCTTCCAGCTGCTTCCCCCTTCCCTGGGGCCTCTCACACCTCTGGACAAGGCAACCTGGGTTGGCAGCTGTCCTGCCCTGGCTGTGGTCCCCATGCTCAGCTGGGGTCTCTGATCCTCTCCGGCTCAGCTTTGCCCCTGCTGTCTCAGTGAGGGCAGGCAGCGAGCCTGCTGCTTTGCTCACAGCGTCGGAGCCAGGGTGAGTTATCTCTCCCCTGCACTGGGCTGCTGGACCAATCCTCTGTCCCATCCCACTCAGCTCCAGGGCTCTGATTACAGACAGGCAGGTATTCCAGAGCTTAGCAGCTCCTCCCCCCTGCCAGCCAGGTCATCTGCATTTTCACTGACAGCTTCAGTCTCAGCCGCTTGGTTCCCAGATTCAAATTCAGCTCTTTGGCCTTACAGGAGCAGGGCCTGGATCCTGTCTCAGAGAGACAGTCATTCCCCAAGAGTATGTCACAGCTGATGTCCTGGAGAACCCTAACTACCAGCCACCCTGATCCCTCCTGTGTCTGCCCCAGGGTCTGAGCCATGGCAGGGCGAATGGCTTCATACCTGGGACCTTCACCCAGGTCACAGCCCCTCAGCATCTGGTGGGTCTGCACCACCCAGGGCCTGACAACCATTCTCTCTGTCCCAGAGTCTTACCACCCCAGGAATGTCTCCCCATTGACCACCACCTTCCGCTGCACTGGTGATTGGAGGGGCCTGAGCCCAGGAGATTCCAAGCAGACATATATGCTGGGGTCTGTCAGACAGACAGCCCGCTCTCTCAGCCTGACTTACAGGCTGTCTTCCCTTCACCAAGTTAACTCTTCCAGGGGTCTCAGTGACCCATGCTTCCTTGACCTTTGGGCACTGCATAGCCTTATGCCTGTCCTGCCTGCAGTAATTAAATCTCAGGTCCCTGAGGCCCCCTGGAGGAGGTTCACCCCCTCAGCCTCTCCCCAACACCAGGTTCACTCTGGGGATGCCTCCACGGGCTCCCCTTCCTTGGACTTGTCCCCGGGCCAGTCCCCTAGTGGTCACTTCCCATACCCAGACCAGCTGTCCACAAACTCATCGGCCAACCTGCCTGCCCTCCGCAGGTCTTTGGGCTTCCTGGCCACTAACCACACTGTAAGATCCAGAGAGCCGATCTCCTACAGCTGCTCCAGCCCCACCAGATCCTACATGTTTTCCATGCTGGTGACCCTGGGACCTTCCCCCATTTGCAGAGATATTCTCCCACCAGGGTGGTGATTTCCATGGAGGCCACACACCCCAGAACCTTTTCCTGTCCACCTCTGGGGTCAGCCAAACTTAAGCAGTGGCGCTTTCTTGACCAGTTCTTAGTCTCCTGTTTCTACCCCGTCCATCTGCCTGAATGCCTCTATGGCCTGGGGGAGTTAGATACCGGAGCCTTTCTGCAAAGTCAAGCTGGTCATTGCAAGCCTTCTCGGAGGCAGTGAGATCGGCATCCATAGTCCCCCTCCTTAAACTGGGGCAGCAAGTTAGTATCTAGGTTCCCTAAGGAATTGGCATCCCAGGGTCTATCCCCAGTCACCACTGGGGATCCCCCTGCCTCAGCTCCATTTCAGATCTACCAACGGGGGACCCGGTCGTGAAGACCCCTTGCTGGACTGGGGAAATGGGTCTTAGGACCACCCTGCTGCTACTCCGGCTGCTCCCAGTCCCTCTTGTAGCCCAGTTTGGGTCAGGAACTGGCTCCTTAGACCGATCCTCCTCCAGCTGCACAATCAGCTGCGCCTTGGTGAACTTTCCAATGTGTCACGCTCTCCCTCTGTACAGCTCTACAGTGCCCATCTTACGGAGGTGGTTCTACACCATTTTCCGCTCTACCCTCTAATTCCTCTTGTTTTACTGCACCCAGCCACTTACTGCAGGACGCTCTCAGTGCCTTCAGCAGCCAACTGTCCATGGGGTGCTGCATATCCCACCTCTACCACCAGCTGCCATGGGCGAGCAGGCTCGGTGCTCTGGAGCCACTCTGAGTGAAGTTCAGACAGGACCCTTTTGTAGTATGACACCCGCCAGGACACACTCACCTGGGCCAGTCTCCTTGGCTTCAGCGCCTCCTGGGTCTGACCTCAGAGCGCTTAGCACCCCTGTTCCATGCCATGAGCTCCCCGCAGGGAGTCCACCTGACTAGGACACCTGGGGAAGCCTCTCATGTCCTAAAGGGCCAACCCAACTCCACACTCAGCAGTGACTCTCAGCCAGAGAGCAGGAAGTTACAGCAAAGTCCATCTTGGGGGGATTTCTCCCCAAGTCCCCAAACCAAGAGACTGACCAGCTTCCCACACCCCAGCCTCAGTCACACCCAGTTGCCTTCTTTTGTCTTTTGTCTCTTTTCCCAGCAAACTGGTCACCTGGCCTCCACCTCTGTCTAACTTGCAGAGGATGGGCCCCAACCTTAGCTGCCAGGATATGGAATGTCTGGCTATTGTCTGGGCCCAGGCAGCCAGCTGGCAATCACACCTGCCCCCTAGGGGCCTCTGCAACAATCACCACCTAGATACTTATGTGACACATAAGGGAAACTGAGGCACACACACAGTATTCATACAAAACATTAAGAAATTCCCACTTCATCACTTCCCTGCCACCCTGGGCCACCTCCATCTTCCCTTTTACCCCCATCCCCATCCCCACCCTGCCCCTCCTGCCCAGCTTCCCTTCCCCCCAGGTGCCCTTATGCCCCTCCCACTGCTGCCCTGGACCACCTCCAGCTTCCCCTCCCCCACCAGGCACCTCCCTGCCCCTCCCACTGCTGCCCTCCAGCTTCCCTTTTACCACCCCCACAACTCTGTTCTTCCTGTCCAGCTTCCCCTCCCCCACCAGGCACCTCCCTGCCCCTCCCACTGCTGCTCCAGGCCACCTCTAGCTTCCCCTCCCCTCCCAGGTACCCCCTGCCCCTCCCACTGCTCCTCTGAGCTGCCTCCAGCTTCCCTTCTCCCCAGGCATCTCCTGCCCCTCTCACTGCTGCCCTGGGCCACCTCCAGCTTCCCTTTTACCTCCCTCCAACCCTGCCCCTCCTACCGCGCAGCCCCCTGACTGCTGCCCCTTGCAGATCTCTGTCCCGCTGCGGGAGGTGAAATGCCTGAAGAAGGAGAAGATGGCCAGGCTGATTCCCAATGCCATCCAGGTCTGCACTGCGGCTGACAAGGTGAGATGGGGCCGGGGCTCCCCCCACCCTAGGGCCCCTCTCCTTGGGGGGCAGCCCCATGCCCCTATCCGGCCTCCGCACCCCAGGTGTCCCTGCCCGATGCAGGGTAGACACAGAGACAGTTGGGTGAGTCCTCTGGGGGCAGCCCCACAGGGAGAGGGGACAGGTCCTGCCTGCAGCTCTGTGTGGCTGCTGGGATCCTCACCCAAGGAGGGGTCAGGTGGGGACCCCCTGATCCTCAAGAGGCAGGGCTGGGGAGCGCCAAGGGGGTAATGTCCATCCCTGCCCCTCACAGAAGTGCTGCCCCACGGACACTGAGTCTGGCCTCTCCGAAATCACTCTGAGTTGGGACCTGGGAGGAGGGGGGTTTCCTGGCAGCTGGAGGCCAGTCTGAGCAGCATCAGTGCCCTGCTGGGCCTCCTTGTAGGAAGGAATGAGACAGGTGTGGGGGAGCCCAGGGCTGGGCTGGTAGGGGCTGCTGGTCAGGAGTGAGGGGCACCAGCACAGCTGCAGAGAGTGGGAGCCCAGGGCTGGGCTAGCAGGGGCTGCGGGTTGGGAGTGAGGGGCACCAGGAGAGCCAGGGGTGGGGTCTGACTTGCCCCCTCCCCCCAGCATTTCTTCACCTCATTTGGAGCCCGTGATCGCTGCTTCATGCTGATCTTCCGCCTATGGCAGAATGCGCTGCTGGAGAAGGTACGGATGCACCTGGGGTGGGGGTAGGGGGTGATAGAGGGCAATTTGGGGTTGAGGATCAGCGGGTGGGATCCTGGGGGGCGCAAACGGAGGCTTGGCGGTGGGGTCCATGGGTCATTGCTCGTGTCCCCCCTGACACTGACCCCCCCTCCAGACGCTGTCTCCCCCGCGATGCTATCCCTTTCCCCCAACGCTGTCCCCCTCCAAATGCTGTCCCCTCCCCCGATGTTGTTCCTTCCCCTCCCCCGATGCTGTCCTTCCCCCCGTGCTGTCCCCCCGAACACTGTCCCCCTGACGCTGTCTCTCTCCCCCCCAAACGCTACCCCCCCTCCCCTCCAGACGCTGTCCCCCGCACGCTGTCTCTCTCCCCCAAACTCTGTCCCCTCCCAACACTGTCCCCCTGACGCTGTCTCCCGCCCCCAGACGCTGTCTCCCCAGGAGCTCTGGCATATCGTCCACCAGGGCTACGGCGCTGAGCTTGGCCTCACCAGCGAGGACGATGACTACGTCTGTCCTGTCCCCACTGACGAGCTCAATGGCCTGGGGTGAGTGTGAGCCCCCCTCCGGCCCCGCATGGGGCCAGCCACAGGCCTCCGACCTCTTCTGCGGGGCCCTCAGATCTGGCTCCCCCCCCGCACCTTCCCCCCCCCGCCCCATGAGAGAGTCTGGGTCCTCTTGCCCAAGGGGGAGCTGTTTCCTCGGGAGTAGGTTGGCCCCACCCGAGTGTTGGGAACCCTGGGACCCCTGTCGAATGGGAAGCCCCTGCCCTGCTCCCCCCGGGGATGAGCTGGTGCCTGCCCTTCCCCCCCACCCCTGGACAAGCTGGCACCCTCTCCCCTACCCGTGTGTCTGACCCCGAGACTTGCCCTGGTGCGATCCCCGACCTCACGGGACCCAGTGACCTCGACACTTGTGCGACCCCTGGCACCCCAGTGACTTCCCCCCCTCCAGGCCAGTCAGGGAGCTCAGTGACATCATCGAGCTGAGAGACCTGGCCTTGCCCTGCGCTGCTGACCTCAAGCTGGAGCCCAGCCCCACGTTGGCCAGGACAGCCGCTAGTCAGAGCTTCCACTCACTGGCCAGCAGCAGCGATGGGGCAGCCTCAGTGAGTGGGGGAAAGGGTTGGTGGGAGCGAATTGGGGAAGGGAGGGGGCAGGGCCAGGGGAGGTTGGGGGGGGCTGGGGATGGGAGGGAGCAGGACTTGGGAGGGTCAGAGGGTGTGGCTGTGGGAGGTGTCACGGTGCCTGGAGTGACTCATAGCTGAGAAAGCCAAACTCAGGACAGACGGCCGGAAAATAGGATGGAGACCCCAGGCTGGGGGTGTATTCTATCATTCGATTTCACCAAGCCAGCACTGAAACGTACCCCTGGATCACTCTACCCCTTTTACCACAGAGCACAGACAGTCCCTTGGCATTCCAGCCCCTCATTGCCCCCCAGCCAAACTGCACTTTGCGATGAAAGGCAATTAAACCTGGGAGATTTGATGATTAGAAATGTAGATAGCTGGGTCTGTGATGACCGGGAGAACCGTATGGTGACTTGCCTGCCTGGTGCGAAGGTTGCGGATCTCTCGAGGCATCTAGACAGACTTATGTGTAGTGCTGGGGAGGAGCCGGTGGTCGTGGTACATGTAGGTACCAATGACATAGGGAAGGGTAGGAGAGATGTCCTGGAAGCCAAATTTAGGCTGCTAGGGAAGAGACTGAAATCCAGGACCTCTATGGTGGCATTTTCAGAAATGCTCCCAGTTCCACGCGCAGGGCCAGGTAGGCAGGCAGAGCTTCAGAGTCTCAATGCGTGGATGAGACGATGGTGTAGCGAGGAGGGGTTCACGTTCATTAGGAACTGGGGAAACTTCTGGGATGGGAGGAGCCTATACAGGAGAGATGGGCTCCACCTAAACCAAAGTGGAACCAGACTGCTGGCACTAAACATTAAAAAGGTTGTAGAGCAGTTTTTAAACTAGGAGATGGGGGAAAGCCGACTGCCGCAGAGGAGCGTGTGGATCGGACACAGACTTCTCTTAGGGGAGAGTCTGATGATAGAGAATCTCCAGGTTATAGTCAGGAGCAGAGGAATGAGAAGTATAATGTAAGGGCCGGATCAGATGATAAACAGTCACATAAAAAAGAATATGGCACATCAGAAAAAGGCAGGCTAATAAACAGGGACAAGTTTTTAAAGTGCTTGTACACAAATGCCAGAAGTCTAAACAATAAGATGGGTGAACTAGAGTGCCTTGTGATAAAGGAGGATATAGATATAATAGGCATCACAGAAACCTGGTGGACTGAGAGCAATCAATGGGACACAATCATTCCGGGGTACAAAATATATCGGAAGGACAGAACAGGCCGTGCAGGGGGAGGAGTGGCACTATATGTGAAAGAAAGTGTAGATTCAAATGAAGTAAAAATCTTAAGCGAATCCACAGGTTCCATAGAATCTCTATGGATAGAAATTTCATGCTCTAGTAAAAATATAACAGTAGGGATCTATTATCGACCACCTGACCAGGACAGTAATAGTGATGATGAAATGCTAAGGGAAATTAGAGAGGCTATCAAAATTAAGAACCCAATAATAGTGGGGAATTTCAATTATCCCCATATTGACTGGGAACATTTCACTTCAGGACGAAATGCAGAGATAAAATTTCTCGATACTTTAAATGACTGCTTCATGGAGCAGCTGGTACGGGAACCCACAAGGGGAGAGGCGACTCTAGATTTAATCCTGAGTGGAGCGCAGGAGCTGGTCCAAGAGGTAACTATAGCAGGACCGCTTGGAAATAGTGACCATAATACAATAGCATTCAACATCCCTGTGGGTGGAAGAACATCTCAACTGCCCAACACTGTGGCCTTTAATTTCAAAAGGGGGAACTATACAAAAATGAGGGGGTTAGTTAGACAAAAGTTAAAAGGTACAGTGACTAAAGTGAAATCCCTGCAAGTTGCGTGGGCCCTTTTTAAAGACACCATAATAGAGGCCCAACTTCAATGTATACCCCAAATTAAGAAAAACAGTAAAAGAACTAAAAAAGAGCCACCGTGGCTTAACAACCATGTAAAAGAAGCAGTGAGAGATAAAAAGACTTCCTTTAAAAAGTGGAAGTCAAATCCTAGTGAGGCAAATAGAAAGGAGCACAAACACTGCCAACTTAAGTGCAAGAGTGTAATAAGAAAAGCCAAAGAGGAGTTTGAAGAACGGCTAGCCAAAAACTCCAAAGGTATCTTTGAAAAATCATGGCGATCGGGGGAGGTCCCGGATGACTGGAAAAAAGCTAATGTAGTGCCCATCTTTAAAAAAGGGAAGAAGGAAGATCCAGGGAACTACAGGCCAGTCAGTCTCACCTCAGTCCCTGGAAAAATCATGGAACAGGTCCTCAAGGAATCAATCCTGAACCACTTAAAGGAGGGGAAAGTGATCAGGAACAGTCAGCATGGATTCACCAAGGGCAAGTCATGCCTGACTAACCTAATTGCCTTCTATGACGAGATAACCGGCTCTGTGGATGAGGGGAAAGCAGTGGATGTGCTATTTCTGGATTTTAGCAAAGCTTTTGATACAGTCTCCCACAGTATTCTTGCCAGCAAGTTAAAGAAGTCTGGGCTGGATGAATGGACGGTAAGGTGGATAGAAAACTGGCTAGATGGTCGGGCTCAACGGGTAGTGATCAATGGTTCCATGTCTAGATGGCAGCCGGTATCAAGTGGAGTGTCCCAAGGGTCGGTGCTGGGGCCGGTTTTGTTCAATATCTTCATTAACGATCTGGAGGATGGTGTGGACTGCACCCTTAGCAAGTTTGCAGATGACACTAAACTGGGAGGAGTGGTTGATACGCTGGAGGGTAGGGATAGGATATAGAGGGACCTAGACAAATTAGAGGATTGGGCCAAAAGAAATATGATGAGGTTCAACAAGGACAAGTGCAGAGTCCTGCACTTAGGACGGAAGAATCCCATGCACTGCTACAGACTAGGGACCGAATGGCTGGGTAGCAGTTCTGCAGAAAAGGACCTAGGGGTTACGGTGGACGAAAAGCTGAATATGAGTCAACAGTGTGCCCTTGTTGCCAAGAAGGCTAATGGCATTTTGGGTTGTATAAGTAGGGGCATTTCCAGCAGATCAAGGGATGTGATCATCCCCCTCTACTCAGCACTGGTGAGGCCTCATTTGGAGTACTGTGTCCAGTTTTGGGCCCCACACTACAAGAAGGATGTGGATAAATTGGAGAGAGTCCAGCGGAGGGCAACAAAAATGATTAGGGGGCTGGAGCACATGACTTATGAGGAGAGGCTGAGGGAAGTGGGATTGTTTAGTCTGCAGAAGAGAAGAATGAGGGGGGATTTGATAGCTGCTTTCAACTACCTGAAAGGGGGTTCCAAAGAGGATGGATCTAGACTGTTCTCAGTGGTAGAAGATGACAGAACAAGGAGTAATGGTCTCAAGTTGCAGAGGGGGAGGTTTAGGTTGGATATTAGGAAAAACTTTTTCACTAGTAGGGTGGTGAAGCACTGGAATGGGTTACCTAGGGAGGTAGTGGAATCTCCTTCCTTAGAGGTTTTTAAGGTCAGGCTTGACAAAGCCCTGGCTGGGATGATTTAGTTGGGTTTGGTCCTGCTTTGAGCAGGGGGTTGGACTAGATGACCTCCTGAGGTCCCTTCCAACCCTGAGATTCTATGATTCTATGATTCTATGTAATAACAAAATGTTTTTTAAGTACATCAGAAGCAGGAAGCCAACTAAACAACCAGTGGGGCCCCTGGATGATCGAGATACAAAAGGAGCGCTTAAAGACGATAAAGTCATTGTGGAGAAACTAAATGGATTCTTTGCTTCAGTCTTCACGGCTGAGGATGTTAGGGAGATTCCCAAACCTGAGCTGGCTTTTGTAGGTGACAAATCTGAGGAACTGTCACAGATTGAAGTGTCACTAGAGGAGGTTTTGGAATTAATTGATAAACTCAACATTAACAAGTCACCAGGACCAGATGGCATTCACCCAAGAGTTCTGAAAGAACTCAAATGTGAAGTTGCGGAACTATTAACTAAGGTTTGTAATCTGTCCTTTAAATCGGCTTCGGTACCCAATGACTGGAAGTTAGCTAATGTAACGCCAATATTTAAAAAGGGCTCTAGGGGTGATCCTGGCAATTACAGACCGGTAAGTCTAACGTCGGTACCGGGCAAATTAGTTGAAACAATAGTAAAGAATAAAATTGTCAGTTACATAGAAAAACATAAACTCTTGAGCAATAGTCAACATGGTTTCTGTAAAGGGAAATCGTGTCTTACTAATCTATTAGAGTTCTTTGAAGGGGTCAACAAACATGTGGACAAGGGGGATCCGGTGGACATAGTGTACTTAGATTTCCAGAAAGCCTTTGACAAGGTCCCTCACCAAAGGCTCTTGCGTAAATTAAGCTGTCATGGGATAAAAGGAAAGGTCCTTTCATGGATTGAGAACTGGTTGAAGGACAGGGAACAAAGGGTAGGAATTAATGGTAAATTCTCAGAATGGAGAGGGGTAACTAGTGGTGTTCCCCAAGGGTCAGTCCTAGGACCAATCCTATTCAATTTATTCATAAATTATCTGGAGAAAAGGGTAAACAGTGAGGTGGCAAAGTTTGCAGATGATACTAAACTACTCGGGATAGTTAAGACCAAAGCAGATTGTGAAGAACTTCAAAAAGATCTCACAAAACTAAGTGATTGGGCAACAAAATGGCAAATGAAATTTAATGTGGATAAATGTAAAGTAATGCACATTGGAAAAAATAACCCCAACTATACATTCAACATGATGGGGGCTAATTTAGCTACAACGAGTCAGGAAAAAGATCTTGGAGTTATCGTGGATAGTTCTCTGAAGATGTCCACTCAGTGTGCAGAGGTGGTCAAAAAAGCAAACAGGATGTTAGGAATCATTAAAAAGGGGATAGAGAATAAGACTAAGAATATATTATTGCCCTTATATAAATCCATGATACGCCCACATCTCGAATACTGTGTACAGATGTGGTCTCCTCACCTCAAAAAAGATATTCTAGCACTAGAAAAGGTTCAGAAAAGAGCAACTAAAATGATTAGGGGTTTAGAGAGGGTTCCATATGAGGAAAGATTAAAGAGGCTAGGACTCTTCAGTTTGGAAAAGAGAAGACTAAGGCGGGACATGATAGAGGTATATAAAATCATGAGTGATGTTGAGAAAGTGGATAAGGAAAAGTTATTTACTTATTCCCATAATATAAGAACTAGGGGTCACCACATGAAATTAATAGGCAGCAGGTTTAAAACAAATAAAAGGAAGTTCTTCTTCACGCAGCGCACAGTCAACTTGTGGAACTCCTTACCTGAAGAGGTTGTGAAGGCTAGGACTATAACAATGTTTAAAAGGGGACTGGATAAATTCATGGTGGCTAAGTCCATAAATGGCTATTAGCCAGGATGGGTAAGAATGGTGTCCCTAGCCTCTGTTCGTCAGAGGATGGAGATGGATGGCAGGAGAGAGATCACTTGATCATTGCCTGTTAGGTTCACTCCCTCAGGGGCACTTGGCATTGGCCACTGTCGGTAGACAGATACTGGGCTAGAGGGACCTTTGGTCTGACCCGGTACGGCCTTTCTTATGTTCTTATGTTCTAAACCCAAATTCCCCACACATCAGGTTCTTCCAGTCCCAAAGGACTCGTCACTTACCTCAGGTCAGATCTCCCCATAGACAATACAGGTAGCCATTTTCTTTAATGTCTAAAGCTAGCTAAGAAAAGAAATAAGCGTTATTCAAAGTCAAAGCAGATAAAATACATTACAGGTGAATAAGAATATGAGTCCAGTTGTTAGCGGAGATTTCATGTTGGTGAATTCTCCATAAATCTCTAGAGTCCTTCTGCGAATCTTTCCATGTGTCCCATTCTCAGTCCAATGGCTCAGACTCCCTGGTCAGAGTTCAGCAGATCAGCGGTGCTGGCTCAGGCCCATGAATGGGGTATTTATAGCTCTCCCGCACACAGAGCCAGCGGACAGGTGTCCACACAGAAAACCGTCACAACACGTGATGGACACTTGAGGCTGTGAAAAGTCCCAGTAACACTTGCTTTGATGATGGAATGCTTCAGTCTGAAGCTTCAGTCTTGTAAACACCGTATAGCCCTGACATGCCCTAGCCAAATGGTTCTCTGGTCAGTGAATTCACACTCCATACTAGCTACAGGGCTTTGCATCTACTGACAACTGAGCACAGCTGCATACAGGATGTGCAGGTAATACAGAGCAACAGGAGGTGAAAAAGATTTTCAGGTCCCAGTTAATCAGTTACAGCCACCAGGATGTTGGTAAATACAGTTACCATCAGTTCTTGGTTTCTATCAACACAAGTGCATGGGCTTGTCTTAGTTAGCCTAGTTAACAGCCCTTTGTTACCCACACACAGTAAATTAACCCCTCTTCCAGGTCCTGCCCTGAGCTGGCCAGCTGCCAGCACCATAGGAGTTGGGGGGGGGTATTGGGGGGGAAGGAGGTGGGGATGGGGGAGCTTTGGAGAGTTGGGGAAGGGAAGGTCAGAGCCGGAGGAGGTTCTAGGGGAGGTTGGGGAAGGGAAGGGGCAAGGCTGGGGGAGGTTTTGGGCCCATGTTGGCCCCCCTTACTTTCCCTTCCCCACAGCTGGCAGAGGACCCTGAAGAAAATGTGGACAGCCAGGCGGATACTGCCTCCAACTCCACAGCGACACCAGTGCTGGAGCCCCCGAAGGCTGCGGTGCTGGGGGCAGGCCCGCTGCCTGCCCTGGGGGACCTGCTGCCCCATGAAGAGCTCCCCACTGACACCAGCAACTCCTCCTCCTCCTCCTCCTCCTCCACGCAGGATGAAGGTGACAGCCTTGCCCAAACATACCAGCCCTCAGCTTTAATCATTAGGCCCCACCCCTCTCCCAGAGCCAAGGAGAGAACCCAGGAGTCCTGGCTCCCAGCCCCCTGCTCTAACCACTAGGCACCACTCCCCTCCCAGAGCCAGGAATAGAACCTAGGAGTCCTGGCTCCCAGTCTGCCTGCTCTGATCCCACTGTCCTCTCAGAACTGGGTTAGGTCCCAGACAGCTCCTCACCCCTCTCTCCCAACAGTGGAGGTGGACACCTTCTCAGACCTGCCCGGGCGGCTGCTGCTGAACTGCGTCTATTGCCTGGGGGCCGAGCAGCTGCAGCAGATGCTCTTCAGCGACTCGCCGTTCATGCAGAGTTTCCTGGGCCAGCGCAAGTTCACAGGTGGGGCAGGGCAGGGGTGCGGGCGGGGGCTGAGTCTTCCCTGGGGCCATGAGCTGGCTGCTCCCTGCCACCCTCCAGATGACAGCAGGGCTGGGGCTGGCTCACTCCTCAGGACACCCATGGGGCACTGCTGGCCCGAGTCGAGGTGTATGGGGCAGGGGACCCGGTAGCTTCGGGCCAGGTGGCCTCGTGGAGATCCCGAAGCTGAGCGGGGCAGGGCCAGGAGCAGCCAGTGCAGGGCGAGGGCGCTCTCCACCCCCAGGGCACACACCCCGCGCCGCCCAGGCTGAGGGTGTTGGGCATGTGTGTGGCAGGCACAGGAGGGCAGCGCAGTGGGATGTCGCCCAACACCTGGGACCTGCTGCCCTCAGAGAGTCTGGGCTTGGTGCGCCAAGGAGCTGCCAACTGCAGTGCAGGGGAGGCCTTGGACTGGGCACCAGGCCCATGCCTGGTGCTGCACACGACCCATGTGGCCTGTGCCGGCTGGAGGACATAGGTCACCAGCTCTGGCGGCTGCTGCCCGTGGTAGCACTGGCCACGCTAGCCATGCACTCGCTCTGGCTGGAGGGGAGCAAACTCACTGCAGGGCCCAGGAGGGAAGGGGTCATGGCAGAGCGCTGGGCCGGGTGTTCATGCTGCCGGGCGCCCCACTGGGCCATGCCTGTTTAATGCCACCAAGGGCAGGGCCCTGTATGTTGGAGTTGGGGACGAGAGGCATGTGTGGGGGGAGATGGGGGGATCCCCCCATCCTGACGTACCCCCTGCTCTCCCCAGATGTGACACTGACCTCATGGAGTGGCAAAAGCAAGTGCCGCCAGAGCCGTGTCCTCTCCTATACCATCCCCCTCAGCAACCCGCTGGGGCCTAAGGCAGCTGCTGTGGTGGAGACGCAGGTGAGGGGGCAGTGGAGCCCCAGGAGGGCGTGAAGGAGCAGAGATACAGGGCAGCGGGATGGGGGGGGCTGGACAGGGTGGGCTGGACTGCATGGTGGGGGCTGGACTGCGCGGTGCGGGGGGCAGGTCAGGGGTGGGGCTGGACTGCGCAGTGCGGGGTAGCAGGTCGGGTGGGGCTGGACTGCGCAGTGCGGGGCAGCAGGTTGGGTGGGGCTGGACTGCATGGTGGAGGCTGGACTGCGCAGTGCGGGGGGCAGGTCAGGGGTGGGGCTGGACAGCATGGTGGGGGGCTGGACTGCGCAGTGCGGGGTGGCAGGTCGGGTGGGGCTGGACTGCGCGGGGAGGGGGGCAGGTCAGGGGTGGGGCTGGACTGCATGGTGTGGGGGCTGGACTGCGTGGGGCGGGGGGCAGGTCAGGGGTGGGGCTGGACTGCATGGTGGGGGGGCTGGACTGCGTGGTGTGGGGGGCAGGTCAGGGGTGGGGCTGGACAGCATGGTGGGGGGCTGGACTCTGCGGTGCGGGGCGGCAGGTCAGGTGGGGCTGGACTGCATGGTGGGGGGCTGGACTGCGTGGGGCGGGGGCAGGTCAGGGGTGGGGCTGGACAGCATGGTGGGGGGGCTGGACTGCATGGTGCGGGGGGCTGGTTAGGGGTGGGGCTGGCCTGCATGGTGGGGGGGCTGGACTGCGCGGTGCGGGGGGCAGGTCAGGGGTGGGGCTGGACAGCATGGTGGGGGGCTGGACTGCGCAGCGCGGGGCGGCAGGTGAGGGGTGGGGCTGGACTGCATGGTGGGGGGGCTGGACTGCGCGGTGCAGGGGGCAGGTCAGGGGTGGGGCTGGACTGCATGGTGGGGGGGATGGACTGCGCAGTGCGGGGGGCAGGTTAGGGGTGGGGCTGGACTGCATGGTGGGGGGGGCTGGACTGCATGGGGCGGGGGGCAGGTCAGGGGTGGGGCTGGACTGCATGGTGGGGGGCTGGACTGCATGGGGCGGGGGGCAGGAAACGGGTGGGGCTGGACTGCATGGTGGGGGGGCTGGACTGCGCGGGGCGGGGGGCAGGTTGGGGGGGCTGGACTGCATGGTGGGGGGGCTGGAATGCGCGGGGCGGGAGGCAGGTTAGGGGTGGGGCTGGACTGCAGGGTGGGGGGCTGGACTGTGCGGGGCGGGGGGCAGGTTAGGGGTGGGGCTGGACTGCATGGTGGGGGGGCTGGACTCCATGGGCGGGGGGGCAGGAAAGGGGTGGGGCTCGACTGCATCGAGGGGGGGCTGGACTGCGCGGGGGCGGGGGCAGGTTGGGGGGGCTGGACTGCATGGTGGGGGGGCTGGAATGCGCGGGGCGGGAGTCAGGTTAGGGGTGGGGCTGGACTGCATGGTGGGGGGCGGGACTGCACGGTGGGGGGCGGCAGGTTAGGGGTGGGGCTGGACTGCATGGTGGGGGGGCTGGACTGCATGGGGCGGGGGGCAGGACAGGGGGGGGGCTGGACTGCATGGTGGGGGGGGTGGAATGCGCGGGGCGGGGGGCAGGTCAGGGGTGGGGCTGGACAGCATGGTGGGGGGGCTGGACTGCGCAGTGCGGGGGGCAGGTTAGGGGTGGGGCTGGATTGCATGGTGGGGGGCTGGACTGCACGGGGCGGGAGGCAGGTCAGGGGTGGGGCTGGACTGCATGGGGGGGGCTGGACTGCGCGGGGCGGGGGGCAGGTCGGGTGGGGCTGGACTGCATGGTGGGGGGCTGGACTGCATGGGGCGGGAGGCAGGTCAGGGGTGGAGCTGGACAGCATGGTGGGGGGCTGGACTGCGTGGGGCGGGGGCAGGTCAGGGGTGGGGCTGGACAGCATGGTGTGGGGCTGGACTGCACGGGGCGGGAGGCAGGTCAGGGGGGGGGCTGGACAGCATGGGGGGGGGGTGGACTGCACGGGGCGGGAGGCAGGTCAGGGGTGGGGCTGGACAGCATGGTGGGGGGCTGGACTGCACGGGGCGGGAGGCAGGTCAGGGGTGGGGCTGGACAGCATGGTGGGGGGCTGGACTGCGGGGGGCGGGGGGCAGGTCAGGGGTGGGGCTGGACATCCTCGAGGGGGGCTGGACTGCGCGGGGCGGGGGGCAGGTCAGGGGTGGGGCTGGACAGCATGGTGGGGGGCTGGACTGCGCGGGGCGGGGGGCAGGTTAGGGGTGGGGCTGGACAGCATGGTGGGGGGCTGGACTGCGTGGGGCGGGGTGGCAAGCGTGGGGGAGGCAGCAAGTGCAGGACGGCGGCAGGCGTGGCGGGACAATGCGGGGCTGTTTCTGGCCTGTGATGGGATGAGCAGAGCTGGCCTCCTTCCAGACCCTGTTCCGTGCCAGCCCCGATAGCGGTGCCTGCGTGGTGGACTCAGAGGTGATCACGCAGGGCATCCCCTACCAGGACTACTTCTACACCGCCCACCGCTACTGCATCAGCACGCTGGCCACAGGCACGGCCCGTCTCAGGTACCGCCCTGCCTCCGAGCCCCTCTGCAGTGGGGGCTTGGGGGGGGGCACCCCCCATCCAGAGAGTGGTGCTGGGAATTCCTCTGGTGGCTGACTCTCTTTGTCTCATGGCTGCTCCACATTATGAAAGTCAGTCAGACCCTTTGAAATCAGCAGATCCAGAGAACTTGCACCCAAGAGTTTGAAAAGAGCTGGCTGAGGAACTCACTGGCCCGTTAAGGTTAATTTTCAATAAGTCTTGGAGCACTGGGGAAGTTCCAGAGACCTGGGAGAAAACTACTGTTGTGCCACTGTTTTAAAAAGGGTAAAGGGGATGGCCTGGGTGATTATAGGCCTGACAGCCTAACAGCAATCCTGGGAGAGAGAAAGGAGCAGCTGATATGGACTCAGTTAATAATGAATTAAAGGAGGGGGATGGAATTAATGCCAATCGCCATGGGTTTATTGAGAATAGATCCTGTCGCTAACTTGGTCTCTTTGGGAGGAGATGTCAAAGCTGGTGGCAGGAGGGAACAGTGTTGATGTAACACACTTAGATCCTCTATGGCCTTTGTCTTGGGACTACACAACATTTAGAGTGACAAACCGAGACTGATGCAAAATCAGGACGGCTTGGTGAGCTGGCCATGAGCACATGGTGCCTTGTAATACGGCTCCATGTAACTGTCCAGCTAGGCACAAAGAGCATTGGCCACACGCTTAAGCCGGGGGGACTCTGTCCCTCCTCTGTGTGAAGCAGGGATGGTGAAAAGATTTGGGGGTTGTGGAGTCCCCCATCCCAGTGGCTCTGGGCCAGTGATCCAGCCTCTGCGTTATTTCCTGCTCCCCCAATGTGTGTGTCCTCTGCTAATGCAACCAGGGATGAATTGAAGTTTTCTTTCAGGCCATTGATAAAGCTGCAAATAGCACAGCCCAAGACCCGATCCCTACGGGACCCCTTGGAGACACCCCCCTCAAGGGCTGGTTCCTGTTTACACGTTTGTTTCGGGCCCTCTGTTAGCCGGCCACGAATGCGTTCAGTGTGGTTCATGCCGATTTCATATCAGTCTCGGTTTGTCACTCTAAATGTTGTGTGGTCCCAAGTCAAAGGCTGTAGAAGATCTAAGTGTGTTATGTTTCAGAGTAGCAGCCGTGTTAGTCTGTATCCGCAAAAAGAACAGGAGTCCTTGTGGCACCTTAGAGACTAACAAATTTATTTCAGCATGAGCTTTCGTGAGCTACAGCCCATGGGCGCCAACTTATATGGGCTCCTGGGGCTTTAGCCCCAGGAATATTCACAGTCAGGGGCTCTGCTCCAGCAATATTTGGAGCTAGGTTTCTCCCCTGCTCTGGGCTGCCAGCAGCCACCGGAAGCCCAGAGCCTTTTAAATCCCAGCCGCGGCCGGGAATCAGAGGGCTCTGGGCTGCCCGCTGCGGCGGGCAGCCCAGAGCCCTTTAAATCTCAGTCGCGGCTGGGATTTAAAAGGCTCTGGGCTCCCCGCCGCAGCGGGCAGCCCAGAGCCCTCTGATTCCGGGCCGCGGCTGGGATTTAAAAGGCTCTGGGCTCCCCGCGGCTGCCAGCAGCCCAGAGCCCTTTGAATCCCAGCCCCTGGCCACTGATTGCCCCCTCCCCAGACCCCTGACCCAACTGCCCCCCCAGGACCCCCACCCCCTATCTAAGCACCACTGGTCCTTGTCCCCCGATTACCCCCTCCCGAGACCCCTGCCCCTAACTGCCCCTTGGGACCTCAGCCCCTATCTAAGCCTCCCTTCTCCTTGTCCCCAACTGCCCCCTCCTGAGACCCCACCCAACTTCCCCCCAGGACCCTCCTACCTGTCCCCTGATAAACCTCCTGGACTCCCATGCCTATCCAATTGCTGCCTGTCCCCTGACTGCCCCTCCGAACCTCTGCCCCATCCAACCCACCCTGCTCCTTGTCCCTTGACTGCCCCCCGGAACCCCCTACCTCTTCTCCAACTCCCAAACCGCTTACTGTGCCACTCAGACCAGCATGTCTGGCTCCGTGCAGCTCCAGACAGTTGCTGCCATGCTCCCCCATGGAGCCCACAGCCCTCTCCCACCCCCAGCACCTGCCTTCCAGATTTGAACACCTCAAAATTCAGGAGTGCTCAAGCTCGGTTTGGGCAGCTTTTACTTCATTTCTGCCAAATCAGTTTCCCCTGCAAGATGCCAACTGAAGGTGTTGGAGAACAGAGAGATCGGGTGGCCTCCTAATGCCTGGAAAAGAGACAAAGGCCGGAGGAGGGAGTGTCAGTGCCTGTGCGGACTTCTGGGAAGTGCACGGTGTGGAAGGGGATGCTGTGATGCTTTGGAACAACTCCATACAAAGCCAGTCAGGACTCTGGGGGAGCCTCCTCTCTTGGAGCATACTGTCTCCAGGGCAAGAAGCTTACACCTTCCTGGGTCTGACCTCGGATCATTCAGCTTGCCCTTCCACGTCATGCACTTTCCAAAGTGAGTCTGCCCAGGCTGGTCCTGGGGCAACCAGAGGGCCCTGCACCCCAACTCCGCAGTCAGATGTGACTCTCAGCCAGACAGTAAAACAGAAGGTTTATTAGATGACGGGAACACAGTTTAAACAGAGCTTGTTGGTACAGAAAACAGAACCCCTCTGTCAGGTCCATCTTGGGGGGTGGGGAGCCCAGAACCAAGTTCTGGGTCTCTCCCCATTTCCCCAGCCAGCTCCAAACTGACACTCCCTCCTCTGGCCTCTATGTCTCTTCCGGACAGGGAGGCTACCTGATCTCTTTGTCCCCAACACCTTCAGTTGGCATCTTGCAGGGGAAACTGAGGCACCCACACAGTATTCAGAGAAAATATTAAGAACATTCCCACTTCATCACAACAGGTGCAACAAAATATAATACTGTATATTGAAGTAGGCAATTGCTGCTTCTGACTTTCCACTTTTAATTGACCCTTGTAATCTTGTGGCACTGACGCGTTGTAGCTTCATTTTATATCGGCTTACAGGGCGGGAGCGGGGGGGCACCACCATTTTGGGCCCCACCAAAAATTATACAAACCTGCCGCCTATGCTACAGCCCACTTCATCAGATGCATAGAAGTGGGCTGTAGCTCACGAAAGCTCATGCTGAAATAAATTTGTTAGTCTCTAAGGTGCCACAAGGACTCCTGTTCTTTAAGTGTGTTATGTCAACAGTATTCCCTCCTGCTGCCAGCCGTGGCAACTCCCAAAGAGATACCAGCTGAACACGGGGTTCCCATGCAACGCTGGGGCCAGAGGGACTAATGCAGCCCTGGATGCACAAATGGGAATCTCGAGGAGAAGCAGGGAGGTGATTTTCCCTCTAGGTTTGGCCCTAGTGTGACACTGCTGGGCCCCTATGTCCAGTTCTGGTGCCCACAGGCCAAGGAGGATGGTGATAAATTGGGAAGGGTCCAGGAAGAGCCCCAAGAATGAGGAAAGGGTCAGGAACCCTGCCTGAGAGGGAGAGGCTCCCGGAGCTCCAGCTCTTTCACTTAACCCAGAGTAGGGTCAGGGATGAGGCTCCTGTCTGGCTGTGCTGCATGGGGTCAGACACCCAGTGCTGGGCTCGTCTCTCTAGCAGACAAAAGTCCAACACAAGCAGCCAGCGGCTGGAAGTTGAAGCTGGACTAAATCAGCCTGGAACTGAACTGTGCCCAGAACTAAGCCCTGGAACAATTTCCCAGGCTGTGCAGATTCCCACTCACTGCCCATCTGTAAAGCCCACATAGGCCTGGCAGGTCCCCGACTCGGCAGGCAGCCCCATCTGAGCACTCCCTCTAGAGCTCCGTCTGCAACAGGACTGGTTCCCCCAGCTCCTGGGGGCTGCCACAGACCCTCCCACCTCCAACGGTCAGAAATCGTTTTCTCCCGCCATTGCCACAGGCGCCTGTCCAATCCAGCCCCATTGGGCCTTGTGCCCTGTCCTGCCCCCACCCCCTGCTGGATTTATGGGGTGCACATGGAGCCTCTCAGCGTGCACTGGGGGCTAACCAAGCTCAGCTCTTCCCGACCCTCTCAGGAGCTCAGCCTGAATGTCCTGCAGTCCCCTGCACTGGCCTGGATGGAGCTGATCTTTCTTGGCCCTGGGGGACTAAAGCTGGAGCCAGGACTGCGCTGAGGCCCTGCTGCAGCCGTGGGGTGGGGGCAGGCGTTCGTTCGGGGCAGGCCCATGCTAGGGGTGGCTCAGCTCAGATGAGCACAATGATGCCTTCTGGCCTTGGGATCTGTCATGGGGGGGCCTGCTGCTGGGAATCTCTGGGCAACAGGCCCCCACCGCATCTGCTCTAGGGAGCTGCTTCCCAGCATCCTGGTCTGGCAGCTCACCTCCACCCCAGTGCTCCCCAAGGAGCAGGTCATTCACACACACACACCTCAGCTCTGCCTTCCCCAGAGTCTCCTCCGAGATCCGGTACCGGAAGCAGCCCTGGAACCTGGTGAGAGCCCTGATTGAGAAGAACACGTGGAGCGGCGTGGAGGAGTACTTCCAGCACCTGGGTATGGGGTTTCTGGCACCAGGGATGGGGGGCGGGATGGACGGAGACTGCGAGGGATGGCTGGTGCAAGTGCTGAAGAGTGTACCCAGCGCTGGAGTCTGGGTGTGCTCTGGGGACTCAGAGGTGCCTGTGCGGGGAGGGGGGCCTGGAGGGGCAGGGGGCTGTCAGAGGGTATCGGGCAGGGATGGAGATATGGGGGGTAAGAGGCTACTGGGGGGCAATGTGGATTGGGCTGCTGAGGCGAGGGAGATGACGTGGGCGGAGGGCGGGCGAGGCGACGGGGGGCTGGGCGGGTGGGGCCGTGTCACAGGCTCAGTGCTTTTGAACAGCTCTGAATCAAACCCAGGCAGGACCCTCTTCAGTATAACATCCCCAGACACTCTCACTGTGGCAAGAAGCCTCCTTGGCTTCAGCACCTCCTGGGTCTGAGCTCGGAGTGTTCAGCCCCCTGTTCCACACTGAGCTCCCCCCAAAGAGTCCACCTGGATGGGACACCTGGGGAAGCCTCACATGCCCCCAAAGAGCCCTGCACCCCAACTCTGCAGCATGTGACACAGAAGGTTTATCAGCTGTCTGGAGCACAACGAAGGCAAGTTCTCTGTTAGCACCGAACCCAGGAAGTTCCAGCCACGTCCATCTTGGTCAGACCCAGAGCTCCAAGCTTTGATCTCCACCCGAGACCCCCAACAGGAGGCTGAGACCTGCTTCCAGCAGCCCACCCTCAGTCATGCCCAGTTGCCCCTCCTCCATCCTTCGTTCCCCTTCAGGGCAAAGAGGGTCACCTGGCCTCCACCTCAGCTTTGTTCTCCCTGGTTGTAGCCCCTGGGTCATCATTTGCTGAGTTACAAAATGTCCAGCCATCATCTGGGTCCAGGCAGCCATTCAACAGTCCCACCTGGTTCTCTGGGTCTCTGCAAAATTAACCCCCCTCTCCCTCCAGCTAGGTAAACGTGCAGCACACTGGGGAAACTGAGGCACATCCAGCACTCAACAAAATACTAAGAAAATTCCCACTGCGTCATATCCCATGAGCGGTGGGAGGAGGGGGGCAGGTAAAGCGAGGAGGCTGGGGAGGTGATGTGAAGGGGGCTGGGCAGGGCAGGCCGCCAATCAGAGGAGGTTTCCCAATAAATCTATTGGTTGGGTGGGGGTGACACCCTGAGGGCAGCTGGAGGGACACAGTTGGGATGGGCCCTGGACTCCATGTGGCTCCCTCCCTCTGGGCTTCATGGGGTGCATGTTTCCCCCCCCAGGCATCTCACCCCCTGGCAGGGCTGGCACAGGCATCTCACCCCCCTTGGTGTTGCAGGGCTGGCGCTGGCACGAGCGGAGAAGACTCTGCTGGAGGAGAGTGGCCGTGGGACGGAGCTGCGGGGGCTGCGCCGCAGGAAGCGCACACTGAGCTGGAGGGCCCCCCATGCTGAGCCCACCCTGGCCACGCTGCCCCCCAGCAAGACAGGGCCCTGCCCCCTGCGCCCCTCTGGTAAGGGAAAACATGCCCCTGCATGTAACCCTCCCCGTCCCTGCCCATGTTTAGAGGGGACCTGTCCCCCCCGCTCGGGTAAAGAGGAACCTGCCCACAACCCTCCACCCACAACCCACCCCCCGTCCAAAGGAAATGTGCCCCCTCCTGTAACCTGCCCCCAGAACCTGCCCCTAGCCCCATCCCCCTGAAACCCATCCCCGTCCCCCACACCCAGGTAATGGGGAACGCACCCCCATCACCCTGTCTGGAGCCTGCCCCGATCACCGCCCCCCCCCCGAAAGGGGGAACATGCCTTGTCCCCGATGGTCCCCCATCAGGGAGCCTGCAGGGGCAGCTATTCCTCCCCGCCAGAGGATGGGAGACGGGCTGCTGCAGTCCCCTATGGGGAGTGACTCCTGGGCACATGGGGTGGCCTGGCCCCCGCCTAACCTGCCCCCTCTTCCCGCAGGCAGCCTGGCAGCCAGACTCTCCCAGCAGCTCGTGGAGCGGAGCCGGGGCCCCACTGTGTCCACCCTCATCCTCATCGTCAGCCTGGTGTAAGGGGCATGTGGGGCTGGGCTATGGGGAGGCAGGTGGGCGATTGAGCTATGGGGGGATGGGACTAAAGGGGTCTGGGGCTCTTTGGAGGAGTGATGTGGGGGGCCAGGCAGGGCTCTGGGGGGCATAATGTGGGGAGCTGGGGCAGGGCTCTGATGGGAGTAATGGGGGGGCCAGGATTTGGGGCACACCCATCCAGGGCTGGGCTCAGGCTGGACTCTATGGGTGATGTGAGGGGGTACAGTCCGGGTGGTAGAGTAGGGGCACCCCCTGGGGGCACAGCCACAGACCCTTTCCTGAGTTGGGATGTAGGCGTTGGACTGGGCTGGGGGATGGGAGCTGCTCTGTGCATGGCCAGGCAGGGGCTATTGGTGGAGGGAGTGGGGGGGGGGGGGGGGGAAGGGGGCTATGTATGGGGAGGGGGTTGAGTAAGAAGAGGGGGCTGTGTGTGGGGGCGGGTGCATGTGGAGGGAGCTATGAGATGATTTTCAGGGGTGAGGACTCGTGTGTCTCTTTTCTTCCCTCTGTCTTTGCTGCCTCACAGGATCTGTGTGAGGTACAGTGTGACCTCCCCCCCACCGCCCCCCCCATGTCCCGCTGGCTGCCATGGACCCCCTGCCCCTGCCCCCTTGTGCTCCAAGACACCCCCGCAGCACCACCCCTGCCCAGCCCCCCCCCCAGTGTTCTGAGCTCCCAGTTCTCTGGAGCGCTGACTGAGGTGGCATGATTTGCATACTGCGCTCTGATTAGCCAGTATACCACTGACATGCTGGGTGATGGCAGGCCTCAGCTCCAGACCCCACCAATCAGAGCGCAGTATGCAAATCTGACAGCCTGCCTTGAGCATGTTCTGGGCAGGGAGATGGGGCCTGAGACAGCCATGCATGTAACTGGGGGGCAGGGCCAGAACTCCTGGGTTCTCTCCCTGGCTCTGGGAGGGAGTGGGTTGTAGCAGTTAGAGCAGGGGGCTGGGAACCAGGATGCCTGGGTTCTGGCCCATGTACACAGGGCTGTGTTCTAGGGACACTGGGTGACCCTTACCAGCATCAGGCCTGTGGCGGGGCTCTGCCAGCCCCTCATCCTTCCTTTCCCCTCAGCCTGCTGGTCCTAGTGGTTCTCAACGTGATGCTGTTATACCGGCTGTGGGCGCTGGAGCACACGGCCCGCGCCTTCCAGGCCTGGCAGACCTCCACACTGGCCCGAGGGTGAGTGATCCCGGCGGGGGGCTGCCTGGGAGGGGAATGGGGAGATTTCTGGCAGTGGGGGAGGGGGATAGTGTGGGGAACACAGGCCAGGGTGATGGGGGAAATCCCAGTGGCGAGGGAGGGGGCAGCAGGGGGAGCGCAAGAGGCAAGAGGGGTTGAGGTGATGTCGAGGTGCCAGGGGAGGGGTCCCAGCAGCTGGCATTTGGGGCAGATGCATCTCAGCTGGCGGTGACCTCCTGCCCCCCAGGAAGCTGCCCCGGACAGCAGGCGAGTGGGCCGAGGTCCTGGAGCTGCAGCGGCGTTTCCATGGTGCCGAGGTGCAGAAGTGGAGGCAGATCCTGGAAGCCTCTGTGGAGCTGCTGGATGAGGTGATGCTGTGGGGCCGGGCCAGGCTTGCTCAGCTCTTTGGGTCCCTGCCCAGGGGGGCCTGCAGCTCTGCTCGTGCAGCCCCCCTGGGCCTGCTCTTCAGCCCTGGGGACAGCAGGGCTAATGCGCAGTCACCCAGCCCGAGTCCTGCATCCAGAGCTGCTTGGAGCACCCCCTGCCTGGCAGCAGGACCCTAGTGGGAGCCCAGCCCATCTGGTGATCCAGGAGCCTGAGGAAAGAGGAGTCACTGGGGAAAGTGTCATCTACTGGTTAGAGTAGAGGGGCTGGGCACCAGGACTCCTGGGTTCTCTCCCTGCTTTGAGGGGAGTGTAGTCTAGATGGGGGGAGGGGTGGGCTGGGAGCCAGGACTAGAAGGCTGAAGCCCTCCTCATGGGCTGTCGGCCATTCAGGAATAACTGGTACCTCTCCTTCCCCCCCTCCCCCCAGATGAAGGTCTCCCTGGAGAAGCTGCACCAGGGCATCATGATGGCAGAACCACCCCCGGAGCCAGGCCAGGCTGACGCCATTTCCTGAAGCTGCACTGGCCACCAGGGGCCACGGGAGACTGAGCTGGATCTGAGACTGCAGCTAGGTCAGCGCCGTCTGGATGCCCCTTGTCGGCCAGGTCAGCGCCGCCTGGACGCCCCCGTTCAGCTGGCTCCCTTAGCTGGGTCAGCACCGCCCGGACGCTCCTCATTGGCCGGCTCCCTCCACCGGGTCAACGCCGCCTGGATGCCCCTGTTCAGCTGGCGCCCTTGGCCGGGTCAACACTGCCTGGACACCCTCCTTCAGCTGGCTCCCTTGGCAAGGTCAGCGCTGCCTGGATGCCCTCCTTTGGCGGGCTCCCTCGGCCGGATCAGCGCCGCCTGGACGCTTCCCAGGGTCTGCTTCTCCTGCTGGGTCAGCAGCATCTGGCCATTGGCTGGTGTCAGCACCGGCTTGGGCTGCCCTGCTCTCCTGCCACCCCCCAGCGGAGCAGGTCTCTGTGGTGACAGCTAGGTGGAGGACACATGGAGGATCCCCTGGGGGCTGGCTCTGCCCCCCGCGATCCGCCCGCTGCCTGCAACCCAGGACAACGGTGGCTGGACTGCGGCTGCCAGCTGGGTACAGCCCACCATGTCTGCTGCCTGGGGGCCTGTCGTGCCTGGGGGAACCCATCCAGTCTGGGCTAGGAATTGACTTTCTAAGTGGTCTAGCTGCATGGTGTTACTGTGGGGCGTGGCCAGGGCAGTACCCCGCCCCCTTACCTTGGGGCCAGGACTCCTGGGTCCTCTGCACTGGAGCAGGGGCATCCTTGGGGCAGGCTCCATGCGGTGCAGGAGGCACTGCCCATGACTCTGCCTCCTTCCCCAAACACTCAATTCCTGGAGGGCTCGGTGCCCACCAGGCACTGGGTCGTTGTCTCCTGGCCTGGAAGGGGCTGGGGGTGTGTGTGAGCCCCCCAGCCAGCCTGCACACCGTCTGCTTCCTCCTCATCCTCAGTGTTATGGGGCTCGCCCCCCCCCCCTATTTATTAGCTGATTAAAAAGCATGGCTGGGATAGCACCACCCAGGGTGAGTCTGTGTGTGTCTGTCCGGGGGTGAGGGGACCACAAGGGAGAGACCCCCCACCACCAGTGTCCCTGCTCAACTCTTCCAGCGCCTCCCCCCACAGCCCCCTCACCAATGCCCCTGCCCCTCCCCCTGTTACCCCTAGCCAGCACCCGTGCCCCCATCAACCCCCCGCATCCCTGCCTCACGCCACCTGGTCCCCCCCCACGGCCAGAGCCTGCCAAGGCTCCCATCCCTCCCTCCACTGCCCCCCAGCCAGTGCTCCCCCGACCCCAGTCAGCACTCCTGCCTCTGTCCCCATCAACCCCCTACCACTCTGTGCCCCGCCAATGCTCTTGCTGCTCTCTCCTGCTCCCCAACTACTGCTCCTGCCCTTATCAACCCCCCGCATACCTGCTCTGAGCAGGCCCCCCCCAGCCAGCACTCCCCCCTGCTCCCCAGCCACTGCGCCTGCCCCCATCAACCCCCTGCATCCCGGCTCTGCCCAGGGCCCCCACCTCAGACAGCACTCCTCCCACTCCCCCATCAGCGCACCCCTCCATTCCCCCCAGCCAGTGCGTCCACACCCTGCTCTGCCCAGCACGCCCCCTCTGCCCCATAGCGCCTGCCCCCATCAACCCCCTGCATCCCGGCTCTGCCCAGGGCCCCCACCTCAGACAGCACTCCTCCCACTCCCCCATCAGCGCACCCCTCCATTCCCCCCAGCCAGTGCGTCCACACCCTGCTCTGCCCAGCACGCCCCCTCTGCCCCAGAGCGCCTGCCCCCATCACCCCCCTGCATCCCGGCTCTGCCCAGGGCCCCCACCTCAGACAGCACTCCTCCCACTCCCCCATCAGCGCACCCCTCCATTCCCCCGAGCCAGTGCGTCCACACCCTGCTCTGCCCAGCACGCCCCCTCTGCCCCATAGCGCCTGCCCCCATCAACCCCCTGCATCCCGGCTCTGCCCAGGGCCCCCACCTCAGACAGCACTCTTCCCACTCCCCCATCAGCGCACCCCTCCATTCCCCCCAGCCAGTGCGTCCACACCCTGCTCTGCCCAGCACGCCCCCTCTGCCCCACAGCCACTGCGCCTGCCCCCATCAACCCCCTGCATCCCGGCTCTGCTCAGGGCCCCCCCAGCCAGTGCTCCTCTCTGTCCCGCCTAGCCAGTGCTTCTGACCCTGTGTCCATACCCTGCTCTGCCCAGCACCCCCAGCCAGTGCTTCTACCCCAGCTGCCAGGGGACAGAGATGGGCCCAGCAGCTTCCTGCAGCCCACCCAAGGACACAGCACCTGGCCTAACCTAGCTGCAAGCAGAGACCCCCCCCTCGCGGTCCTTAGACATTGGCCATGGGCCCAGTCCTCACCCACAGCCCTGCTAGTGTCCCTCACTCCTGACTCACATCCCCTGCCAACCCAGCCCTGCAATGCCCTTCACTCCCGACCTGCAGCCCCCTGCCAACCCAGCCCTGGGTTCGCCACCCAGCCACACTGGTGCCGCACACTACTGACCCACTGACCCACAGCCCCCTGCTATCCTAGACCTGGGCTCCCCACCCAGCCCTGCGATGCCCCTCACTCCCAACCCACAGCCCCCTGCCAATCCAGCCCTGGACTCCCCCCCAAGATCTGCTGGGGCCCCTCACTCCTGCCCCACAGCACTTGGCTCCCCACCCTCCCCTGTGGTGCCCCTCACTCCTGACCCATAGCCCCTGCTATCCTAGCCCTCAGCTCCTGACACACAGTCCCTGCTCTCTCTCTTATGGGCTACCCCCATAAGATCTGCCAGGGCCCCTCACTCCTGACGCACAGCCCCCTGCAAACCCAACACTGTGCCCCCACCCCTGTACCACCTGCTGGTGCCCCTTACTCCCAGCATGCACACACACGGGGTGCCTGAGCTCTGGTTGGGCTCTGGGGTGACTCAAGGTTAAGGATGAAGAGTCCTGTGGCACCTTATAGATTAACAGAAGTATTGGAGCATGAGCTTTCATGGGTGAATACCCACTTGGTCAGACGCATGTTGCTTTTTACAGATCCAGACTAACCTGGCTACCACTCTGATACTTGAAGGTTAAGGATGAAACTAACCCATGTGTGTCAAGGTGGCTGGAGCCTGCAGCTGGAATCCCACCCATCCGCTTCTGTAACCTGCACTTCCTGGGCCAAGGCTGCCTTCAGCTGTCGAGAGAGTGAGCCGCTTTGGCCAGGCGGCACCTGCAGGGGGCAGCACAGCATGATCCTCAGGGTGCTGGGGAAATACTGTACAGGGCTGGGGGCAGTGCAGGGCTGGGGGCGGCATGGGACGGGGCAGTGCAGGGCTGGGGGCGGCATGGGATGGGGCAGTGCAGGGCTGAGGGCGACATGGGACGGGGCAGTGCAGGGCTGGGGGCGGCATGGGACGGGGCAGTGCAGGGCTGGGGGCGGCATGGGCCGGGGACGAGCAGGGGCTGGGGGCGACATGGGACGGGGCAATGCAGGGGCTGGGGGCGACATGGGACGGGGCAGTGCAGGGGCTGGGGGCGGCATGGGACGGGGCAGTGCAGGGGCTGGGGGCGACATGGGACGGGGCAGTGCAGGGGCTGTGCTTAGGGGCAGTATGGTGAAGTGTTGGGCTGTGAAATACTGGGGGTCAGTGGTGACCGTGACCCAGACTCTCCTGTGGCAGGGCCCCTCCCCCATGCCCCAGACTTGTCCCCCAGCCTCATCACTGGGCTGCAGCCCCACTGAGCCCCTGTGATGGGCTGAGTGGGGTGTGCTGAGCCTACCTCACACACCCAGCCTCAGCCCGCAGCTGGGGCTGTCTCTCCCCGAGCCCAGAGGCAGCTGGGCAGAGACAAGTGACACCCTTAGAATCCCAGACCCATCAGGTTAGAAGGGACCACAGGGGTCTGGTCCAGTCCCCGCCAAAGTGCAGGATTTGATGTGGCTAAACCATCTCAGACAAATGGCTCCAGCCTCCTTTCGAAAACCTTCAGTGAAGGAGATTCCACAACCTCCCTAGGTGTCTGGTCCATTGTCCTACAGTTCTTACCATTAGGAAGTTTCTCCTGAGATTTAATCGAAATCTGCTCTGCTGTAGTTTGAACCTGTTGCCTCTTGTCCTGCCCTCCATGGCAAGAGAGAGCAACTTTTCTTCATCATTTTTATGGCAGCCTTTCAAATATCTGAAGACTGCTATCATGTCCCCCTTAATCTCCTCTTTTCCAAACAACCTCCCCAATTCCTGCAGCCTTTGCTCAGATGGTTTGCATTCCATCCCTTTGGTCATCTTTGTCACTCACCTCCAGATCATTTCCAGTTTCTCTACGTCCTTTCTAGACATTGGTGACCAAAACTAGACCCACTACTCCAGCGGAGGCCTCACCCCCCTTGAGATCTTGCTTTTAGCGACCTGGCTGTGCCCCTACACCTGTGCCGCTAAAAGTTGTGCAGTGTCGCTGCTGTTTGTCAGCTCTCCTGCCGACATCAAACTTTGTGGGCAAAACTTTTGTCTTTTGGGGGGGGGGGGGGTTAACACCTCAATGACAAAAGTTTTGTTTTGCACTTGCCAGTGTAGACAGCCCTCCCTTCCATCCCTTATGGGATGTTCCCTCCAACCCCTGCTCGGCCAGTCCCACTCCCGAGTCACTCAACCCCTTGCCCTGGGGCCGGATCAGGGACAGCGCCACCTAGAGGGGAAAAGGTCCCATCCCCTGAGGCACTGCTACCTTTGGAGGGTGAGAGGGAGGGAGCTGAGTGCACAGGGAGCCGGCCCCACTAGGCAGGGGGCCTGGGAGGTAGGGTGACCAGACAGCAAGTGTGAAAAATCAGGATGGGGGTGGGGAGTAATAGGCACCTATATAGGAAAAAAAGTCCCAAATATCGGGACTGTCTATAAAATCAGGACATCTGGTCACCCTACTGGGAGGGGAGGGAGAAACGTTGGATCCCTGCATACCTGACATTAGCGCTACAAATGGAGGCAGATACACTGAGGGGAGGAAGGGGGGGGGGGAGCCAGACAGTGCCAGCAACACAGAAGCTTCCTCCTGCTCTGGCTCACCCACTCCAAAGAGCAGAGTGGCCACACACAGCAGAGCCCAGGGCTTGGCTAGCTGGGGCTCCAGACCAGCAGTGAGGGACACTGGCAAAGCTGGGGGTGGGGAACCTGGGGCTGGGCTAGCAGGGGGTTGTGGATCAGGAAGGAGGGGCACAGGCAGAGTTAGGCGGGGAACCCTGGGGCTGGGCTAACGGGGCTGTGGGTTGGGAGCAGGGCCGGCTTTAGGAAGTGCGGGGCCCAATTCAAACATTTTTGGCGGGGCCCCGGCAGGGATGACTTAAAAAAAAAAAAGCCTCTCATTTCTTAGCAACCGGTTCCCTGTAAAAAGTTCTGATTTGAGGGATGTGCCACAGTATGGCTTTTTTGTACCAATAGGGTTACCATACATCCGTATTTTCCTGGGAGGAATTTTTAAATTTTAAAAATTCCTCCCGGACGGCGATTTAAGAACCAAAAAGCCTGACATCTCCGGGAAAATACGGACGTGTTAACCCTACCTAAAGTTCTTTTTTAAAAAGACGGGCCTGAACTAGAAATGAGCTCCGTTTCACATGTGTGGGTCCCCGCCACTCCCTGGGGTGACCAGATATCCCGATTTTATAGGGACAGTCCCAATTTTGGTGTTTTTTCTTATATAAGATCCTATTACCCCTCACCCCTGTCACGATTTTTCACACTTGCTGTCTGGTCACCCTCGGGTGTGCACATGTGGGGGTCCCAGCTGCTCCCTGCCCCCCTCATTGAAGCAGGTGTGCAGGGTTACTGCCCTGGGAACTGCAGGGCACCAGTGGACATGGGGCTGACTGGAGGCAGGGCAGGGGCTGACTGGAGGTAGAGTCTGGCTGCAGGCAGGGCAAGGGGTGCAGGGCTGGCTGGAGCCAGGGGTGCGTGGGGTGGGCTGGTTGGCTTCAGGCAGGGCTACAGGGGGGTGCGGTATGGATTGGAAGGGCTGGAGACAGAGGAGTGCCGGACTGGCTGGCTTCAGGCAGGGGGGTATGGCAGGGGTTGGCTGCAGGCAGGGCAGGGGGTGCAGGGCAGGGCGTGTAGGGCTGATGCGAGCAGGGGTGTGTGTGGTGCTGGCTGGCTTCGGACAGGGCTGCAGGGATGTGTGGCAGGGGTAGGCTGGAGACAGGGCAGGGGGTGCGGCAGGGCTGGCTGCGGGCAGGGGCTGGTGCGGGCAGGGCAGGAGATGCAGTGCTGGCTGCAGACAGGGGCTGGCTGCGGGCAGGGGGTGCAGGGCTGGCTGCAGACAGGGCCTGGTGCGGGAAAGGCAGGGGTTGCAGGGCTGGCTGCAGACAGGCTGGCAGCGGGCAGGGCAGGGGGTGTGGGGCTGGCTGCAGGCAGGGCCGGCTCCAGGCACCAGCTTATCAAGCAGGTGCTTGGGGCGGCGGGGCGGCACTTTCAGGTATTCAGCGGCAATTTGGTGGAGAGTCCCTCACTCCCGCTCAGAGCGAAGGACCTCCCGCTGAATTGCCGCAGATCGCAATCGCGGCTTTTTTTAAATTTTTTTTTTTGGCTGCTTGGGGCGGCAAAACCCCTGGAGCCGGCCCTGGCTGCAGGCAGAGGCTGGTGCGGGCAGGGAAGGGGGTGAGGGGCTAGTGCAGGTAGGGGGTACAGCAGGGGCTGGCCACGGGCAGGGGATGCGGGTACAGGGGGTACAGCCCACCCTGTATGGGAAGTGCCCCCTCCTCCTCCCTCCCCCACCGGGGTAGCAGCAGCAGCCTGGGGCTCGGGGGCTATTTAAAGGGCCCAGGGCTCCCCTGCTTCCACCACCCCGGCCCTGTAAATAGCCGCGGGAGCCCTGGGGAAGTGGCGGGGCTCCTGCAGCTATTTAAAGGACCAGGGCGGCAGGGGCAGCTGGAGCCCTCCCGCTACCCCAGAGCTCCTGCGGCTATTTAAAGGGCCCAGGAAGCAGCGGGGCTCCAGCAGCTATTTAAAGGGCTGGGGCGGTAGAAGCAACAGGAGCCCTGGACTTTTTAAATAGACCCCAGAGCCCCACAGCCCTACCCCAGGGCTCCAGCAGTGGGGCTCCGGTGGCAATTTAAAGGGCCTGGGGCTCCAGCCCCTGCTGGGAGCCCCAGGCCCTTTAAATTGCCCCCTGGGGAAGCCGGGCCAGCCCGTTACAGCGCACCGGCTCTTGCCCGTACGCCGTACTGGGGCTTGGGTGCGGGGCCCTCTTAGGGGCGGGGCCCGATTCAGGGGAATTGGTTGAATTGGCCTAAAGCCGGCCCTGGTTGGGAGTGACTGACACCAGCAGAACTGGGAGGGTAGGGAATCCAGGGCTGGATAGCGGGCGGGGGGGGGTTTGCACGTGGAGAGTGAGAGGCACCGGCAGAGCTGTGGCAGAGCAGGACCGGGCTAGCTGGGGGCTGCAGGTCAGGACTGAGGGGCACCAGCACAGCTGGGATCTCAGGATCCGTCCCCCTGACTCTCTCTCTGTCCGCGGCTCTGGCCCCTGCCCCAGTGCTGCCGCTGGCGCGCCCCGTCCCTGTGTGTGTCCCGGGTGGGCGGGGATCGGCCGCTGCGTCCCGCCCCCAGCCCCATGCTCCCCGGCCTGCCGCCGGCGCCTGCTGCAATGCATCAAGTCCCCGCCCGCCCTCTGCGCCCGGCGCTTTGATTCATTCGCAGCTGCTCGCCGCAGCCAGCCGGCTCCTCTGCAGTGCGCCGGACAGGGGCCGATCCGCAGGGCCCCCGCGCCTTCCGCACCTGGCCCCGGCTGCATCGCCCCCTCCCGACCCAACCGGGCACCGGCTGCATCACCCCCTCCCGACCCGACCGGGCACAGGCTCCATCGCCCTCTCCCGACCGGGCACCAGCTGCATCACCCCGACCCGACCGGGCACCGGCTGCATCGCCCTCTCCCGACCCGACCGGGCACCAGCTGCATCACCCCCTCCCGACCCGACCGGGCACCGGCTGCATCGCCCTCTCCCGACCCGACCGGGCACCGGCTGCATCACCCCCTCCCGACCCGACCGGGCACAGGCTCCATCGCCCTCTCCCGACCGGGCACCAGCTGCATCACCCCGACCCGACCGGGCACCGGCTGCATCGCCCCCTCCCGACCCGACCAGGCACCAGCTGCATCACCCCCTCCCGACCCGACCGGGCACCGGCTGCATCGCCCTCTCCCGACCCGACCGGGCACCAGCTGCATCACCCCCTCCCGACCCGACCGGGCACCGGCTGCATCGCCCTCTCCCGACTGGGCACCGGCTGCATCGCCCTCTCCCGACCCGACCGGGCACCGGCTGCATCGCCCTCTCCCGACCGGGCACCAGCTGCATCACCCCCTCCCGACCCGACCGGGCACCGGCTCCATCGCCCTCTCCCGACTGGGCACCAGCTGCATCACCCCCTCCCGACCCGACCGGGCACCGGCTGCATCGCCCCCTCCCGACCCGACCGGGCACTGGCTCCATCGCCCTCTCCCGACCGGGCACCGGCTGCATCACCCCCTCCCGACCCGACCGGCCACCGGCTGCATCGCCCCCTCCCGACCCAACCGGGCACCGGCTGCATCGTCCCCTCCTGACCCGACTGGGCACTGGCTCCATCGCCCTCTCCTGACCAGGCACCAGCTGCATCGCACCCTCCCGACCGGGCACTGGCTGTATCACCACCTCCCGACTGGACAGGGCACCGGCTGCATCACCCCCTCCCAACCAGGCACTGGCTCCATTGCCCCCTCCCGACCAGACCAGGCACCAGCTGCATCACACCCTCCTTACCGGATCAGGCACCAGCTCCATCGCCCCCTCCAAACTGGGACCCGGCTCCATTACATCGTCCCTACTGAACATAGGCTCCAGCACTACCTCCAAGTCTAGTGGCGAGTGTCAAGGTCATCCCTGGGGCATCCCCAAAGTGGGTGCAATTCTTCCCCTCAAGGGAGGCACTGGCAGGGCACCATGCCCTGATCACTATTGGGCAGCTGGCTGGGTGTGGGCAGCAAATGGGGATTTGTTGAGTGGCCAGTTTGCAGCTCTGCAGTGACACTGAGACGCAACGAGCTGGGACCGTGGTGACACCCCCCACCCCCCCAGGGCTCCAGGCATCCAGTCCTGACAGCACCAGTCCCACGCAGAGCAAGCGTGTCCCTCGTGAGCCTGACTCATTTCATGGGCTGCCAGGGTCCAGGTGGCAGCAGCTGAGCGGTGAACTCTGTTTTGTGGGCCAGGAGAGCTGTGTCCGGACGGGGTCGCTGTGGAGGACGAGGGACCCAGGTCTGCTGACAGCTCCCCCTGCTCCCCTGTTTATGGCTCCTCCAGCCATCCCTATTGTCTGCCCTGGGCTGTGGGGGTGCCCCTATCCTAGCAGTGCTGGGTCCTGGACCCACCTGGGGCATCACGTGGCAGCAAGGGCAGCCCAGCTGTGCTAGCCTCTGCCTGGGGGAACGGGCCAGCCAGGACCAGCTGGGAGCAGCCGGCCAGGACATTCCAAGACGCAGGCCAGGCAGTGCAGGGCGCCAAGCCCTTGGCTATAAATACCCTCCTGGAAGATTCCTGTCAGGGATCGTCTGTCCACTGAGCACGGAGCCAGCGGGCAGGGGCAGAGGGGGACCCGCAGCACCAGCCCCACTGAGGAGCTGTCCCAGCTGGCCTGGGGCCCTGATCCCAGGGACCCCACCATGGCTCTGCTGGGCCCATCACTCCTGCTCTGTCTCATCCTTGGTGAGTGCACACCTGGGGCAGAAGATGGGGTCTGAGGGCTGCCCAGAGAGGGGGCTCCTGGGCCCTGGGGGAAGGGGGTGCAGGGCCTGTCCCAGTGGGGATTCCCTGAGCCCTCTCCACACTGCCCCCCCCCCCACCCCAGGACAGATTCCCTCCCCTCAGGGAAAGCCTGGAGCAGGACACAGCCACTGAACTAGCCCTGAGGCATGGAGAGACATGGCCAGTCCCTGAGGCCCAGTGGTGAGGCGACGGAGTAGGCAGACAGATAGACAGAGACAGATGTGGGGAAATGGAGTGCCCAGAGCCATGATTCAGAGAGACGGGGCAACCTGCCCTCGCAGGGGCTGATCCCTGACAGGCCCTGGGGTGACACCCAGTGACCAGAGCAGGAACCACCCAGGAAAGTTTAGATATCAGAATCCAACTGCAGTAACAGAACAAATAGCTCAGTCCTGGGCCCCCCATCTCTGCCGATGCTGCTCACTCCCAACCCGCAGCCCCCTGCTAGCCCAGCCCTGCGCTCCACCCCCACCCAGTTTTGCTGGTTCCCCTCACTCCCAACCCCCTGCTAGCCCAGTCCTGGGCTTCCCTGCATCTCTGCCGGTGCCTCTCACTCCTGACCTGCAGTCCCCTGCTAGCCCAGCCCTGAGCGCCACCCTCACCTCTGCTGCTGCTGGTGCTCCTCACTCCCAACCCGCAGCTCTGCTGGTGCACTGCCCCAAGGTAATCTGGTGCATGCTGGGGACCACACAGACACAGACAGACAGACACCCACAGAGCAAGTGTGATTCTGTCCAGCCAACAGTGGCTTTCCCAGGTCCTTGCCTTGATCCCCACCTCTCCGGCTGGGAGAGTGACCTGCAGCTCCCCAAGCGAGCAGGACCAGTGCAGCCCCTCAAGAACTGATTGGAGGGGAAGGGGGACCATATGGGGGAGCCTGGGGGCTGGGGGTGGTTCTGGGGGTACTGAATGTGCAGATCTGGGGGTGCTGGTGGAAGAAGTGTAGATCAGGTGATGAGGGGGTGCAGATGTGGAGTGCTGGAGTGGTTCTGGGGGTGCAGATCAGTTCTGGGGATGCAGATTGGGGTGCTCCTGTGGGGCCTGGATGGGGCTGTGTGTGACCCTTCAACACCCTCCCCACTCAGTGTCGTCGTGCTGGGCAGGCTGCGTGGAGGTGGACTCCCACACTGAGGCTGTTTTTGGGATGACATTCAAGATCCTCTGCATTTCCTGCAAGAAGCGGAGCGAGACCTCGGCCGAGGCCTACACGGAGTGGTACTTCAGGGAGAAGGGCACTGAGACCTTCACCAGGGTGCGCGAGGGCTGGCTGGGGGGGCTGGACTGCACTGGGGGAAGCACGGAGTACAGGATGGGGAATCAGGTCCCTGTCCAGGGCTTTCCCTTCTCCTCCCTGTGGCTTCCCCTGCACGCAGCCTCCTCCTTCACTGCCCAGCCCAACCCCATGTGTTGTTAGACAGTGGCTGGGCCTCACCCCAGAGGTGGCTGCTGGGTGCTCACTATGCTCTGCCTCCCCACCCCCAAACCCCTAGACTTCACTCCCTGCTCAGCGCTGAGGATAGAACCCAGGAGACCCGGTTCCCAGCCCCCCGGCTCTAACCAGTAGACCCCATCCTCTTCCCAGGAGGTTAGAACCTCCTATGAAAAACAGATACCACATCTATCCTGCTTCATGTCTCCCTTCACTGAATATGGGGGGGGGTGTCACTCCCTGTGATGCTGTGGGGCCGGGCGGGTTCACTCTCCGTGGGGCCGTGAGGGATCACTCTCCATGGGGATGGCCCCACTAGCTGCTCACGGACATGAGGGTCTCAGCCTGGCTTCCACTCTCCTAGCTCCCTCAGCAGGGTAACCCCAGAGAGCCCCCCACAATCCCACTCCCTGAGATGTTCCCCACCAGGTGCTCAACTGACCCCAGCATGGGGAGCCCCAAATGGTGATTACCTGTGACATGCCGGAGTCCTAGCAGCCCTGCGAGGCTGGGAAGACGAGTTAGATGGAGACTCACCAGAGACCCACAGCCCCTGGCCTGCCCCGACCACGCCAGCTCCTCACCTCACCCACGGTGCTGAGGCTGCTGTCCTGTCCCCAGCACACCACCACTACCCTCCATGGGGTTCTGGTCTCTGGCAGGCATCCCCGGTGGGTCTATGGTCTGGGACAGCTGTCCCCCGTGGGTCTGTGGTCTGTGGCAGGCGACCCCGTGGGGGTTCTGGTCTATGAGAGGCATCCCCCGTGGGGGTCTGGTCCGGAACAGATGTCCCCCATGGGATTCTGGTCCAGGACAGATGATTCCATGAGGGTCTGGTCTGGGACAGGCGTCTCCCGTTGGGCTGTGGTCTGTGGCAGGTGATCCCATGGGGATCTGGTCTGGGACAGGCAATCCCCATGGGGCTGTGATCTGTGGCAGGCGAGCCCCATGGGGCTGTGGTCTGGGACAGGCGTCCCCTGCAGTGCATGGCCGGCCGTCTGACTTCCTTCCCCCCAGATCCTGCGTTATGACCCTGACGCACTGCTGGAGGTGGTGGACGAGCGGTTCCAGGATCTGGTGGTGTGGAACGGCAGCAAGAACACGCGGGACCTGCAGGATCTGTCCATCTTCCTGACCAACGTGACCTATGCGCAGGCGGGCGAGTACCTGTGCCGTGTTGACCGCAACCTCACCTTTGATGGCTACGTCTACAACATTGTCATCAATAAGACCATCCATGTCGAGGTGGTGGACAAGGGTGAGTGGGTGGGGCCGCAGGCAGGGGGTGGGGCCATGGGCAGGGGTGGAGCTATGTACACAGGGTGGTGCCACTAGGGTGACCAGAGGGTGGGGGGTAAGAGGTTCCTATATAAGACAAAGCCCTGGATATCGGGACTATCCCAATAAAATCAGGACCTCTGGTCGCCCTAGTGCCACGTACATGGGGCAGAGCCACAGGTACAGGGAAGTCACAGTAATGGGGGCAGGTCAACACATAGGGGTGGGGCTACCTACAGATGGCGGGACCAGAGACATCAGGGCAAGGCCACACACAAGGCTGGGGCCATACACATGTGGGCTGCGGCCACATGGAGGGAGGGGTCTCACTCACTGGGGTGGGCTACACACATGGGGCATGGTCCCACACCCTGAAAGTGGGACAGACCAGGTATGGGGGTGGCACCATGTACACAGATGTGGAGGCACGTACATGGGGGGTTGAATCACATGGGGAGAGGGCCACACATATGGAGGGAGGGGCCATACCCATGGGGGTGGAGGTACACACCAGGGGTGGAGCCACACAGAGTGGGGCTGTACACCCATCCTCACTTCAGTCCAACCTGGGCTGGTGCAGGGGGCTGCGGGACACTCAGGCCAAGCTCCCAAGATGGGCAGGAAGAGCTGGGCTCTATGTGCACCCCATAAATTCAGCGGGGGCGGGGGCCAGGCAGGGAAGAGCTAAGGGGCTAAAGGACATTGAGGCTGAACTGGGCAGGCGGCCATGGCGGTGTCAGGAAAAGTCAGTTTCTGACAGCCAGAGGTGGGAGGGTCTGGGGCAGCCCCCAGGAGCCGGGAGAACCTGTCCCATTGCAGACAGAGCTTGAGTTCCTGGACGGGGTGCTGAGATGGGGCTGCCTGCCAGGCCAGGGCCCTGTCAGGCCTGCGAGGTGCTGGGTGCTGAGATGGCTTCTCCAGCAAGGAGCGGTGCTGGGGCAGAGGAGGGGGCTGTGGGGAGTGGGGGAGGTCTCACCCTCTCCCCTCCCGCAGCGAACCGGGACATGGCGTCCATCGTGTCAGAGATCATGATGTATGTGCTCATCGTGGTGCTCACCATCTGGCTGGTGGCTGAGATGATTTATTGCTACAAGAAGATTGCAGCGGCCACGGAGGCAGCTGCACAGGAGAATGCGTGAGTTCAGGGAGCTGGGGGGGCTCAGAGAAGCAGGTGGGGGCTGGGGTAGGCAGGACCCAGGTGGGGAGTGCCTGGGGACAGGCCGGCTGTGCTAGGGTGAACAGGTGTCCAGTTTTCGACCGGAACACCTGGTTGAAAAGGGACTCTGGCGCCAGGGCCAGATCCAGGGTTTTTGCCGCCCCAAGCAGCAAAAAGAAAAAAAAAATGCAATCACAATCTGCAGCGCTACCACCACCGCTTCAGTCTTCGGTGGCAATTCAGCGGCTGGTCCTTCATCCCTCACTGCTGGCTTCCCCAAGCAGCTGCTTGCTGGGCTGATGCCTGGAGCCAGCCCTGCCTGGCGCTGTGGTCAGCATCGCCGACTGGGCTGTTAAAAGTCCAGTGCTGCAGGGCTAAGGCAGGCTAGTCCCTACCTGTCCTGGCTCCACACTGCACCCCGGAAGCAGCCAGCAGGTCCAGCTCTTAGACGCGGAGGCCACGGGGCTCCGCACGCTGCCCCCACCCCCAGATTGTTTCTGCACTCCCATTGGCCGGGAACCATGGCCAATGGGAGCTGTGGGGTGGTGCCTGCGGGCGAGAGCAGCGCGCAGAGCCTCCTGGCTGCGCCCTGCCTAGAAACTGGACCTGCTGGCCGCTTCTGGGGTACAGCGCGAAGCCGGGACAAGCAGGAAGCCTGCCTTGCCTCCCTGCTGCGCTGCTGACTGGGAGCCACAGGAGGTAAGCCCACACCCCAACCCCCAGCCCTGAGCCCCCCCAACCTGGAGCCTCCTCCTGCACCCCAAACCCCTCATCCCCAGCTCCACCCCAGTGCCTGCACCCCCAGATGGAGCCCTCACCCCCCTGTACCCCAACCCCCTGCCCCAGCCCAGAGCTCCCTCCAATACCCTGAAGCCCCCACACACACACTCCAAACATCCCTGGCCCAACCCCAGAGCCTGCACCCCCAGATGGAGCCCTCATCCCCCACCCCCTCCTGCACCCTGAAGCCCTCATCCCCAGCCTAGAGCCCTCATCCCCGCCTGCACCCCAACCCCCTGCCCCAGCCCAATGAAAGTGAGTGAGGGTAGGGGAGAGTGAGCCATGGAGGGAGGGGGAATGTAGTGAGTGGGGGGCATGGCCTCAGGAAGGGGCGGGTCTAGGGTGTTCAGTTTTGTGCGATTAGAAAGTTGGCAACCCTAGAGTAGGCAGTGGGTGGCAGGCTGTCCTCACCCCCGTCTCTCCACAGCTCCGAGTACCTGGCCATCACGTCAGAGAGCAAGGAGAACTGTGCCGGGGTGCAGGTGGCGGAATAGTCCTTGGAGGCCGTCCGCAAGCCTGGGGGACCTCGTGTGGCGGGTAAGCCCAGATGGGCGGGAGCCCCGGGGGTTGCCCTGGCACACAGGATTTGGTGCTACCCTGCATCCTCGCATCAGATTCTGCCTCGCTGCCACCCCAGCACCGACTGCCTCTGCCAGCCCCATGGCCCCTCCCTTTCTTGGTGGGGACACAAGCGCTCCCTGCACGCACCATAGCGCCGTGCTTTGTGCCCCTGTCCTGCGGGCCAGAGCCAGGAGAGAACCCAGCCCCCCTGCTCCAACCACTAGACCCCACTCCTCTCCCAGAGCCAGGAAAGCACCCAGGAGTCCTGGCTCCCAGCCCCCCCTGCTGCAACTACTAGACCCCACTCCTCTCCCAGAGCCAGGAGAGAACCCAGGAGTCCTGGCTTCCAGCCCCCCCCCCCGCTCTAACCACTAGACCCCACTCCTCTTCCCTCCCAGAGCCAGGAGAGCACCCAGGAGTCCTGGCTCCTGGTCTAACCACTAGGCCCCACTCCTTTCTCTATCTCAACTACAATTTGTTGTAACACAGCATCACATCCTGCTCCCATGGTGGACCCCAGAGAGGATAACAGCCCGCTACTGCTAGCAGCAGTGAGGTTCTCCTTTGGTTGCAGGGGCTGTGGTCAGGGTGGCCTGGTTTTGAGTGACATTGTTTGTTGCAGGCCTGAGGTAACAGCAAGGAACGAATGAAGGACGAGGGGAGTGATTCGAGATGGGGCACCCCCCAGAGAGTGCCCCCCAGCTGGCTCCCCCACACACCCTGCACACCTGGGGTCGCTCCAAACAAAGCATGTTGTTGTGAATCCTAGCACTTGCTCTTCCAGCCACATGGGGGATGGGCAGTGGGCACCTTGCTCTTTTAGACAAATCCCTTCTCCTCATGGTGAGCGAGGCTGCCCCTGCCACAATGCATGATGGTGGAAGCAACATGGCTACTGCTCATGCAATCCAAAGCTTGGCCTCAGCCTGCTCCAGCCCCCCACCCCTGCCTCTGGGCACTGCACTCGCGGTTTCTGGTTTGCACATTTCGCGCGCTTCAGGTTATTTTGGTTACTTCACTGCCAGCACGTTCTGGTTCTGAGGAGCGGGGGCCTGACGTGGGACACAGGAAGGGAAGGGCATCAGAGCCCCAAACAGCTTCCAGCCTGGTCCCAGGTTACCAGCGCAAAGCATTAGCCTCTCAGGGACTTGGGTGAGGCCTCCAGGCTGGCTGCCCAGTGGGTTCCTAGGCCTGAGCCAGACTCGAACCGGTGTCCAGGATGCCTGCATACTGGGATCCCATGGTCCCAGCCACATGAGAGGATGGAGGATGCCTCCAAGATGGCTGCCCAATGGGTCCCAACTTGGCCACACCCAAGGCACCGTGGAGATGGGGGAAATGTCCAAGATGGCTGCCCATGAGTCCTGAGGCCCCACCCCAAGGCTGAGCCAGGCATACACGATGGCTGCCTTCAGGACCCCAGGCACGTTCCCTGAAGGAGCTCGTGTTTCCATTCACAAATGGGATGTACCCCATTGCCCCAGGGGGCTGCTTCGCAGACTCCCAGAGCAGACTCCCCTGGGTCCCCTACCCTCCATCCCCTCCCAATGGCCAAGGCACGGCAGGCAGGGCTGGGCTAGGATTCCTCCAGGTCCCTGGCACTCAGACAGCTCCTCCCGTAGTAGTGGGGGCGGGGAGGCTGAAATCTGAGGGATTTGCTAGGCCTCAGCCTTCCAAGGGGTGCAGCAGACTCTACCCGCTCCCCTCCATGCACTGACACCAGAGATACCAGCTGCCGCCATGCCATCCAGCCCCCCCATGCAATATCCCCCAGTGCCATATCCTCCCATTCCAGCCACCCTTCCATGCCATCCAGCCCCCCAGTGTCATAACCCCCAATGCCATCCAGCCATATCTCCTGTCCCTGCCAGCCATCCCCCCCATCCTCCCCATGCCACCCCACTCCCCAGTGTCATGTCCCCCTCAGTCCCCCTGGCCCAGGGGACCCATCGCCCCAACCCAGCCACTCTGGGCTCTTCAGGGAATACAGCTGAGTGGCTCCCAGACCCTCCTCCTCCGACCCTTGGACAGGTCCTGAGAACACACCCGTCACTGTGCCGTAGGGACTGTTCATGGAATAAAAAGACTGGATTTCATCCTGCACTCACAGTGTGATTCCTGGGGTGGGGGGATGGGGTTTGGGGCATGGAGAGGAATAGAGGTGGGGGTGGGGAATGGGTGTGATGGGTTGTCAACCCCCCAGGGTGCAGCCTGGGCGCTGTGGGAATCACTGTGCCCCCAACCCACCAGCTGGGCAGGCCTCTCACACTGCTTTGTAGAGAGTCAGCCAGCCTCTCCAGGCCTTGTTATCACCCTACTTGACAGCAGGTTGTGCCACACACCCAATTGAGCTACCTTAGTGCTTTACCTAAATCAGTCAAGGACAGACGGACGACAACAGCCAATTTCCCAGCTCCCCAGCCTTTCACCCTCACTGGAGTATAAACCCAGTTGTCACGGACTCACAGATGGTGCCCACTCATGGCCCCGTGCGGTCCGTGGTGGGGTGCCCCTTTCAGTGAGACAGTCCTTCTCAGGGGTCCACTCCCTCTTGGGATCAGACCCCTCCACCTCCTGAAGCCGCACCTCCCTGAGCCTTAGCACACCTGTTTCTCACCCTGGGCACCCTCAGAGAGTCCACGCGCTCTGGACCCCCCGGGCCTCCTCACCCCCCCGAAGGGGTTGATGCCCCCTGTTCTCTAGACCAGAGTGACTCTCAGCCAGCATAAAACAGGAGGGTTTATTGAGAGTTGAACACAGCACTGGAAACTCTCAGGGCCTCAAGACTGGCCTCCCTCAGCACAGCATATCCCAGTCCCCCTGCATCCAGGTGGGCTCTGCCTGTTCCCCCTCTCCAGCCCGGAGCCCCCCTGCTTCCCAGGTGGGCCTCCGATATCCCCAGCCCCAAGCCCCCTCTGTCCATTGTCTTCTCTCCAGGTAAACAGGATCATAAAACAGGCAGGCCTGGGTCTCCTCTCCTCTCAGCTCTCCTCTGGCCCCCTCTGGCTGGAACCGGCTGGTCAGGTCACCAAGGTCATCTCTTTGCAGCCCATTGTCCTCCCACTGGCCAGAACCAGCTGTGACTCCTGAGCTGCATCTCCAGGTCACCACGTCACCAGTCGCTGGGGTCTCTATCCTCCAGGCCATCAGCCAGGGTCCCAAGTTCCCTCTCCAGTCCTCTGTAACAAACTCCCTCTCCCCTCACCTTGTTAAACCAGTAACCCCTGGGGACACTGAGTCTCCCTCCCGCTGCATGCAACCCACTGGAAAACACAGAAAGCCCAAGAAAACCCCCCACTTCATCACATCTCTCCCCCCTTCGTGGCTGAACAGAGCAGGGTCACTTAGCCAGTGACCTGGTGAAGTTCAGGACCCCTGCCCCGTGCTAAAGCATTGGCTATAACTTTGGCACTCCCCCTCACATGCAGGGGCGGCTCTAGGAATTCCGCCGCCCCAAGCAGAGCGGCGCATCGCGGGGCGCGCTCTGGCGGTCGCCGGTCCTGCGGCTCCGGGGGACCTCTTGCAGACGTGCCTGCGGAGGGTCCGCTGGTCCCGCGACTCTGGTGGACCTCCCGCAGGCATTTCTGCAGGAGGTCCACCGGGGCTGCGGGACCAACGGACCCTCCACAGTCATGCCTGCGGGAGGTCCACCGGAGCCACCTGCCGCCCTGCCGGCAAAATGCCGCCCCAAGTGCGTGCTTGGTGCGCTGGGGTCTGGAGCCGGCCCTGCTCACATGGACCACCTCCACGTCATACCCCTAGAGGAGCAGGCTGCATCTCAGCAACTTGGCATTAGCCCCTTTCATTTAATGTAGCCACGTCAGGGGTGAGTGGTCAGTGTACACGGTGAAGTGCTGCCCAAATAGATACGGCTGCAGCTTTTTGAGGGCCCACACAATGTCCAGACATTCCTTCTCTATGGCCGCATAGTGCTGCTCCTGGGGCAGCAGCTTCTTGCTCAGGTACACAGTGGTGTGTCTCTCCTGCCTTAGTGTCAGTTTGCATCAGCACCGCCCCCAGCTCCGTGTCTGAGGCATAAGTGAACACCAGGAAGATTTGTTAAAATCCAGGTTTACCAGCACCCGGCCCTGGATAAGTGCCCCCTTCAGCACACAGTGAGCCCTCTGGCACTGCTCGGTCCAGACCACCTTGTCCAGCTTCCCCTTCCTACACAGCTCCGTGAGGGGAGCTGCCAGGGAGCTAAAGTGGGGCACAAACATGCTTCTTAGTCTGGGAAGCAGGCCAATCCTGGATTGCTTCTGTTATATCCTTGGGGGCAGCCGGTTTAGGAAGAAATCACTTGAGGCCAGACAGCAGACAGCTAACAAAACCACCATTTTATTTACAGACTCAGAGAACTCACCCAGCTGGCTGAAGCTGGCTGAGCTATCCCCTAATAATCTAACTCAGTTACCATAGGAACCAAAAACCATGACAACCAAATACACAACATATTCCTCCCCCCCTAATAAGAACATCCCATAAATAAAACACACACTAGACTAGAGAAGGAGGGTAGACTGCCTCCATTCCCGGCTAAACCCTGGGGATTATTTTGCCCCATAACCATGGGTTCGCCCTAGCTAAAGATCCAGCCGATGAGGAGGCCTTCTGTCTCTAGGTGGATTACGGCAAACTTCTGGTGTTTTTGCACCTGAAAGTACCATGGGCTCAGAGTCCGCAGCACGAACAGGTGAGGAGGTGGTATCAGCTCGTGCTGGGCAAAGGGGCATCTCAGCCGCCGGCAGTAATGGAGGAGGACAATCAGGAATAGGTGACTCGTGATTCGGTGTCTCACCAGAAGAGGTGAAGTCAGACCCCTCAATTGCAGATGTGTCCTGAGGACTGGCATGACCTGGCAACAGCTGATCTACATGTCGCCGCCAGATAAGATTCTCTGCAGTCCGGACTGTGTAGGAAACAGGTCCTGTTTGAGTGATGACTGTGGCCGGGACCCATTTAGCTCTGGAAGTTTAATTCCGAGCCAAAACTGGCTGTCCTGGGCTAAAGGTTCGGTCTTTTGCTCTGGGTGCCCATCTGATGACTTGATATTACTGCTGATGTTGCACAGTTTGTCTGGGTTCAGAAGGTTTCAGCAGATCAAAGCAAGTGCGCAGCTGTCGTCCCATCATTAGAAAGGCCGGAGATGCCTGGGTCGTAGCATGAGGTGTGTTTCGGTAGGAAAGTAAGAAGGTATCCAGACGCTTTTGAATGGAGTGTTGTCCCCTTGCTGATTTCAAAGCGTTTTTCATTGGCTGCACAAATCTTTCAGCTAATCCATTGGTGGATGGATGATATGGTGCTGACGTGATGTGGTGTATCCCATTTGCCTTCATAAAATTTTGAAACTCCTGAGAGACAAACTGCGGTCCGTTGTCGCTCACAAGTTGTTCTGGCAGACCAAAATGACTAAAGAGTCCTCATAGTTTTTGGATAGTACTCTCTGCAGTAGTGGACTGCATTATAGAGACTTCTGGCCATTTAGAATGGGCATCTATTGCCACCAAGAACATGCTTCCTTCAAGGGGGCCACCAAAGTCAACATGAATACGTTGCCACGGGTTTTCAGGCCAGTTCCATGGGTGTCGGGGTGCCCACTGGGGTGCATTCCTCACACCCTGACATGACATACAAGCTTTTGCCTTCTCTTCAATAGCACTGTCCAATCCAGGCCACCAAAAATAGCTTTGTGCAATTTTCTTCATGCGCACTATTCCACAGTGACCAGAATGTAGCTGTTCTAACAGCTGTGATCTCAGTGGTGGTGAAATAATGACACGTCTCCCCCACAACAAACAACCAGATTGGACCGATAACTCCATCCTTCTGGACATGTAGGGAACAAGGTCAGATGAGACCGGAGAGGTTTGTCGATTTTTTCCATGCATCACCAGGTCCATAACTTGGGACAATACTGGGTCAACGCGAGTTGCCTTCTTTATCTGAGTAGCAGTGATGGGTGTATTCTCTACCTGTTCAAATTAGAAGATTTCCTTTTGGGCACTATCTTGATGTTTGACCGGCAAAGGCAACCTTGAGAGGCCATCTGCATTGCTGTGCAGAGTGGATTTCCGATATTTGATTTCATATGTGTGTGCTGAAAGTAACAATGCCCAACTTTGCATACGACTAGCAGCTAATGGGGGAATGCCTGTGTAGGGTCCAAAAATTGACGTCAGAGGTCGATGGTCTGTGAGAAGAGTAAACTTTCGCCCAAACAGGTACTGATGAAACTTCCGAATTCCAAAAACAATTCCTAATGCCTCACGTTCGATTTGGGCGTAGTTAGTTTCTGCTTTGCTTAGAGTGCATGAAGCAAAAGTAATAGGTCTCTCTTCTCCCGAAGGCATAATGTGTGACACGACTGCTCCCTCTCCATAAGGGGAGGCATCGCAGGCCAATTGTAGGGGTAAGGATGGATCAAAGTGCGTTAGAACTTCAGAATTTAGCAGTGCATCCTTAGCTTTGTTAAATGCAACATCACAGGCTTCAGTCCACTTCCAGGCCTTGTTCTGCCCAAGGAGCTCATGAAGTGGTTTTAGCAGTGTGGCTAACTGTGAGATGAACTTTCCATAGTAGTTCAGTAGTCCTAGAAACGAGCGCAGCTGGCTTACATTTCGAGGTGGAGGAGCCTCCACAATAGCTTTAACTTTTGCAGGGGCCTTATGAAGACCTGCAGAATCAATGATGTGTCCCAAATATTCAACAGAGGGCTTGAAGAATTCACACTTGTCTTTGCGAACTCGTAGGCCATACTCTTCCAGTCTTTGTAGGGTAGCCTCTAAATTCTTTAAGTGATCCTCTTCATTTCTTCCAGTGACCAGGATATCATCCAGATAGCACTGAACTCCTGACAAGCCACACAAGATCTGGTCCATAGCCCTCTGGAACAGGGCGGGAGCAGATGTTATTCCGAAGGGTAGGCGGCAGTATCGATAAAGCCCCTTATGAGTCACAATAGTCAACAGCTCTTGGGACTTTTCATCGACGTGCATCTGTAAATATGCTTGACTCAGATCAATCTTACTGAACTTTTGTCCCCCAGCCAGGCCTGCGAAGAGGTCATCGATGCGGGGAAGTGGGTATTGCTCTGCACACAACACTGGGTTGACAGTGACTTTAAAATCACCGCAAATCCGGAGAGAGCCATCCTTCTTCACTATTGGAACGATAGGAGTGGCCCATGAGCTATGGGTAACTGGTATTAGGACTCTATTGGTGACCAGGCGCTCCAGGTCTGCTTCAACTTTTGGCCTGATGGCATATGGCACAGTTCGGGCTTTCAGATATTTTGGTGGACTGTCAGGTTTAATGTTCAATGTCACAGTGATTCCCTTCATACTTCCCAAATCATCTCCAAAAACAGCAGCATGTTTCCTTAGTATAGGGGTTAGACTGGTTTCTTCTTTAGTCATCCGGTGCACTTCTGCCCAGTTCAGTTGAATCTTCCCAAGCCAAGACCTACCCATTAAGGCTGGGTAGTTACCTCTCACCACAAACAGTGGCAATTTAGCCACCTGTCCATTGAGCTCCACCTTAACATCAATAGTGCCCAGCATAGGCACAGCTTCTCCCGTATACGTCTTCAGAACAGTTTTTGTTGCCTTAAGCGGAAGATGCTGTAGCTTTTCTTTATACACAGTCTCGGAGATCAGTGAGACGGCTGCAGCGGTGTCCAGTTCCATGCGTATACGTTTGCCATCCAATAACGGGGTTACCCAGTATTCATGTGAGCCCACTGCCAAAGACAAAACATGCAGTTGCACTTTCTCTTGCGCTGAGGTGTCACCTTGATCATCCTGGGTCTGCTCTAGGGTATGCAAGGTTCCTCTTTTTGTCGGCCAGACCACAGGCCTCCTTTTCTTTTGTTTACAGGCACACTCAATGTGTCCCTTTTTGCCACAGTGTCGACACACCAGGTCCTTACACCAGCATTCTGATGCCTGGTAACCCGGCTTACCACAGCGGTAACATTCTTGACTCTGCACCGTTTTGTGGGTCAGTTCTTGTGACACTTTTTGCACCCTAGGGGATGCACCGATGTATTGCGCCTCCCTTGTAGCCAGTTCCATGGAGACAGCAATATCAACAGCCTTCTGTAAGGTAAGCTGAGCCTCTGTCAGTAGGTGCTTCCGTATAGCTTCACTGTAGAGGCCACACACTAACCTGTCACGCAGGGCATCATTTAACAATTCACAGTGTTCTGCTAGCTTTTTTTAAATGGCTACAAATTGTACAACTGTTTCATCTTCCTTTTGGTCTCTTTTGTGGAACCTATATCTTTCAGCAATTACCAGTGGTTTTGGGGAGAAATGGGACCCCAGGATTTCCACAATGTCACTGTAAGATTTAGTCTCAGGCTTAACAGGGTGTAGTAAGATGCATAGCAGAGAGTAGGTTTTAGCCCCTACAACACTTAAGAATATTGGCACCTTCTTTGTTTCTGTAATGTCATTTGCAATACCAAAAAGCTCAAGCAACAAAGAATCCTGTGGCACCTTATAGACTAACAGACGTTTTGCAGCATGAGCTTTCGTGGGTGAATACCCACTTCTTCAGATGCAAACGCTTAAAACGCTTAAAACGCTTAAAACGCTCAGTATACACATGCCACTACTCTATAGTCTCATCAAAAGGTTCCAGTGGCCTGGTCAGAGTAGCCATGATTTTAGTTTCACTTTCACAGTCAGTGCAAATAAGCAGTATTTTTATTTGTTTGTTTTGTACCTTGACTTCTACTTCCTTCTGTTACTGGAGCAGCACCAGGATCCCATCCATCGTCACCACTTGTTATATCCTTGGGGGCAGCCGGTTTAGGAAGAAATCACTTGAGGCCAGACAGCAGACAGCTAACAAAACCACCATTTTATTTACAGACTCAGAGAACTCACTCAGCCGGCTGAAGCTGGCTGAGCTATCCCCTAATAATCTAACTCAGTTACCATAGGAACCAAAAACCATGACAACCAAATACACAACAGCCTCCACCTTGGCCGACTCCGGCTTCAGGTGACCGCCTCCCCTACCTTGTGGCCCAGGAGGTATGAAACCTCCACCACCCCCACCTTGCACTTTTCAGCTTTTATGGTCAGTCCAGCATCCTGGAGGCAACCCAGTACCCTCTTCACCTGGGACACGTTCTTCCCAGGTCTGACTAAAGACACAGATATCGTCAATATACGCCAGAGCAAAGTCCTCCATCCCCCTTAGCAACTGATCCACCAGGCACTTTTGAGACCGAAAGGCAGGGCCAGGAACTCGAAGAGCCCTATTGGGGTGGTGAAAGCAGACTTTGCCCGGCCTTCTGGGTCCAAAGGCACCTGCCAGTAGCCTTTGGTAAGATCCATGGTAGTGAGGTACCCGGCACCCCCCAGCTTGTCTAGGATCTCATCAGTCCTAAGCAAGGGGTAGGCATTGGACACGGTGATGGCATTGAGCTTCCGATAGTCCACACAGAACCGGATTGACCCATCCTTCTTGGGGACCAGCACCACCGGCGAGGCCCAGGGGCTGGCGAACAGCTGGATCACCCCTAAAGCCAGCATATCCCCAGCCTCTCTCTCCAGGTCCTGGGCTGTTTTCCCAGTGCCCATGAATGGGGAACACCTGATGGGAGGGTTGGTTCCCATCTCCACCCAGTGGACAGCCAGGTTAATGAGCCCAGGCCGGTTGGAGAACAGCTGCCAGTATGAATGCAGGGCAGGGGTTAGCTGGTCAGTGAGGGGAATTGAGTCCAGCGAGGGGTTAGCCCCTGCCTCAGGGAGGAGTCCCACCAGGGGATCCTCTCCCTTCTCCTCCCACTGCCCACACACAGCCAGCACCAGCTTCTCCCTCTCCCAGTACGGTTTCATCATGTTGACATGATACACCTGGTGGCTGTGTGCCCGGTTGGACAGTTCCACTACGTAGTTCACCTTGTTTACCTGTCTGATGACTTTGAAGGGGCCGTCCCAAGCAGCTTGCAGCTTGTTCCTCCTCACGGGGATGAGGAGCATCACCTGGTCCCCGATATCATAGGAGCAGGCAAGTGCTGAGCGGTCATACCAGACCTTCTGCTTCCTCTGGGGCCTTGCTAGGTTTCCCCTAGCCATGCCCACGGTCTCCAGGAGCTTTTCCCAGAAAGCCACTAGATACTCCACCACTGATTCCCTGTTGGGAGAGGCCTTTCCCTCCCACTTGGCCCTCATCAAGTCCAGGGGTCCCCTCACCTTCCTCCTGTACAGTAATTCAAAAGGGGAGAACCCTGTGGATTCCTGGGGCACTTCCCTATATGCAAACAGCAGGTGGGGTAAATACTTATCCCAGTCCTGTGGATGCTGGTCCATAAAGGTTTTCAGCATCCTCTTTAGGGTCCCATTGAATCTCTCCACCAGCCTGTTGGACTGAGGGTGGTAGTCTGAGGCCCAGATGTGTCAGACCCCACACTTCTCCCACAAGCACTGGAGCAGGGTTGACATGAAGTTCGACCCCTGGTCTGTAAGAACCTCCTTGGGGAACCCCACTCTGCTGAAGATGGTCAGCAGTACGTCTGCCACGGTGTCTGCCTCGATAGAGGACAAGGCCACCACCTCAGGGTAGCAAGTAGCGAAATCCACTAGCACCAGGATTCAGAGTAGCAGCCGTGTTAGTCTGTATCTGCAAAAAGAACAGGAGTACTTGTGGCACCTTAAAGACTAACAAATTTATTTTAGCATGAGCTTTCGTGAGCTGCAGCTCACTTCTTCGGATGCATAGAATGGAACACACAGACAGGAGATATTTATACATACAGAGAACATGAAAAGGCGGAAGTATGCATACCAACAGGAAGAGTCTAATCAATTGAGATGAGCTATCGTCAGCAGGAGGAAAAAAAACTTTTTGAAGTGATAATTAAGATGGCCTATAGAAGGTGTGAGGAGAACTTAACATAGGGAAATAGATTCAATTAGTGTAATGACCCAACCATTCCCAGTCTCTGTTTAGGCCACAGTTAATTGTATCTAGTTTGCATATTAATTCAAGTTCAGCAGTTTCTCTTTGGAGTCTGTTTTTGAAGTTTTTTTGTTGCAAAATTGCCACCTTCAAGTCTGTCACTGAGTGGTTAGAGAGGTTGAAGTGTTCTCCCACAGGTTTTTTAATGTTATGATTCCTGATGTCAGATTTGTGTCCATTTATTCTTTTGCGTAGAGACTGTACGGTTTGGCCAATGTACATGGCAGAGGGGCATTGCTGGCACATGATGGCATATATCACGTTGGTAGATGTGCAGGTGTACGAGCCCCTGATGGCGTGGCTGATGTGATTAGATACTATGATGGTGTCACTTGAATGGATATGTGGACAGAGCTGGCATCGGGCTTTGTTGCAAGGATAGGTTTCTGGGTTAGTGTTTATGTTGTATGGTGTGCGGTTGCTGGTGAGTATTTGCTTCAGGTTGGGAGGCTGTCTATAAGCGAGGAATGGCCTGTCTCCCAAGATCTGTGAGAGTGAGGGATCATCTTTAAGGATAGGTTGTAAATCTTTGATGATGCGCTGGAGAGGTTTTAGTTGGGGGCTGTAGGTGATGGCTAGTGGCGTTCTGTTATTTTCTTTTTTAGGCCTGTCCTGAAGTAGGTGGCTTCTGGGTACTCTTCTGGCTGTCAATCTGTTTTTTCACTTCAGCAGGTGGGTATTGTAGTTTTAAGAATGCTTGCTAGAGATCTTGTAGGTCTTTATCTCTGTCTGAGGGATTGGAGCAAATACGGTTGTATCTTAGAGCTTGGCTGTAGACAATGGATCGTGTGGTGTGACCGGGATGGAAGCTGGAGGCATGTAAGAAAGTATAGCGGTCAGTGGGTTTCCGGTATAGGGTGGTATTTATGTGACCATCGTTTATTAGCACAGTAGTGTCTAGGAAATGGACCGCTTGTGTGGATTGGTCTAGGCTGAGGTTGATGGTGGGATGGAAATTGTTAAAATCACGGTGGAATTCCTCGAGGGGTTCTTTTCCATGAGTCCAGATGATGAAGATGTCATCAATGTAGCGCAAGTAGAGTAGGGGCGTTAGGGAACGAGAGCTAAGGAAGCGTTGTTCTAAGTCAGGCATAAAGATGTTGGCATACTGAGGGGCCATGCATCTTTATGCATCTTTATGGCTGACTCAGAACAACGCTTCCTTAGCTCTTGTTCCCTAACGCCCCTACTCTACTTGCGCTACATTGATGACATCTTCATCATCTGGACTCATGGAAAAGAACCCCTCGAGGAATTCCACCGTGATTTTAACAATTTCCATCCCACCATCAACCTCAGCCTAGACCAATCCACACAAGCGGTCCATTTCCTAGACACTACTGTGCTAATAAACGATGGTCACATAAATACCACCCTATACCGGAAACCCACTGACCGCTATACTTTCTTACATGCCTCCAGCTTCCATCCCGGTCACACCACACGATCCATTGTCTACAGCCAAGCTCTAAGATACAACCGTATTTGCTCCAATCCCTCAGACAGAGATAAAGACCTACAAGATCTCTAGCAAGCATTCTTAAAACTACAATACCCACCTGCTGAAGTGAAAAAACAGATTGACAGCCAGAAGAGTACCCAGAAGCCACCTACTTCAGGACAGGCCTAAAAAAGAAAATAACAGAACGCCACTTGCCATCACCTACCGCCCCCAACTAAAACCTCTCCAGCGCATCATCAAAGATTTACAACCTATCCTTAAAGATGATCCCTCACTCTCACAGATCTTGGGAGACAGGCCAGTCCTCGCTTATAGACAGCCTCCCAACCTGAAGCTCACAAGGAACTACACACCACACCATAGAAATTCCAAATCACGAACCAATCCCTGTAGCAAACCTCGTTGCCTAATCTGTCCCCATACCTACTCTAGCGACACCATCAGAGGACCCAACCACATCAGCCACACCATCAGAGACTCATTCACCTGCACCTCTAGTAATGTTATTTATGCCATCATGTGCCAGCAATGCCCCTCTGCCATGTACATTGGCCAAACCGGACAGTCCCTACATAAAAAAATAAATGGATGCAAATCAGACATCAGGAATGGTAACATACAAAAGCCAGTAGGTGAACACTTCAATCTCCCTGGACTGTCTATAACAGATTTAAAAGTCTTTATCCTTTAACAAAAAAACCTTCAGACTTCAAAGAGAAACAGAATAACTAAAATTCATTTGCAAATGTAACACCATTAATTTTGGCTTGAATAGGGAGTTGCTGGCTCATCACAGAAGCAGTTTTGCCGCTCCTGCCTCTCCTCACCTATTATTAGGCATGGGCTAAATCCACCCTCCTTAAATTCGCCCTGTCAACACTGGTTTTTCCTTTTGTGAGGTACTCCCGTCTCTTAATCTGTCATTACATAATGCCTGGTATCAGAGGGGTGGCCATGTTAGTCTGTATCTGTAAAAGCAGCAAAGAGTCCTGTGGCACCTTATAACAGACAGATTGGAGTATGAGCGTTCATAGGTGAATGCCAGCATAGTGTTTGATTTACATTTTGCACTAAAACATGTGTTCAATCCAGGAAACTATTACCTGTCCACCCTTGCACGGAAGTTATAACCACCATAAAAGAAAAACAACAAACAATACACAAATGAGTTTACCAACTCTCCAGGCGACCATTCGTGGCCATCCCTTGGGGAATGGGCACCAGTCTACCTTTTCTTGAGTTTCAGCCGTAGGTTGCTCAAAGGGGTAGCAGTCCATTTGTCCTGGGCAAGGAGGTTGTTTGCTTCTGGCTCATCTAGTTCGCGGTGCGGTGAAGGTGCGTGGTTCCCTTGAAGTCTGATGTGGTCTGCTTCCGGGGAACCCTTTACCAAGTCGGGCTCCCTAGCGAGGCTCTGTTTGACTCTGGTGTAATGAATTCAAGTGGGAAGTTCTTTGACCCAAAGAGCAATGGGGCTTATCAAGATAGTCTTGAACGGTTCTAGCTACTGGAGTTGAAGTGGAGTTTTTCGATAAGTTTTGAGTCACACCAGGTCACCTGATGAAACAGAATGAAGAGCTTCCCACAATGGTAAAGCTTGAGACTGTGCTGAGTACTGGTGTAATGTTGTTAAATGCTGCTGCAATGCTTTTACATAAACATTTGTTTCACAAGTCAGTTTGATGTCACTAGGTATTGAGCCCAAAGAAGTAAAGGAAGTGGGTACATGTTCAAAAAGTATTTCAAATGGCGCTAGCTTAGTCCTAGACTTTGGGGTAGTCTGGACAATATACAAAGCCAAAGGAAGAACTTTAGTCCATTTCATTTTTAAGTTCCTTACACAACTTAGGCCTGGTCTACACTGGGGGGGGGGGGTTGTCGATCTAAGGTACGCAACTTCAGCTACGTGAATAGCGTAGCTGAAGTCGAAGTACCTTAGCTCGAATTGCGTACCCGTCCTCACGGCGCCGGATCGACGTCCGCGGCTCCCCCGTCGACTCCGCTACCGCCACTCGCGCCGGTGGGGTTCCGGAGTCGACGGGGTTCGATATATCGCGTCTACATGAGACGCGATATATCGAACTCCGAGAAATCGATTGCTACCCGCCGATCCGGCGGGTAGTGAAGACATACCCTCAGTTAGGGTGGCTTTTAGAGTTCTATTTATACGCTTTACCTGGCCTGAACTCTGAGGGTGCCAGGGGGCATGAAAAACCCATTTTGTCCCAACCGCTTCAGTGAATTCTTTGTAAATTTTTGCTGTAAAATGCGTTCCCTGGTCAGAATAATTTTTTCCAGGAGGGCCAAATTTTGGCATGCTTTCATTAAGCAGTATTTTGCAAACTGCTTTGGCAGTGGCTTGGGCAGTGGGAAAGGCCTTTACCCATTGTGAAAGTTGATTTACGATTACTATCACTTACGAAAACTTGCCCTCATTCCTGCCTCCCTTTTCCATGCCATCTACATCGGCCCTGTCATAAACAGATAGTTAAGGGTTAATATCTCTTTTACCTGTTTACTCAGTAAACCTGGCTGACACATGACCAGAGGACCAATAAGGGAACAAGATACTTTCAGATCTTGGTGGAGGGAAGTCTTTTGTTTGTGCTCTTTGTTTGGGGGTTATTCGCTCTTAGGACTAAGAGGGACCAGACATCAGTCCAGGCTCTCCAAATCTTTCTGAATCAGTCTCTCATGTTTCAAACTTGTAAGTAATAGCCAGGCAAGGCATGTTAGTCTTATTTTTCTTTTCTCAACTTGTAAATGTTCTTTTTGCTGAGAGGATTTTACCTCTGTTTGATGTAACTTTGACCCTAAGGCTAGAGGGGGTTCCTCTGGGCTATATGAATCTGATTACCCTGTAAAGTATTTTCCATCCTGATTTTACAGAGATAATTTTTACCTTTCTTTCTTTAATTAAAAGCTTTCTTTTGAAGAACCTGATTGATTTTTTTCCTTCTGTTAAGATCCAAGGGGATTGGATCTGGACTCACCAGGAATTGGTGGGGGAAGGGAGGCGGGATGGTTAAATTCTCCTTGTGTTATGTAAATACCCCTTCACATAACAGCAGAACCAGGGGACACCCAATGAAATTAACACGCAGCAGGTTTAAAGCAATCAAAGGAAGTATTTCTTCAGAGTCAACCTGTGGAACTCATTGCCAGCCAATATTGCGAAGGCCAAAATATTGCGAGAAGTTCATGGAGAATAGATCCATCAATGGTATTAACTAAGCTGGTTAGGCACACAACCATGTGCTGCTTGTCCCTAAACTGCTTACAGTCGAAAGTGGGGACTGTCTGACTGATAAATTGCCCTGTTCTGGTCATTCCCTCCGGAGCTTTTGGCACCGGCCACTCTCAGAAGACAGGGTACTGGCCTAGATGGCCCATTGGTCTGACCCAGCATGGCCGTTCTCCTTTTCTGTCCTGAGATTTTTTTTTAATGTACATTCTATCCGTCTCCCCCATGCTGTGTCGATAGCTCTTGAATGGTTGAGTGCTATATGATTACTCTAAGTCTGAGGGGACTGGCTGGCTCAAGGAATGGGGTATGGAGGCTTTCCTGGCTAGGGGGCCCCAACTCTGATCCGGCCCAAGGTGCTCAGAGGGTCAGGAAACGAAATCCATGTCCTTTCCCCTCTAGAGGGTGCCAGCTCTCATCCAGCCCCGGGGCGGGGACTGGCTGTCTCGGGGTGGTGGGGGGTGTGGGGAATGGTGGGGAATGGGAGACGAGGCCTGTCCAATATAGGGGGTGCTGGCTCAGGGGGCTGGGGAATGGGACATGGGGCTTTTCCCCTTCTGACACTATTGACATGACCTGTGACCGTATAGATCACTGTTGCAACCAAGGTCCTATAGTTGCATCAAATCTTGTACAAAGGAGGTCCAGTAAGGTGCTTATGGAAAGGTTGTGATTTACTGGTTAGGATTATGCAATCTCTATGCATGTCTCATTTTTGTAGTTGAAGTTATTAATATTGGTTATGTACTTGTAGCTCAATGTGTTTTGATTCTAAGTACCCTCAGTGAAGCATTTGGTCAGCTTCTTGAGAAAGTAAGTGCCCAATCAAGAAACACTTAGCTGACAATGAGCTTTGGGAGATGCCAATCCACATCTGAGTTTCCCGGGAACGTTCCAACTAACATGTAAACAATGGCGTTACCCTGTAAAGAACTGAGTCATGCATGGTCTTGAGACTTGTCTATGTGATGCCAAACTCCATCTTGTTGCTGTGATTTTGCATAGGAGAACCAAGGGCTTTCTGCCCACAAGAGAGAGAGAATATAAAAGGCCCTGGAAACCTCTCCATTTTGGTCTTCAATCCTGCTTCTAAGCTCTGGAGAAACCTTGCTACAAACTGAAGCTCTGAACAAAGGACTGAACGACCAATCCCAGCTGTGAACATACTCCAGAGACTTGATTTAAAACTGCAGTTTAGTCCATCACTGCTACAAGCCTGAACCAAGAACTTTGCCATTACTTACAGTTAGTCATTTTAGCTCTCATCTATAGTTACTTCTTTTTATGAATAAACTTTTACATTCGAATGGCTTGGCAACAGCGTGATTTGTGGGTAAGATGTCATTTGACTATTGACCTGGATCTGGGGCTTGGTCCCTTGGGATTGGGAGAATCTTTTTTCTCTTACTGGGGCATTGGTTTTCATAACCATTCATTCCTGTAGGGAGCCAGGGTGGCTTCCCTCTGAACCTGAGGGTAAAGAGCCAGTCTCTCAGCCTGAGGGGATGGGGCCAGACCAAGCTTACTCCACGCCCCCGGAAGGGGAGGGGTGGAACAGGAAGTACAAAGGGCGGGGCCCCTAGCCCACTCAGGGCAGCACCAGGGAGGGAGGCAGACGCAGACTGCTCCCTTCAGACGCTGATGCTGGTCCCGCAGAGGCCCTGGACCAGGAGAAACCTGACCTGGAGGAAGGACAGGGGCTGCCAGGGCTGCCCACTGCCGAGTACCTGGAGGAGCTGGAGGAACCTGAGGCGGAGGGGGAGCTGGAGCTGCCAGCAGCAGAATACCCAGACGAGCTGGAATGACCGGAGGGACTCGCACAAGGGACTGAGTTGGAAGGAGCCCAGGGACAGAACTGCACAGTGTGGTGAGTCTATTTGGTCAGCATGTTGCGGAAGGACCCCCGCTGACCCAGTGGCGGGACCATCGCCCCCACCACTGTCAGGGCCCTGGGTTGGAACGCAGTGTAGTTGGGTGGGCCTGCGTTACCCTAGCCTGGCCTACCCACCTTGGGTAGCAAAATCCCGATAGCATACTATAGGCCATTGCTGGAGCTTCCCTCCCTGAGGGGCACGCTGCAGACTCTTGCCTGCGCCCCTCCCTCCGCTAATTCCCCAGTGACAGAGGCGTGACCCAGGAAAACCAGTGGGGCAGTAGCTCCCCTCCGCCCCCTAGCGGCTCGGTGGGCCAACCGACACAGATCACAAGTGGTGGAGAACGTGGGCAGCGACCCCTATCCCTGCTGGAAGCTCCTCCCGAGTGTGGGGGGCAGAATGGGAGGAAGCACGAAGGGGCTTGTTTGAAGATTTAACAAGGGAGTGATGGTGGTTGGCATCATGGGCCATGTAACTGCGAACACTGTGTGGCCTTAGACCGAGGGTGAGAAAACCGCCCTGTCTGCAGGCACTACCCCTGAAGCTCCCATTGGCTTTGGTTCCCAGCCAATGGGAGCTGCAGGGGCGGTGCTTGGGGCACGGGCAGCATGTGGAGCCTAGGGTGACCAGATCACAGGGATGAAATATCGGGACACGGGGGGGGGCGGAGCAAAAAAAATGGCGGTAGAGCAAAAAAAAAAAGAAACAGTTTTGCAGGGGCCAGGGGCATTAGCAGGACCCAGCCGCGCCGCCGGATCGCACACAGCGCCCCAGCCGCGCGCACTGCATTCCCCGCGGAGCCTCCCACCCCGGGCACATGAGATTCGTCCCACCGCAGGCGGGGAGCCCCGCGCCTCTCCCGCTCAGCTGCACTCCAGCAGCTCCTTCCCGGCAGGGCAAGATGCTGGAGCGCAGCCGAGCGGGAGAGGCGCAGGATTCCCCAGCAGCGTCGGGGAAGTTTATCGGTTCGGGGGACCCTGGCCGGCTCCTCGCGCCAGCCGCCCCGCCTGGGACAGATCTTGCCCCCGCAGCCCCTCTCCACCACATGTCTCCGGCGGGCAGCCCACACCCCCGGGCCACGCCGCTTACCCGGTCCCTGCCTGCTCCGCGCTGCCCCTGGACCCACCATGCTGCCCCGTGGACTGCAGGGCTGGAGCAGCCTCCGCGCTGCACTGCAGCGCTCCCGGCCCCAGCCAGCCATGGCCCGTGTGCCCAGGCTGCTGCACAGGGGCGTCTCCTCCCCAGGTTCGGCTTGGGATCCAATGGGGCAGTGAGGGGGCGGGGCTGGGGGCAGGGATTTGGTGAGGGATCCAATGGGGGAAGGAAGGGGCGGAGTCGGGCCGGGGGGCAAGAGCCCCTCCGGGCTCCGCCTGTGCACGGGAGCGGAGGGCAAAATTGTTTGTTTGTCCAGTGTCCCGACCGAACATTGGTCGGGACGCGGGACAAACAAGCAAATATCGGGACAGTCCCGATAAAATCGGGACATCTGGTCACCCTAGTGGAGCCTCCTGCCTTTCCCTATGCATAGAAGCCAGATTGGGGATTCGCGTTTTTGTCGCTCTTCTCTGCAATTGAGCCACATCTTTCCTGAAAAGCGGTGCCCAAAACTGGACCTAGTACTCCTGTTGAGGCCTAAGCAGCGCAGAGTAGGACAGAAGAATCACTTCTTGTCTCTTGCTTACAACACTCCTTCTCTTACCTCCATATTACAAGAGACAAACAGAGGCAAAGGGAGACTAAACCCAGGTTTTTTAAAGGTATTTCGGCCACATAAATCCCATTGATTTCAATGGGAATTAGGAACTGAAATCCCTCTAAAAAATCTGGCCCTAAGTGATTTGCTCAAGATCACAAAGGAAGTCTGCAGTGGAGGCAGAATTTAAACTCGGACCCCTCAAGTCTTAGGCGAGTGCAATAACCTCTGGCATCCTTCCTTTCTCCTGTGTGTGTTATGGCAAACCCAGGACAAATGGCTACCAAGGGAGGGGGTAGTAATTAGTCCCAGAGGGGTTAAAAGGCCTCTCCCTATCCATTGAGGGGAGATAGCCATGGAGAAATTAGGTTCAGCTGGAACAGGGGTTACCAGGGAACTAATTAGGATCAGCTGGCCCCAATTGCTGGAGACCTTTTTAAACCCTCCCTGGCAGGGAAGCAGGGAGGGGGGAGAGAGAGAAGCAGAGAAGCTGCCAGCGAGTAGGTGCAGCAAGACTCTGAACTCTTCCAGTAAGGAAGACTGCACTCTGTCCCCAGAAGGGGATAAAAAACAGCAAGGTACTGACTGAGAAAAGGATCAGCCAGACCCTGCGTGGCCAGGAAGGTCCTTGCTTTGCCCAAGCCTGTGTCTCCAAGGCAAAAAAGGGACTGAGCCAGCCGAGGAGAAGCAGGTACTTTGCCACAGTGTCTAATGACCTATTTCTGTCTATCTAACCCCAGACATAACCATGTCTACCTAGCCCCACAGAAAAACATCCGTCTGTCTAGTGTCTACCTGTGCGTCCCCGAACAGAACCATCTGTCTGACTATCTATCTATAAAAACACTTCTCCATGTGCAGCTCCCTTTATTTAATTGTACAGTGATTGGAGTGGGGAGGGGGCTATGCGAACTGAGATAAGAGCAGTGACAAATGGAAATAATTACAGTCTGAGCATCTCCTCTTTATATCAGCTGCTAAGTCAACCAACATAGTTCAAAAGGTAGTGGAACAAGCAGGGGGAGATGCCTATATTGCAGAAATCACATATCAGTGCATAAAGGAGAAGCTGTAACACAGTTACTGGACACGGTTTTTCAAGGGAAATGGCGCCTTCCTTCATTGTCGGGCTCAAGTTCCATTTCCATGTTGTTTTCTCCTGTAAGTCACATGATGACAGAAAT